>NC_056682.1:204271433-204588308 GCF_018350215.1 Panthera leo
CTGCGCTGCCAGCACAGAGCCCCATGGGGGCTCAAACTCACAAACCATGAGGTCACGCCCGAGCCTAACTCGAGATTCAGAGGCTTAATTGACCGAGCCCCACAAGCGCACCCGAAAAAAATCCATCTAAAGCAGAAGTAAAACTCTTTTCAATCTGGCGAGCTCACTCGAAATGACACTACAATATTTCTTTACCTGTATGAATACCTGCAGGACTATTTTTAATCAAAGACTATTTAATAATTCTAGAAATCAAATCACATTCACGGCTGTGAAACAACAGAAAGAACTCGAAAGGGAAATCCCTTCCTGCCTGATGTTGCCCACACTCACCAGCCAGCACCACAAATGACGAACTCTGCCACAATTCTGTCAGCCCCACGACAGGCCTGGTGGTGGACTGAGTGAGACAACAGGCCAGCAATCAACAGCTCCCCAAATAAAGCCTTTTTTTTTTGTTTTTGGTGGAGGGAGATAAACATCAACCCAAATGATGCCTGGTGGGGGCCTCAGGTGGCACGATGTGAGCCACAGGGCCTTCAAGGAGTTGGAGATACCACCGCCCAGCACCTAATCTCGAAAGGGCCTGGCGAACAGGCAGCTGGTTCGTGTCAACAGCGCTCTCCTGTCCTCCTGGGTCAGACAAGGCGCCGAGAAACACCACCGCTCCACAGCCGGTTAAAGAAAAGCAACAAAGCCTCACTTCTGCTTTCTGGTGAGGACTGTGCAGGACCCTCCGACGAACAGCGACAGCTATCCCATGTACCTTCCAAAGAGTGCCGGCACCACTGCAAGCATTGCGGGGTCCCTCAATTCACCCAAGGTGACGCTGCTGCCATCACGTCTCTGACATGAGTAAAGGATCTCAGAGTGGTCTCTCAGTAAGTGACGGGCAAGGCGGGGCAGTATTCAAACCCAGCCCCCCTCCCCCGCCCCCCTCCCCGGGCTCAGCTCTCACCGCACCCATCGCCGCCACCTGTCACCACTGAGGTGGATGGGGACACTGGGCTCTGGGCTCTGCCACGAGGAGGAAAAAGCTACCCGGCCTCTCAGGAAAGGAATTTGGAATCACAAATGCCTAGCCACCGTTCTCCTGGGAATGTCGCGGCCTTCGTCTCCTAAGGAACTTGTTTCCTGATGCTTTGTTCTCATCAACTCCTCTGCGAACTAGGTAAGGAGCCAGTGCAGCCCCTCCTATGAGAGCCGCGGGCTTCAGGCTCAAGGAAGGCGACTTGGCTAAGTGGCCATCCAAGGTCACACAACCGACAACCGAGTGGCAAGGGCTGTCTTTCAGGTTTGGTGACGCCCCACAAGATGGGTTCCCATTAGGTCGTTAGGTCTCTCCCTGTAGGCTCCTAATTAGCGACTGGAAGCCAACATACCAACACCCTCTGACGTTAAGCTTCCGGGACACCCACCGCGAGCCACATCGGGCACTCTTGCGCCCGCGACCCCACACCCTGGAAACGCCGGCCTCCACCCCGGCCCTCAAAGTCACCAGCCTGCCTACCGCCGGAAATGTCACTGGGGCAGTTCATGCTTTTTTTGTGGTTTTTTTTGTTTGTTTGTTTTTTTCTTTAGGATGAAGGGGCCACAATCGGACTCCAGAGGGCGAAGCGGGGCGCCAGACAGACGCGCTCCACGCCCTGCCACGAAGTCCTCTAAGGCCGGGCAGGGGCATGGGCGGCCACACGCCACACCCGCCGGGCCTGCAGGACCCCAGACCCCACCGGCCCTAGGGAGCCCGGGAGGCCGGTCTCGCGGGTCCCCAGACCCGGGGGAGGCCGGCCCTGCAGACCCCCACACCCGGGGGAGCCCAGCCCCGCAGACCACCCCCAGACCCCGGGGAGGCCGGCCCTGCAGACCCCCAGGCCCCGGGGAGCCCGGAAGACCAGCTCCGCAGACCCCGAGACCTCGGAAGCCCGGACGCGCAGACCCCCAGACCCCGCCCGGTGCCCCAGGCCGCGCCCCGGCCCCCACCCTGCCCCACCTCCCTCTCCTCGGAACCCCTGCGGCCCGCGGGCCCCGGCCAAGCGCGGCCGCTACCCCGGCCCGCAGACCCCACCTTGAGGGTCGGGTACTCCTGCACCTTCAGGGTCATGGAAAGCTGAGCAGCTGACTCCTGCACCGCCATCTTGAATCGGCCAAAACATTAGCGGGTGGGGGAAGCGCCGCGCACGGCACGCCGGGTAGTGACGTCGCGCTCTCCGGCGGGGGCGGGGCGCGCCCGGGCGGGCCGACGCGCCTGCTCCAATCGCGTCCGCCCACCAGACTGTGGCGGCGGAAGAAGGCGCGACCGCGGCGTGCGCGCGGAGAGGCGTCCGGCCGGACCAATCACCTCTGGCCCTCCTCGCGTTCGGCCAATCAGCGGGAAGCCTGTCTGGGCGGGTTCCTCCTTGAACTCGCGGCCGGGGACGCTCCCGCCGGTCCCAGCCTCGGGGCGCGGGCGGTCCGGGGCGCTCCCTGGGGTCGGGAGGCTGAGGCTCGTCGAGTGGCGCAGCCGTGGGCGCGACTGGGCTCCCGCGGGGGCGGCCCCCGAAACAGTGACCCTCTGCATGGGACAGTGACCCTCGCCGTCGTGACCCCTTACGGTAGTAGCCGAGAGGTCTGCAGGCCACCGTGCGTGTCAGGCGACTGCTTTCCATTGGGCTGCATTTCCGCAGAGTGGCAGCTGCTGGAGTCCTGACGTTTCCTATCGGAAAAGGAAAGGAAATTTTTGTTAACTGATTTTCAGGAAAGAAGCGCCCAAAGTAGAACAAGGGCCTGTGTGCCTTTGTGTCCTCACCAATGTCACACGGCCCTGGCACCTAGCAAGGTACTCCAGTTCCCTTTCAACCATTCCACATTCTATCCTTTCAAAATAACTAGTCCTTTCATTCCCCTTTTTAAATAGAAATGAAATTAGTTTTCATTAATTAGAAGGCTTCCCAATTAAACCGTTTCTCGTGTTGCACACTTATTCCTGAAACGATTTTTTTGAAACTTAAGCTTAGCGTTGAAAAAAACACCTAAGGTTTGACACAAGGGAGGCCGATACTGTGGGAGTGGGAGCCGCGGGGAGAAGCAGCTTCCTGTCCAGGCTCACACCAAGTTCCTTGTACCTGAGGCCATCCGCGTGGGTGAGTTCATCAGGATCATCGGAAGGGGCCGACTGCTCAATACTAATCAAGCCTTCCCACCGTTGTGAATCGATGTAGCACGGTGAGTGTGTCTGATGCCGATTTCCGAAGCTTGTGAAAGTGAGAAGGAGGGAGATCGATTCCTGTGCATGGCATATGCCTCTAGGAGACATTTGGAGTGAAATTGGGGTAAGACTAGAAGAATGCACTATTCTAGAATTTTAAAAACCCTTACCAAGGAGAAACAAGGATGTTACCAACTGTGATTGATCACAGATCTAATCACAGATCATCAGAGTAGTAGTGCCCCCGTCTAGGAGTTTTAGGAAGTTGTTTCTGTATTTCAGGGCAAAAAATTGAGCTTGAAATGAGCATGCGCAGCTTTGGAAAACTGTATTATTTAACTAGGTTGTCTTGTTCTCAAGTTTCAGAAGTTTAAAAATAAAATACTGTTAGGGGCGCCTGGGTGGCTCAGTCGGTTAAGCGGCCGACTTCGGCTCAGGTCATGATCTCGCGGTCCGTGAGTTCGAGCCCCGCGTCCAGCTCTGTGCTGACCGCTCAGAGCCTGGAGCCTGTTTCGGATTCTGTGTCTCCCTCTCTCTGACCCTCCCCCATTCATGCTCTGTCTCTCTCTGTCTCAAAAATAAATAAACGTTAAAAAAAAAAGAATTTTTAAAAAATAAAATACTGTTAAAGTTGAAAGGAAACGTGGTTTAGAGTGGAATCGGGTGGCCAGCAGGGGGAGCTCTCAGCCCTACCACTCCGGTCAGTTGCAGCCCCAACAGGAAGGGACGCACCTTGCAGGTGGATTCCACTGCAGCTACCGCTTTACTAACCCGGTGGGAGGAGGGAAGGTTTCTGCCTCCCCCAGCAACAACCCAGGCAATGAGAGCCAGCCACGGCCCAGCCAGGGAGAGACTGCCGTGGATCAGCCAATGAAAAGCCATCACACTTCCAGGTCCCAGTTTCCTCCAGTGGACTTTCTGTTTACAACAGCCCTCCTTTTCTCTATAAGAGAGCCTCCTGGGGGCATCTGGGTAGCTCAGTCGGTTCAGTGTCCCACTTTGGCTCAGGTCGTGATCTTGGGGCTAGTGGGTTCGAGCCCCGCATGGGACTCTGTGCTACAGCTCAGAGCCTGGAGCCTGCTTCTGATTCTGTGTCTCCCTCTCTCTCTCTGCCCCTTCCCTGCTCACACTTTCTTTCTCTCTCAAAATAAATAGACATATAAAAATTAAAAAAAAAACTAGAAAAGAGTCTCCCGTACCTTATTCTCACTTGTCTATGGTTTTTCCTTGGATCACTTGTCCTGGATTGTAGATTTCTGCTATTCCCGAATAAACCCAGTTTTGCTAGTAAAATAGCTGGTGGTTTTGGTTTTAAGGTTCATGCGTTGCATTCTAAGTTGTCAGTGAAATAAGTCCTCATTATCTTTATGCTTTTTCCCAACAGGAAACGCCTTTTAAACATTCAGAGAGACATGAAGTCTTTCCTAGAGTAACAGAACCCCCCGACGTTTTTTTGTAGAGATATTTGACAAACAACATTGTGTGTAAGTTTAAGGTGTACAATGTATTGATTTGACACACTTATATTGTAATACGACTGCCATTTTAGAATTAGGAACACCTCTATGGGTCACATAACTATCATTTCTTCTAGTGTTGGGAGCAATTCAGGTCCAATCACCTAGCAGGTTTAATGCTCATGATACATTTTTGTTGTCTATAATCACTGCACTGTGCAGTAGGTCTCTGGGACATACTTACTTCCAAGCTCCAAGTATGTACCTTTAAACAATCTCTCTCCCATTCCCCCACCCTGCAACCCCTGGTAACCATTTTACTCTCCGCTTTCGTGATTTCAGCTTTTTTAGTTTCCGCACATAAAAGACATGAATCATGACGTATTTGACTTATTTCATTTAGCATAATGTCCTCAAGGTCCATCCATTGTTGACAATGGCAGAGTTTCCTCTTCTCTCATGGCCAAATAGTAGTCCACTGTGTGTGTGTGTGTGTGTGTGTGTGTGTGTGTGTGCGCGTGCGCGCGCGCGCACACACAACATCTTCTCATCATCCATTGACGGACACTTAGGTTATTTCATATCCTGACTATTGTGACTCAACTGTCCCTCCACAAGGGCATGTGTGTTTCTCTTGGGTATCCTGTTTTCATTTCCTTTGGATGTATACCCATAAGTAGGATTGCTGAATCATGTAATAGCTCTGTTTTTAATTTTTGGAGCCACCTCATACTATTCTCAATGGTGGCTGAACCAGTTTACAGTCCCACAACAGTGCACGTCCTCACCATCGCTTGTTATCCCTTGTCTTTTTGATGATGGCCATTCTGACAGGTATGAGGAAATATCTCATCATGCTTTTGATTTGCATTTCTCTGGTGATGTGCCTGTCAGTTGTTTGGAAGTCTTCTTTGGAAAATTCAGTTATAGTCCATTTAGTTTCTCTGTCCATTTTTTTTTTTTAAGTTTATTTATTTCGAGAGACATAGAGTCAGTGCGAGTGGGGGAAGAGCAAAGAGGGAGGGAGAGAGGGAATCCCAAGCAGGCTCTGTGCTGTCAGCGCGGGGCTCGATGTGGGGCTCGAGCCCACAAAACTGTGAGATCGTGACCTGAGCCGAAACCAAGAGTCGGACGCCCAAGTGACTTAGCCACCCCGGTGCCCTCCTCTGGCCATTTTTAAGTTGGATGGTTTGGGGCTTTTTGTGGTTGAGTTTATGATTTCATTACGTATTTTGGATATTAACTGCAAATGTATGGTTTACAAAATTGTCTTCCATTCTGCATATTGTCTTTGCATTTCGTTGATGGTTTTTTGCTGTGCAGAAGCTTTTCAGTTTGGTGTTGTCCCACTTGTTGATTTTTTTTCCTTTTGTTGTTTGTGCGTTTGGTGTCATAAAACAAAATCGTTGCCAAACCCATGTTGAGCAACTTCTTCCCTGTTTCCTTTTAGGAATGTTAGAGTATCAGGTCTTATGTTTAAATCTGAGGCATTTTGAGTTACTATTTGTGAGTGGTGTAAGGAGGAGACCCTATTTCATGCTGCTGCCTGTGCTCATCCAGTTTTCCCATGTTCTGAGTAGACTGCCCTTCCCTTCCTGTATGTTCTTGGCTCCTTATCAAATATTAGTTGACTGTATATGTGAGGTTTATTTCTGGTCTCTATTCTGTTCCGTTGGTCTATGCGCCTATTTTTATGCCACTACTACACTATTTTAACTACTATAGCTTTGTAGTATAGCTTCAAATCACAGCCAACTTTTATAGAAGGATTTCTACTCAACTGGAGAACTCTCCATAAAAGGATCTTTAAGTCTCAGTTGTGAAGCATGGCCTCCAAAATGCACTGGTCATAATAGCTGGCAAAAAGCAGGGTAATGGAGGTGTATCAGAAAACTCTGAACTGCTATTCAAGGCTCCCAATTTGTTTTTTTTTTTTAATTTTTAAATATTTATTTTTGAGAGAGAAAAAGAGAGTGCGAGCCTGGGAGGGGCAGAGAGGGAGACACAGAATCCAAAGCAGGCTCCAGGCTCAGAGCTGTCAGCACAGAGCCCGACAAGGGGCTTAAACCCACAAACCATGAGATCATGACCTGAGCCAAAGTCGAATGCTTAACTGGCTGATCCACCCAGGTGCCCCAAGTCTTAGTGGATTTTTTTAGAAGATAGATATAATACAAGGTATCTTTCCGACCATAACAGAATGAAGATTGAAATCAGTAATGGAAGGAAAACTAGAAACTTCACAAAATTATGGAAACTAAACAACCCACTTTTATTTTTTATATATCTTTACATATACATATATATTATATATATATATATGTATATATATATATATATATAACTTAAATACAAACTCAGATTTTAGAAATTGTACAAAGAAAGCTAAAAACATTTCACATATTTATGATTAGTTTTGATATTTAACATCTCCTTTTACTGTACCGACTTAAAATGTTTCCATTTACTGATGAGGACCAGATATGCCCATCACCATCTGAGCAACTTGCAGGGGATTTATGATTTCTTCCATGTTCTCTCGTCTCAAAACTCAACTGGTTTAAGTCTTGAAGCTATTCTGGTTCTCACAGGTATTTCTGGAATAAAAGGAATGCTTATGGCTGAATTCTTCATTTTATGCTTATAAGCTGTAAGTTTGTAGAGGCTATAAATATAGTCAACAACTTTGGACTTTAAACACCGGAGGCTCAATGTGTTGTCCAAACAGCACACTTTTAAACAACCAATGAATCAAAGAATAAATCATGAAGAAAATTAGAAAATAATCAAAGATGAATGGAAAAGAAAACACAACTTACCCAAACTAATGAATTCGTTGACAGTGGTGCTTAGGGAAAATTTATAATTCTAAGCACATTAAAAAGATGAGTGATCTCAAGTCAATGACCTTAACTTCACAACTTAAGGAATTAGAGAAAGAACAGACTAAGCACAGAGCTAGCAGAAGAAAGGAAATAGTAAGGATGAGAGCAGAGAAAAATGAAATGGAGGATAGAAAAACAACAGAGAAAATCAAAACAAAATTTGGCTCTTTGGAAAGACCAACATAATTGACAAAACTGCAGCTGGATGGACTAATCAAAAAAGACAAGTTACTAATATCAGAAATGAAAGTGGAAACATTCAAACAAATGTGACAGAAATAAAAAGGATCATAAGACAGTACTATGAATGATTGTACACCGAGAAACTGGATAACCTAAATGGAATGGACAGATTCTTAGAAACACAAAACCCACCAAGAATAAATCATGAAGAGACAGAAAGTCTGATTGACATAATTAGTAAGTAAATTGAATGAATAGTAAAAAGTCTCTTGACAAAGAAAAGCCCTAGAACTGATGGCTTCACTGGTGAATTCTACCAAACATCTAAAGAGCTAACACTGGGGTGCCTGGGTGGCTCACTCAGTAGAACACGGGACTCTTGATCTTGGGGTTGTGAATTTTAGTCCCACATTGGGTGTCGAGATTATTTGAAAATAAAATCATAAGGAGCACCCGGGTGGCTCAGTCAGTTAAGCTTCCAACTGTTGATTTCAGCTCAGGTCACGATCTCATGGTTCATGGGATCAAGGCCATGTCAGGCTCCAAGCTGACAGCACGGAGCCTGCTTGGAATTCTCTCTCCGTCTCTCTCTGCCTCTCCCCTGCTTATGTGCTCTAAATAATAAATAAAGTCATAAAGAAACACAATAAAATATTTTAAAAAATTAAATGAAGAAAGAACTAATACCAATTATTTTCAAACTCTCAAAACATTGAAAATGAGGGAACATTTCCTAACTCATTCTAAGGTTCCGGGGAAACTGCACATCCACAAGCAGAAGAATGACATTGGAGCCTTACCTCATATGAAAAAATTAACTCAATACGGATCAGAGACCTAAATGTAAGACCTAATACCACAAAACTCTTAGAGGAAAACATAGGACTAAAGCTTCCCAACATTTGGCAATGATTTCTATTTTTTAAAAAATTTTTTTAATGTTTATTTCTGAGAGAGACAGAGCATGAGCAGGAGAGGGATAGAGAGCGAGCGAGACACAGAATCCGAAGCAGGCTCCAGGCTCTGAGCTGTCAGCACCGAGCCCGACACGGGGCTTGAACTCACGGACCGCGAGATCATGCCCTGAGCCGAAGGTGGACGCTTCACCGACTGAGCCACCCAGGCGCCCTGACAATGATTTCTTGGGTAGAATAGCAAAGGCACAGACAAAAACAAAACAAAACAAAACAAAACAAATTACATTTCATGAAAAACTTTATGTGCATCAAAAGACACTCTCAACAGAGTAAAAAGGCACCCCGCAGAATGGGAGAAAATATTTGCAGATCACATTTCTCATAAGGGGTGAAGATGCGGAACATGTAGAGAACCCCTAAAGCCCAACAACAAGGAACTTGACTCAAAAATGGGTAAAGAACTTGAACAGACCTTCCTCACAGAAGTTATGCAAATGGCCAACAAGCCATGAAAAGATGCTTAACAGCGACAAACGTCAGGGAAACGCAAGTCAAAACCACAATGAGGTCCCACCTCACACGTGGTGGAGTGACTGCTACCCGAAAATAGCAATCGTTGACGGGTGTGGGGACTGGAACCCTGCACACGGTCGGCGGGGATATCAATGGTGCAGCCGTGTGGAAAACGGTGTTGGGGTTACTCGAAGAATTAAAGATGGTCTGTCGCGTGTTCCAGCAGTTCCACTTCCAGGCATTTGCCTGAAAGAATTCCGAGCAGGGTCTTGAGGAGACGTCTGCACCCGCTGTTCACCGCAGCATTATTCACGATAGCTAAGAAGCAGACGCAACCCAAGCGCGCGTGGACAGATGAACGCGTGACGACAAATGGCATGTCATTCAGCCTCAAATGAGAAACGTTCTGACACCTGCTGCAACACGGATGAGCCTGGAGGACGCGATGCTCAATGGAATGAGCCAGTCGCAGAAAGACAAATCACGCACGACTCCACTGGTATGAGGCCACTAGGGAAGTCAGATCGTAGGGACAGAAAGCAGAATGCTGAGTACTAAGGGCTGGGAGAGGGGGTTGGAGTCAGTGTTCAACGGGGACAGAGTGTCCGTTTTACAGGTGGAAAAGAGCTCTGGACGTGGAGGATGGGACACTAGGAATGTATTAAATGCTACTGAACCATGTAGTTAACAATGGTTAAGACGGTAAGTTTCATGGGATTTATATCGCATTATAATAAAAAATTGAGGGGGGAGGGGAGGCAGGCAAAACGGGGGAGGGTGGGAGGTGGAGGCTCCTGGGTATGGAAGGAACCGGCAGAAGGGATGAAAGGTGCCGCATAGAGGATACGGTCGGCGGTGCTGTGATGGCGTGGTGTGGTGACAGGTGGTGGCCACGCCTGTGAGCACGGCGGGACTGAGACGGGTGGTGGGTCACCGTCATGCACCTGCACCTAATGCCACGTGGGTGTCGGCTGTACTTCGCTTTTTAATGAGAGCAAAGGGACAGGCTCTGGCGCCAGGCCCTGGGGTCTGAGCTCCGGTGAGACCGTGCGGGTCTCTGGGCTTTCCAGCTGGACGCCAGCTTTCTGAGCCGTGGGATCTCTCTCTCTGCCAGGCGGCACTCTTGTCCCGCCCCCAGCTCTTCCCATCAGGATGTCCCTCTGCGCCCTTTGTGCTGCCCCCAACTTTGCAAGCGCTCGGCACAGCCCTTGTCCGGGAGGGTGCTCTCCGGCCTCGGCTCCGCAGGCCCTGAGGGGGAGCCCGAGGGGTGCAGGCCCCACCTGGGTGAGCGGGCTCCCCGCGCGCTAATGCCCACACCAGCCACGTACCGTCCTCACCTGTCAGCTCCAAGTTCTGCCGGCGCCGTCCTGCTCCTGACCGCGGCGGTCTCACCGCCTCCCTGCGGAAGTGAGAAGCAGCCGCGGGTCTCTTCTCTCCCACAACAGCCACGTTCCTCTCCAGAATCTACTTTATCGTCACATCCTTAGCTCTTGGCAAAGTTCAGAACAAACAGACAAACAAAGGACATTGATGTGACACCGTTGTGCCAAATCTGGCGAAATCTCAGTGGCAGGGTTGGAGCAACGGTCCCTGCAACCGTCTACACCTTATGTGGAGGCGGAAGTCCTCTCTGAAGGTCAGTGTCAATGCCCAAGGAGAGACGGGTAACGTGGTCAAACCTGTGATCGCACCTGCTGCGTGCTGTGATCCCGTCCGACACATTTAGTGGGGATGATACTCCGACTCCTTCAGCTCATTGGGATTTACTGGCTCTTTACTACAATAAAAGTGGCTGTGTCACTGTCGCTAGCCGAGAGCCCCTTCTGCATTCTAAGGGTAATGACTCCTTCTAGATTTTCCACAATTTCACATGGTCGCTCTTTGAATTCTGATTTTATTTCCATGCTAAACCGCTAATGCACCTTGACGGGTTTATTTCGTTCACTTCAGTTCACAGGCAGAGTAGTAGTTACGTAGCCCCTTTCGAGCAGGTTGACGAGACAGCCTCCGAGGACCCTCTCCCCGGTGGAGCTGTGGACACTCCCACATTTACGGTTGGCGTGTTCGTGCGTGGAGCCCTCTTCCTCACGGGGGATCAAAGCCGCGTGGCACTGCCTTGCAATGTGCATGTGTCTGTGGACACCAGACCCAGTACTTCCCTCGGTGTCCGTCTGGGGTTACGCTTGTCTCCATGAAAAAGGAGTCTTCAAGGCCAAGGGGCCATGCCCATCCACATGCCCTCTCCTTTGCTAGAACCTGCTCCAGACGCCTGTGGCTGTAGAGCCCCACTTAACCAGTCTGGAGCCTGCTTCTGGGGCCCATGAGGGCTGACCCTGACCGCTCACCTGAGGGTGGACGGCACAGTGAGTGGGCCCACTCCTGAATTTTAGAGCTGGCTAAGGAATTGGAGAAGTGCAGGGGTGGCCACGTTAAGCAGAGCCAACCGGGAAAGAATGGACAGGTCCTGGACGTCATTATGGAGGCCACCACGCGGGCAGAGCGCGTGGAGACGGAAGGTGCAGCAGCACCAGTGACAGGTGAGGACAGAGATGCCAGGGCAAGACTGCACTCAAGAAATCTAGGCCTCAGTTTGGTGTTGGATTCTTAGCTGTGACACCAAAAGCACTAGTAACAAAGTTAAAAAAAAAATAGATTGTACTTCACTAAAATTAAAAACTTTTGTGCATCAAAGGACATTATCAAGAGAAGGCAACCTACAGAGGGGAGAAAATGTTTGCAGATCATACATCTGACACAGATAGATAAGGAACTCTTACAACTCAGTGACAAAAGGACAGACAACCTCATTAAGAAGTGGACAAAGCACTTGGACAGATGTTTCTCCAAAGAAGATTCACAGGTGGCTGGTAAGTACATGACAAGATGCTCAACGTCATCAGTGAAGCTGCTCAGGACAGCTGCTCCAAAAGATGTCACTTCCGCATATTGGTCATTTGCACCAAAGGCACTTGAAAAACAGCAGGTGCAAGAAAGGCTGTGACCCCCCCAATAAGGCTCTGACACCCCAAACAAGCCTCTGACCCCCCAAACAAGGCTGTGACGCCCCCAATAAGGCTCTGACCTCCCCAAAACAAGGCTCTGACCCCCCCAACAAGGCTATGACCCCCCAACAAGGCTGTGACCCCCTAAACAAGGCTGTGACCCCCCAATAAGGCTATGACCCCCCAAAAAGGCTCTGACCTCCCCCCAACAAGGCTCTGACCCCCCCAAACAAGGCTCTGACCCCCCAATAAGGCTCTGACCGCCCCAACAAGGCTCTGACTCCCTAACAAGGCTCTGACCTCCCCCAAACAAGACTCTGACCCCCCAACAAGGCTCTGACCCCCTAACAAGGCTCTAACCTCCCCCAAACAAGACTCTGACCTCCCCCCAAACATTTCCTCCTGAAAGCAGGAGTGGGGACTCCATGTGGAAGGCAGCCTCCCCCCCCCCCCCACCCCCCCCCCCCCCCCCCCCCCGCACCAAATGGAAAGAAACGTTCTTGTCACCGGAAACGAGGAGTCAAGGTGAGGGGATTCTGTGTGGATAGACCTTGTTAAAAGCTTTCCTCTGCCTTCACCCTCTGCACACCTTTTAGCTACGTTCCCACAGTCGCTTCTCTTTGTTTACCTGCTTTATAAACACCTAGGCCTCATCACTTCTTTGGATCTTTATTTTCCTGTGAGGACTCCCATGGACATGTAAATTTTAATTAAGTCAAACATATATGCTTTTCTTCTGCTACTCTGGCTCAGGTCAGTCCTAGTCACAAACCCTAAGAGGGTGATGCATACATTCTACCTCCCATACCTTAGTCACTGGGGAAATGCAAATCAAAACCATAATAGAATGTCACTTCACACCCACTAGGACATCCATAATCCCCAAAGGGCAAATAACAAAATAATCCCAAGCCAGAAAACAACAAGTGTTAGTGACAGAGTGGAAAGCAGGACCCTCCCACTATGCTGGCTGAAATGTAAAATGGTGTGCTGTTTTGTGGAAAACTGTGGAGGTTCCTCAAAGATTCAAACATAGAATTACATGATCCAGCAATTCCACGATAGCCAGAAGGTGGAAACAATCCAAGTATCAGCTGATGGATAAACAAAATGTGGCCCATCCCTACAACGGAAAATTATTCAGCCGCTCAAAGGAACCAAGTACTGACACCTGCTATACACACACAGCATGATGCACCTTGGAAACATGCCGAGTGGAAGGGGCCAGACACAAAAGGTCACATACTATATGGTTCCATTGATGTGAAACGTCCACATAGGCAGATCCAGAGAGACAGCAAGTAGATTAGTGGAAAGTACAAGTTTAGCTTATTGACATAGATATTTATAGAACACTGCACTCAACAACAGCAAAGTTCCTACTGTTTTCAAGTGCCCACAGAACATATAACAATATGGGACATATCTTGGGTCATAAAACAAATCTCAACAAATTTAAAATAATTGAAATCATACAGAGTATGTTCTCCATCTACAATGGAATCATACTAAGAAATAATAGAAAGATTACAAAACAATCTCCAAGAACTTGGGAACTGAACAACACACTTATGTATGATACATGGGTCAAAAAGCAAGTCCCCAGGGGCTCCTGGGTGGCTCAGTCGATTAAACATCCAACTTAGGCTCAGGCCACGATCTCACAGTTCATGAATTCAAGCCCCGCATCGGGCTCTGTGCTAACAGCTCAACGCCTGGAGCCTGCTTCCGATTCTGTGTCTCCCTCTCTCTCTATGTCCCTCCCCTGCTCACACTCTGTCTGTCTCTCTCTCAAAAATGAATGAACATTAAAATCAAGTCTCCAGGGAAATTAAAATTGATGAATTAAATTATAATAAAATATGTTATTAAAATTTGTGGGACACAGTTAAAGCGGTGTTATGAGGGATAGTTACAGCATTAAATGCTTACTTTAAAAAAGAGGAAAAGTCTTAAATCAATCCTCTAAAATTGCACCTAAAGTAATAGGAAAAAGAAGAGCAAAATAAACCCAAGACCAGCAGAAGGAAACAATAAAAATAAGCAGAAATCAATAAAATTGAAAAAAGAAACAGAATCAATGAAACAGCAGGCAATAAAGTGGACAAACCTCTAGCAAAATTGATACAGAAAAAGAGAAGAAACAAATGATCGATATCAGGGTTGAACCAGGGGTATCGGCTCAGACTCTGCAAACATCAAAAGAATGAGGAGGAAATATTCCGCCTACACAAATTTTACACCTTAGGTGAAATGGACCAAGTTCTCAAAAAAAGCACAAACTACTTTTGAAATAGGTATTGTGAATACCCCTATAACAAAGAAATTCAATATATAATTTTTAAGCTCAAACAAACAAACAAAAAGATATCTCCAGGCCTAGGTTGTTTCACTGGAGAATTCTTCTAAACATTTGAGGAAGAGTTACCATTAGTTTTACATAATATTTTCCAGGAAATGGAAGGAAAACAAGGGAGAAATTCCTAATTTGTTTGATGAAGCTGGTATCACCCTGAAACTCAACTTGTCAGATAGTATAGAAAAGGAGACCTCAGATGAATATCCTTCGTTAATAGAGATGCCAAAATCCCCACCAGAACGTTATCAAATAGAACTCAACACTGTATAAAAACAATCAGGTACCATGACCACATGGGGCTTATTCCAGATGTGAGAAAGTTTTCATACTTGAAAATCAATCAATATTAATCCACTCTATCAACAGGCTAAAAAGGAAAAATCACAAATGCACATCAGTTGATGCAGAAAAAGCATTTCTTGCAATTCTAAATTCAGCAGTCATTTAGGATAAAAACTTAGAACACATCAGAATAGAGGGGAATTCCCGACCTTGATGAAAACCCTCTATAAACCCCCAGGTACCATTATACAGAATAATGAGAGACTGATGCTTTTTCTCTAAGATCAGGAACAAGGCACAGAAGTCTTCTGAACTCACCACTCTTATTCAACATAGTGCTTGAAGTTCCAGCCAGTGCAGTAAGGCAAGGAAAGGGGGTCAGGGAGTCATACAGACTGGGGGAAAAAAATCCTCTTTAGAATACATGAGTTCAGCAAGGTTTCAGGAAACAAGATAAACATACAAACATCAACCTTATTTCTATCTATTAGCAATGAACACATGGAAACCAAAATCACAATCTTTAAAAATTTATAATCATTAAAACACTTAGGTACAAATCTAAAAAACATGTACAAGACTTACCTGCTGAAATTTACACAGCACTGATGAAAGAAATCAAACATCTAAGTGAAGGAGAGACACCATGCTCGTGGGTTGGAAGACACAACACTGTAAAGATGTCAGGTCTCCCTAGATCGATATACTGGCTTCACACATTTCCTAAAGAAACTCCAGCAGTATTTATTTTATAGATATAGACAAGATTATTCTAAAGTCTATATGGAAATGCAAAGGAACTAGGAGAGCTAAAACAGTTTTGAAAGGGAATAAAATGGGAGGAATCAGTATGCTGCATCTCGAGACCATGTGCTGGTGGTGGAGGAAAAGATACAGATGAGCGGAAGAGAAGGGAGGACCCAGAAGCAGGCCTCTGCCAGTGTGACTCACTGAATTTTGACAAAGGTGAATAATCCACTTCATGAGAAGGATAAGCTTTTCAACAAATGGCGCCAGAGCCATTGGACATCCATTGGCAAAGAAACAACATCAAAGCAAATAAACAAAAATACCTTGACCTAAACTTCGTTCCTTATACAAACGTGAACTCAAACTGATCACAGTATAGATTCAAAGTAAAATGTGCAACTGTAATGCTTTCAAAGGGAAGTGCAGGAGAAAATCTTCAGGACCTGGAGACTGGTGGCTTCTAAACATGGTACTAAAAGCACAACCTACAACAGAAAACACTTGATAAACTGGAATTTACCAAAGTTAAAAAGTGTCGCTCTGGTAAAGATCCTGTTAGGAGGATGAAAAGACAAGCTACAGACTAGGAAAACATTGTTTGCAAACCACATATCTGAAAAGAGGACTTGTATCTAGAATATATAAAGAACTCTCAAAAGTCAACAGGAAAACTGCAAACTGGCCAAATAGAAAATCTTCAAAAGACAGACTTTTCACCAAAGACGATATCCAGATGGCAATTAAGCACACACACGAAAGTGTTCAACATCACGAGCCATTAGGAAAATGCAGACGAAAACCTGAATGAGATATCACCACCCACCTGTCAGCTGGGTAAAATAAGGGAAAAATGTCAAATGTTGGGGAAAATGCAGCTCTCTTGTATACTGCTGGTGGGAAAGTACACGGCACAGCCCCCCTGGTCAGACAGTTTGATAGGCTCTTCAAAAGCTAAACACGAACCCTACGGCCCAGCAATCACACTCATGAACATTTAGCCCAGAGAATGAAAACGATATCCCACAAAACACTGTGCGCAGATGTTCACTGTGGGCCTATTGGTAATGGCAAAGACTGGAAACTTGAAAGGTGACCGGATGAACAAACTGTGGCCCATCCACACAAGGGTACCCTCCTCAGTGATAAAGAAGCCACTGCACGTTGCTGAAGCATACAACACATACAACTTGGATAGATTTCAGGGGCAAGTGTTGAGTGAAAAGAACAGCCAACCTCAAGGTCCCAGCTACAGGACCCCGCTCAGGGGACACTCTCCAAAGGGCAAAGCTTCTGAGGTGGAGAACGCATCGGCGACTGCCACAGGCAGGGATCACAGGGGCAGGAGTGGGTGGCCTGAGGGAGATCTCTGTGCTGATGGAACTGTCCACACCTGGATCGTGTCGTTGGCTACCTGAGTGTACGCGATAAACCGACAGCCGGACACGCCCAATGAGCCAGCGTTGGTTTCCTTGCATTATTGACGTTCTGCAGTGATGTGAGATGTGACGCTGCGGCAAAATGAATGAAGGATGCCTTCTGAAGGGAGCTCCCTGTACTTTCTGCAGCTTCCTGTGACTCTATAAATACATCACAATATACACACTACTTGCATGGCCGTCAACACAGCCCAGAAGAGTTCCCTGAAGCGAGCGGTCCCGTCGCTGCTCCCTGGAGCTCAAAGCTTCCCCACGGGTCCAAGGACTCTGACCTGCTGGTGCCAAGCAACAGTGGAGGAAGCAGGAGAGGTCTGGTGCTGTGGCCCATGACCCGCGAGCCATGACCAAGATGGCAGAGGAGGCCCCCGGGAGCCGGTGGGGAGGCTGGTGGAGTGAGACACCAGCCGTGTGAGACAAAGGCAGCACCCAGGGTGCTCTCCTCCCAGACCTGTTGCTCCGGCTTCAGCAAGGAAGGGCCGGGACCCTCCCTCCGTGCCTCCTTCCTCGGGTCTCCATCTGTGTCCTGCCCCTGCCAGTCCCCTCCCACCTCCGCCATCTCCTGCCTCCCGCCCACCCCATCCAGAGTTGTTTGCATTTTACAGATGAAGGAACTGGGGACTCACGGGGTGAACAGCTCTGGGTCACACCCCCAAGGTGAGGTGCCGGCCCCGGCCCCAGGACCCGGGGTACGGTGAGCAGGGTCAGATCAGCTGAGCAGAGGAGACCCCCAGCCCTGGGATCACACAAACTTTCCACTGTCCTCTCAGGCTGGAGTGATCTGGACTCCACCAGCCTCCCCACCGGCTCCCGAGACCAGCCGCCCTCAAATCAGCTCAGACACCATCCATCCTGGAGGCAAGCCTCCTTCGTCCCACATCCATCTCGAGTTCGCCTCACCCCAAAAAGCCAGCTTCCTCATGGCTCCCATCAGTTCGTGCCCAGGTCCCCCGAGCGTGCTGCCTCCAGCTCTGCCTAGGGGCCCCAGTGCTGGGCTGTCCTCCTCCTCTTCGGTTGCAGCCACAGACGGCCCTGGCTGTCAGGGACCCGCACGTCCTCTCAGCTCCCACCGCACATCCCTGGAGCTAAGAGGACATCTTCCACGTCCACAGGCACCCTACAGTCTCTGAGATGCACCCATTCCCACCTGTCCCCTGCTCTGCCTTACTCCGCCCACCCACCCCTGCACCTAGAGCAGCTGGCATAAATCCCATGTGTCTCCTCCAATCCCACAGTGCTTCCTTGTCAGGGCAAAGCCACCCTCCAGCCCCTCACTCCCATGTCTGCCTGCTGCCCTGAGCCCACAACCCCTGGCCCAGAGGCAGGGAGGGCCCCAGGCCTGCAGCTGAGATGCTCCTACTCTTGTGGCCAGAGTTTGGAGCTGTAACGTCTGGGTCCAAACCCAAGTTTTACCACGATCCAGCTGGGAGGTCTCGGGCAAGAAATGGTTCATGCAGAAACACCTGCTTTCCTTTCCTATCAGGATGGTGCTGACCTCAGCGGTGGCCTGTGTTCCACAGGAGTCAATGGGTGTGAAAGGGTTGACAGGACAGACAGATCGTGCTCAGTGTCAGCTCCCCACACTTTCTCAGAGCAGGTCTCAGGCCTGGGTCTCTGGCCCGGAGGCCCCTGTCCCCCATCCGGAGGAGGCGGGGACGCATGAGGTGTGGTGGTGACCGCAGTCCTGGGCTACCCCGGGACTGTTTATCTTAAATTATTTTGAAATGATTATGTGAAATTCTTTATTTAAAAGTCATATACATCCCAGAGGTGGCCCTCACCCAGCCCCGGCTCCCCCTCTATGCCCTCCTGGTTGGGGGTGTGCAGGTCTCACCCCTCTGAGGACTTTCCCTGGAAGGCAGACTTCCAGGAAAGCCCTGTGTGTTGCCAAGGAAGCCGTCCAGCTCCCGGCATGGGGCCTGCCTCTGCCCGTGCTGCCGGCCCGTCCTAAGACCTCATCCTCTTCTCCAGGAGGAGCTTAGCCAGGACTCCTCCCCCAAGCTCAGGGCCTGGGTCTCCACAGCTCACTCCCAGTCCCTTTCCTCATCTCGTGCTGCGTCCGGGGAGGCCTGGGTCTCTGGCAAGGCCTTTAAACTGTGTCCCCCTTGTGACACCAAGTGACAAAGCAGATTTCTCAACTTGATTTTCTTCTTCACACGTGAGAAGTGAAACCTCTAGCTTAGACTCCTTCTGAAAGAGACATCGATTCCTTTCCCTGCTTGTATTAAAAGCCGCTTTCTGGGGCACCTGGGTGGCTCAGTCGGTGAAGCGTCCGACTTTGGCTCAGGTCATGATCTCACGGTTCGTGAGTTCAAGCCCCACATCTGGCTCCATGCTGACAGCTCGGAGCCTGGAGCCTGCTTCGGATCCTGTGTCTCCCTCTCTCTCTGCCCTGGCTCCCTGGCTCACTCTCTGTCTCTGTCTCTGTCTTTCAAAATAAATGAACATTTAAAAAAATTTTTAAAAAGCTGTTTTCATAAATTCAAGCTTTCTGCCAAAATTGGTCAGAGATGTATCAACGAGTTTCATTCCCGTGGACGGCTCTTCCAACTTCTGCTCTGTCTCTTAGTTTATGGCTGGTACCCTTTGCTTCCTCTGAAGACAACTCCCCAAAAGATAAAGGCTCCCGAAATGGCATGGCACCGGGACACCAGGTTGAAGTCGGTCCCAGGCCGAGGACTACTGGCCATGTGCCCACCAGCAAGTCCACACAGCAACCCAACAGGACTGCGCTTGAAAGGGCTCCAACAGCCAGGCCTTGGCATCCAGCCATGACTGAGTGACACATGGGAGCCAGCCTCCAACAGAGGAAGGAACCTCTGCCTTCATAGACGGCGCCTGACCTGGCTCCTCCATGGGAACACAGAGGTTCACGGGACTCCTATGCCCTGCACTAAGCTGTGTTGAAGGGCTCCTGGTTGGCCAGGCGTCCAGCAGAATCTTTGGCCCTGCGCTATGCTGGGTCAAATTCCTGATCAGTAGAGGGTCTGGGAGACACATCCACTCCATGTTGAGCTGCCTCAGAGGGCTCTCAGACAGCCACGTATCCTGTGCATGCATTCGCCCTGTGCTGAGTTGGGTCGGAGGGTTCCCTGTCAGCCATGTTTCCTGGGCACTCGTTCAACCTGTACTGAGCCGGGTCAGAGGGCTCCGGCTGGCCAGGTGTCCTGTGGATGCATTCTACCTTTGCTGAGCTGGGTTGCAGGGTGCCTGGTCTGGGAGTCCTTGAGACTCATTTTCCCTGAACTGAGCTGTGTTGGAGGCTCCTGGCCAGCTGGGGGTCCCGGAGACTTGTTCTCCTTGGGCTGGGCTGGGTCAGAGGGCTCCCAGCCGGAGGATTCCTGATTAGCTGGACGTCAATGGGACTCTTCACCCTGTGCTGATCTGGGTGGTAGGTGTCGAGTCCCCTAGGGGACTCGTTCACCCTGTGCTGAGCCAGGTTGTGGCCTTGGAAATCAAGAAGGGCTCTCCCTGGATGGGTGAGGGTCCCTTGTACTCTGATTTTCAGTGCCCTACTCCCAACTCTGAATGACAACACGTAACTGAGCAATCTGGCCAGCCCCTTGTTGGGCTTGGGTCCAGGAGGTGCCAGGTGTAGGTATGTGGGACTGCAAGGCGGCATGAAGGTGGGCACCAGCCTTGAGGTGGAGCACAGAGTCCGTGAGAAGCCGGGGGCGGGACGAGTGGGCGGGGCCTCGCCATCAGGGACAGGAACAGAGAAGCAAGGAGGAGCTAAGAGAAACTGCAGGAAACGTGCCATCTCTCTCTTCAGTGCGGCTTTGCAGGTGACTGGCTTTTCTAACAGCCAGGGTTTCACAACGCCTCCTCCTGATGTCTCCACAGCACCCTCCACAATCACCAGGGGTCTCTCACTGGGTCTTGTCTGGGAGGCCCAATTGCCAGGCAGCTTTCACCCAGGCCCTCCTTCCCTCATCACCTGGACGCCATCCTGGGTCCCCTACCAGCTGGACCAGCGCCCACGCTGGCCTTTTCTCCGGGCAGCACCACCCCCGGGCACGGGGTGTAGCAGGGACTTGCCCACGTGAAAATTAGTGAGAGGAAACCTCATTTAGAATGGAGTCGGGTGGCCAGCAGGGGGAGCTCTCAGCCCTACCGCTCCCGGTCAATTGCAGACCCAACAGGAAGGGACGCACCTTGCGGGTGGATTCCATTGTAGCTACCACTTTACAAGCTCAGCAGGAGGATGGAAGGTTTCCTCCTCCCCCAGCAACAATCCAGCCAATGAGAGACTGCCACAGCCCAGCCAGTGAGAGATCATCACATCTCAGCCAATGAGAGACTGCCACAGCCCAGCCAATGAGAAGGCACCACACTTCCAGCTCAGAGTTTGCTCCAATGAACTTTCTGTTTACAACAGCCCTCCTGCCCACTCCACCCTCCCTTCCTTATAAACGAGCCTCCTGAACCATATCGTCGTGGCCCGTCTAGGGTTTTTCTTCCTAGAGTTGCTTGGCCTGTGTTGGCCTCTGCTGTTCCCGAATAAAGCCAGTCTTGCTGGGGAAGTAACTGGCAGTTTTGTTTTTGAAGTTAACGCCCAGGCGGGGCAGCTGGGGAGTGTGTGAGAAGGGGCTGGACTGAGATCCTCCCAGTTCTGGCCAAGGGGACCTGAAGGACACCTGCTGGTGGGGGCAGGTGGTGTCCGCGGAAGTCTTCTTCACCCAGGGAAGGCGGCCGGTAGGAGGCGGTCCAAGCTCTTGCCCCGGCTGGGTGATTTCGTGATGCCTTCCCAGAGGAGCTGCTGCAAAGGCCTGCCCTGTGACCGGATGCGCTCCGCACCCCTGCAGCCTTGTGACCTCCGACCCCTGTGGGCGAGGCACCTGCACTGAAGCCACCTCGGGCAGAGATTCCGTCACAGGAAGCCGAAGTCACCCTCGCGGGTCCGTTTCGGAACAACCTAAATATCTCACCCGAGTCTCCCCTCCCGTGGAGCCACGCACCCGTCCCACGGGGACCGGTTTTTGGCTTCCGCGGCCGCTGTGTTCCTGTGACTCCGGGCTGGGAAGAAGGGCCTCGTGGGATTTCTGAAGGGGTCGGGAGGTGATGTAGCAGCGCCTCGGCCGATGTGGAGGGCACATGTGATGGCCGGATCCCTCCGGGGCACCTCCAGGATGGAAACCTCCGGAAGGCCAGGGAGCAGAAAGGGGGACACAAAGCCCTAATCTTGTGGAGAATCCAGGCTTGTTTACATGAGAGAATTTCATTTTCCTTTTTCCCAGTCCCTACGGTGGCATTTTGTTCGTAGCGGATTCACCGATCCCCACCTGATCGGGGGTACACGCCGGCTGCACAGCTGCCCTGGGAAGGGGTCCCGGACACTTGTAGCCCCCGCCCCCCACAGCTGCCGACCCAGGAGTGGGGCTCCTCACCTGCCCACGCTGACCCCTTCTCCGGCTCCCTCCGCGTCGACTGCGCAGACTCCCCAGTTCCCAGAGCTGGTCAGGGTCCTCAGGCCCCGGGGCCTCTGCCCGTGCCCCTCCGTCCCGGAGTGTCGGCTGCCGGGCGTCGCTGCCTCCGGGGTGCCCTCCCGCCCGCTAGCCGAGACCCCCTGACTTCACTGTCCCCCACGGTTGCCGTCGCGTCTGGGCCCGGTCGCCCTTCCCCATGACGCTGAGCTGCCCGAAGCGAGCGGCCGCGTTCGTGCTCCCGCCACCAGCAGCGCCGAGCAGAGGCCCCTTCCGCCGTGTGATCTCAGGCGGGCGCCGCGGCCACCACCAAAGCGGGGGAGACGGGACACGCAGCTGGCAGAGCCGCAGGGGACCCTCCTGAAGAGCACGGAGATCGCTCGGGCCCCTGCCGGCGCGTGGCCTCCTCATTGTCACAGCCCCGAGGCGGGTACACCAGTAACACCGGACTCTCTCCGCCTCTGTCCTCGCCGGCGGCTGGAGGACATTCTCCCGCTTGGGACGTTCTCGGAGGTGGCGGGTGGCAGAGCTTGCGGGTGGTGCCCCAGCCCGTCCGGTGTCCAGCGGGGGTCGGGATGCGCCCCCCTGGCCGCCCCCCTCCCTGGCCGCTGGCTGGAGAAGCCCTTCCCCCCCGGAGAGGAACAGGTGGGGGTCCTGTGCGGCTGGAGCCCAGGGTGAGGTTGTCCGGAAGGCCGCAGGGGGAGGGGGCAGTGGTCAGGGTGGCTCAGTGGACGGACTGTGGGCACAGTCTGAGATGTACCTCAGGGGTCTGAGCCCGGCCCCGGAGGTCTTTTCCACGGCAAGGGGGACGGACGTCAGGGGTTGGTAGGTGGTTCCCAGATGCTGCTGGTGTGGGTAGACCCCGAGAGAGACACGGGGTCACTGGGAAGACTGGAGGCGCAGAGCGGGAGCCCTGGGGCACAGCCGGGCCTGAGCAGAAGGCAGAAGAGGGGCTGCCCGGCCCGGCCACCTGATGGTGTAGGCGGGGTTCTCCTTGGCATTACAGGCCTTCCTGTGTCTGGCCCGGAGGACGCCTGCTGCTCTTTGGGACCCCGCAGCCCTCCCAGCCGTGCACACTCCGGGTGCGTCACTGCCCTGTTCAGACGCCCCTCGGGGCCTCGCACGGTGACGAGAACACGTTTTCTCACGGGGGCCACTCCCTGGCCTCGAGCACCCGGCTGGTGAGCCAGGCGTGGGGACCCCCAGCCCCGGGCTCTGGGGCCCGTGCCCCACAGCCTCCCGGGAGTTCTGCGCGGGGCACTCAAGGAATGGGTGCGGATGTGCTGCCAGAAATGCCCGATAATCATCCGGAGAAGAAGGTGGGAAATTATCCGAGCAAACCTTGGAGCTGGGGGCGGGAGCAGAAATGGGAGGTAACCTGTTTCTAAGGACCTCACGGTGGCATGGGGACACCCAGAGGACAGAACGCTCCGAGGATGCCGTCTGGACACAGGCTCAGGTGAGGGAGGCTGTGTCATCTGCTGACGTCATCTGCTGGCTGTGCCCCGCCCCCCCCTCGCGTTGACAAGGTGAAGGAAGGACCCTCTGCCTGAAGAAAGGGGGTGGGAACAGGTCCCACCCACACGGTGCCACAGCCCCGGCCTTCCTCTTCCTCTGCTGGTGCCAGGCCCCGTGTTCCTGTGATCCGGGGCCCTTCCCCTGTCGCTGCGTCCCTTCCAGCACCTTCCCTTCGTGTCTCTCCGGGTGGCGGTCACCGCCTGGCGCTGCCTGGTAGTTGGTTTGGCTCCTTTGTCTGTGCCCCTGGCTGGTCAGGTCGAGGAGCAGGGCTTTGCCCGCCCTGTTCACCTACGTGCTCAGCGCCTGGAGCCGTCCATACGATGGATGCCAAAAAGTAATTCCTAATGAATGAATTGTCGCTTCACGTTCAGCCTAAGAAGCTGCTGGAGACCGAAGTTTCACGGCCCGCAAAGGAACACCGATCCCGCTGACCACAGGCTTCCGACCTGGATGCTGGCCGCGGCGTGAGAGCGGTGTTCCCACGTGCTGGGGGCCGGACTGCTGTGACCGCCCACGTGGCCATCCAGGGGACGCCTGGTCCCCGCACGCACGGATTCTGGCAGATTATCCACATGCTCTCTGAAAGGTCGAGAAAGGGGCAGTCGGACAGAAGGAAACCGAATCCGGGCCCACGAAGCAGTGGTGAGCAGAGAAGTCACTGAAGTTTGCGGTCGGGTTTAGGGCACATGGGTGACTTGGAGGGTTTTAAAAGTAAGGTTTTCGAACAGCCATCTATAACTTTAACGGTCACGATTTTGGTTTAACCACTATCCTGATGGATCCCACACAGAAGGGGCCCAACGGCGGCGGAGCCCTTTCTTGACCCCTGTGGTGGCGAGGTGCCTGGAAGTCGGGGTGCCCACCAGTGTGCCCCCTAGACCTCTCCACACCCCTGTTCGCAGGCTGGGGGCCTGCAGCCTGTCCGCCAGCTCTGACAGGAGCTCTGGGGGGAGACGGGCGAGCTGTGGAAGCTAGAAGCCTCTGGCACGTCTCACCTCAAACCGAGGGTGCGGGACTGGACTCTGTCCCACAGTCTGTGGACATTATAACTCCCGGGGTCTCAGCGACCTTATGGGAGACAGGGTCATCGCAGCTGTAATTAGTCAAGGTAGGGTCCCGCTGGTACAGGGCGGGCCGTGACCCAGCGTGGCTGGTGTCCTCAAGAGAAGGTGAGACGCAGGAGGCCCGGCCCTGGGCCTCAGATCCGGGCCTGGGGGGCACTCTGCCTCCAGCGGGGTCTGAGGGGACCCTTGGGTGCTTGCGGTGGGGCGGGGACTGGGGGGGCGCGCTTTGAAAGGCAGAGCACCAGAAACTCGCCAGGCTCTGGGAAGAGGTCCTCCCCACCTCGGGCTGCCGTGGCCCGATGTCCTGTGTGCGGTTTTCCTTGTGTAGACTGCCCCAAACATCTCCGCTGAGCTGTTTCGATTTGTCCTGCTGGGGGAGACAGCAAATCGTTGTCGTCGTGATGGTTCAAGGTTCACGGTCATAGTCTGTCCGCCCCCCAGGGGTCTGCCACACTTTGACCCCCGCCATGTGGGTGCCCGCCAAATTGTGTTTCCAGAGACCGTGCTGGGGGGCTCTCACCTCCCAAACTCCTGCCACGGGGCAGTGGGGGGAGGAGGAAGAGGAGGAAGGGGTGGGGGACGGGCCGGGGGCGGGGGAGCGGCGACCCTGGGGGCTTGGCTCTGGCCTCCATCCATTTCTTGCTGGGCTGTCTGTCCTGGACTCCAGCCACCCTTCGTGGGTCCAGATTCGATGCGCAATGACTGAGGGGTGCCGCCAGAGGTCCCCCGTGCTCCCCTCCCCCGCGTTGCCCGCGGCCCCGGAGGGCCCTGGGGGAGCTGGACCCAGAGGACCCCCCACAGGCACCGGGTGAGGTGAAGGCATCCAGTGCCCTGCCCTTGCTGCTGGGTCCCGCTGGGTCACCTTGGGTGGCTGGTTCTCATCCTCCGACAAAGGCCTGAGCCTCTCTCTGTCCAGGCAGCCGTCCCTCCAGCCATGGGCACCCCGCCCCCCCCCCCCCCCCCCCCCCCCCGCCATCGCCGGCCCTGTAAGCTGTGCGTTGAAGGTCATTTATCATTGGAAAGTGATCAGTGCTAATAGGCCAGGTTACGTTGTGGTCACCAAAGCCCCGGCGGCCGTGGCTCAAAACCACAGGCCGGGCGTCTTGCTGTTATGCCCGTATGCCCTCACCACCGTCCTGGGTGAGCATGAGATTTTAATGCCCACCTAGCGAAACGAGTCTCCAGCATGGAGGGCCAGCATCCTCTCTGTCACCACTGCACGTACTTACAGCGTGTGACAGTATTGCCACAGACTCAGGGACCTGAAACAACACCTATTTTGGCACGTGATTCTGACGGTTTCTGTGGGTCAGGAGTGGCCCGGCCGCGTCCCCCTCGGAGGACAGGCTGGAAAGGACCCAGTTCCAAGCTCTCGTGACAGCATCCTGCCCCGGCTAGAGCGAGGGCCTGTCTCTTGCTGGCCATCGTCTGGAGGCCACCCTTGGCGACCTGCCACATGCAGGGGGGAGAGTCGCTTCGCCAGGTGGGCGTTAAAATCTCATTACGATAATTGTGGAAATGGCATCCCATCGAGTTTGCGTGTTCTGCCGGTTCACGCACATCGCAAGCTCCCCCTCGTGCTCAGGGAGGGGGGCGTGCGCGGGCACGGGAGGTGGGGACGTGCGGTGTGGCAGCCCCGGTCTGGCACCGCCACGGCGAGTGGCCCCGGGACCGCCTCGGTGGAAGAGGGCGCTGGGGCAGCTGCGCCGGCGGCTCTGTGTTGTGCCTCCGAAGCGACCCGTCACCCGCGTCCAGCTCTCCGGCCGGGACTTCTCTCTCGGGCCGGCCCGGACACAAGGAGTTTGTGGAAGCGTAATCCTCCGTGCGATGGAAAGCAGGGAGAGATGGAAGGCAAATTTGTGGTTGTCAGGGTCTGAGGGGAGGGGAAGAGGGGAGGGGCTGCCCTATAGGATGGGGTTTCTTTGGGGGGTGATGGAGATGGTCTGGAATTGCCTAGTGGTGATGTTGCACGACACAGAGGATATCTACGTCTACGTCTATATCTGCATCTGTGCCCATGTTCATATCTATATTGCCTACATCTACATCTGTATCTATATCTATCTGTATCTGTATCTATATCTGTATACTGGAAGCCACCGAACTGTACACTTTAAAATGGTTAAATTTGATGTTATGTCAATTTTGCCTCAATGAAAAAACAGCGTGCCAAGGAAAAGTGAGAATTTCCAGCAAGAAGAGGAGGGGGGACCATAGCCCCGCACATACCTTCATTTAGACTTCTAGCCTCCAAACGAGTGAGGCCCCATTCTGTTGCTTCGAGCCATCTAGTCTGTGGTACTTTGTTTACAGTGGCCTTAGTAAACAAATACATGTATAATCCTAATTTAAAAGAAAAAAAAATAGTGTGCACTAGATTTTATCAAGTAATGTTTCTTGTATACATTGTGATGATTCTGTGGACAAGTTCCACCAGTAATGTGTTAAATGTTCATTTGTCTTCCTTTTTTCTTTTTTTGAATGTTTATTATTCTTGAGAGAGAGAGAGAGAGAGAGCGCATGAGCAGAAAGGGGCAGAGAGAGGAGGACGATCTGAAGCAGGCTCTGTGTGGACAGCAGTGAGCCCACCACGGGGCTTGAACTCACGAACCGTGCGATCATAACCTGAGCTAAAATCAGACACTCAACCGGCTGAGCCCCCCAGGTGCCCCGAATCATGTGTTTTCTGATGATTCCTGGAATAAACCTAATTTGGCATAATTACTATTTTTGTGCATGTTGATGGATTCCGTTTGCTCATATTTTATAACTTTGTATTTCTGTTTCTAAATATATTAGGCTATACTTTTTTTAATGTTTTTTTTTTTAACGTTTGTTTATTTTTGAGACAGAGAGAGACAGAGCATGAACGGGGGAGGATCAGAGAGAAGGAGACACAGAATCTGAAACAGGCTCCAGGCTCTGAGCTGTCAGCACAGAGCCCGACGCGGGGCTCGAACTCACGGACCGCGAGATCGTGACCTGAGCCACCCAGGCGCCCCTAGGCTATACATTTTTTTAAATTTCATTTTCGCATTCTCTGGGTTTGATCTCTCAAGATTACCTAGGTAGCTTTCCTACTTCTTACTCATATAAAACACTTTTTATTAGATTTGGATTTCCTGTTCTTTAAATAGTTGGTGGAACTTTTCTTTAAACCATCTGCATCCGTTTTGGGGGTAGGGTACTTCTATAAACTACTGATTCATTTTCTTCGTGGTTACCGAGCTGCTTGGGTATTCTATTTTTTTCTTGAGTGATTTTGATAAGTTTAATTTCTAAAAATTCTTTTTAATGTTTATTTTTGAGAGAGAGGGAGAGAGAGAGACACACACACAGAGAGAGCACAAGCAGGGGAGGGGCAGAGAGAGAGGAAGACACAGAATCCGAAGCAGGCTCCAGGCTCCGAGCTGTCAGCACAGAGCCCGATGCGGGGCTCGAACTCACGAACCGCGAGGTCATGACCGGAGCCGAAGTCCGACGCTTCGGCGATGGAGCCACCCAGGCGCCCCGATAAGTTTAATTTTTAATCAAATATTGCTTATTTTACTTAAGCTTTGAATTTATTGACAAAAATTGGCTATAATCTTGTTTTTTAATTTAAAATCTCTGTTCCATCTGTGGTTGTGTCACCGATACTGTTCAGTGGCGAGTTCTTCCCCCGTGTCTCCTTCAGTCTTGCCACGTCGTGACCCTTCTAGCTTATTTGTGACGATTACCTGTTGCTGTGCCGCACAGGACATCACAGCCCAGCGGCCCGAACGGCGAACACGTGTTAGCTGGCACTTTCTGCGCAGCCTGATCCGGTGCCTTTTCTTGGGTCTTCGAGGCCGTGCAGCGGTGGCTGGGATGCAGCGTGGGGCCGGCCGGGGCGGGGTCGCCTCCAAGCTCATTCACACGGCCAGCCGCCCCCCCCACCCCCACCCTGGTTCTGCCACGCGGGCTTCTGCACGGGGCAGCTTACGGCGTGCCAGCTGGTGTCCCCAGAGCAGGGGGGACGCAGAAGCCACAGTGACCTTCTTGTCGCCCACTCTCGGCAGGGGCGTCCCGTCACTTCTGCTGTGTCTTGTTCTTTGGAAGGGCCGGCCAGCCCCGCGCTGGCTCTGGAAGGGCCGTCCTGGCGAGCGGGCGCCCGCAGGCGGGGTTAGAAGCTTCCTGCCGCGCAGTCGTTGCAGGGAGCCAGCTGGGACTCTGTTCGATCCGCCTCACGTCCGCTCTTGTTTCCAGTTCTCAATCCCACAGGTCACTGCTTTATCGTTCGCCGTGCTGCCCGGGTCTCCCTCTAGCCCTTCTCCGCCTTTGCTTCCTCGTGCCCACGCTTCCGGATAGGGACTGCCTCCAAGGTCGAGGGGAGCTGCACCCTAAAGAGGCGTGGTCTTTCTTCGTGGCGGGGTTCTCCCTGTCTTAAGGCCCCACTCTGATTCGTTCCCTGAACCATCAGTCACATGTTATTTTACGGTTTTACGTTTCCAAATGTTTGGTGATAGTTTCTCTGTACTATTGTCGTTGCGTCCCCTTGGGTGTTCTGTTGTGATTTGGCTTTGTGGCCCTGCGGTGCGTCCCTTGCTGGTAAACATCCCACGTGCGCTTGAAGGTAAGGGATCCTGTGGTTGCGCGTCTTGCTCGTGACCGTGTCCCCCGGGTTTTTGTGAGCGGGTTAATTCTAGGCCTGGTCCGTCGTCACCGTCCCTTCTGAACGCAGAGCTGATGGTTCTGGGGCTCTGCCGATGTCCGCCTTACGTATTCTCAAGCCGTGTGTTTGCTACCTGCGAGTTCAGAGTCGTTCAACCCCCCCAGCGACCCGCTTCAGCGTGCCCGGCGTGCTCTCCGCGCATGACCGCGGTCTTCGGGTGGATTCCAGCTGCGCCGATAACGTGGTAACGGTTTTCTTGTGGTTCACACTTGCGGATACGTCTCCTTCCTTATTGCTTTGACTCTGCCCTTAGAATCAGGACACAGCTGCATTTTGATCACCCAGTTTGATAAGCGATCGTTAAAAACTGGCTAGTTTAAATCCGTGGCACTTTACTGGGATGATGGTTACGGTTTGAGCTTTTCCCCATTTTAGTTTTTCTCTTTACCATACTTCATCCTTGCCTTTTTTCTCTCTTCCCGACTCCTATGAGATCGATCAGTGTTTTCCTTGCCCCCCACCGCGGACTTGGAAGCTCTCAGTATTATTTCAGTGGCTGACTTCACTCTTCGAGCACACATATCTGGGGGCACCTGGGGGCTCAGTCGGTTGAGCCTCCAACTTCAGCTCGGAGATCATGATCTCACAGCTCGTGGGTTCAAGCCCCCGATCGGGCTCTGTGCTGACACCTCAGGGCCTGGAGCCTGCTGCCGATTGCGTGTCTCCCTCTCCTCTGCCCTCCCCCGCTCACACTCTGTCTCTGTGTCTCAAAAATGAATAAAACGTTAACAAATTTTTTTAAACGCACGTACTTAAGGGCAGGGATGTACCCGGCACCGCTGGCCTCCGCTGGGTAGTGCAAGGCCCCGAGCCACTCTGCTTTCCTGCCACCTCGTCTGCCCGCTACCTCGGCTCCGCTGGGTTTGTTCCTCGACCGCTTGTGTCACTGTTACTGTTTAACACGGGCAGTCCTCTTCGTTGCTTCTTGCTTGCACCTTCTCCCTCAGCCCCTTGTTTCCTCCTGAAGCCCTTCCTCAAGGAGAGACTCCAACGTGGACGTGATGCTGATAACGTTTAGTCTCGTGTGTTTGAAGGTGGCTTTGTTACGGCCCCCACTGGGGAGTGACGGTGTGTGGGGTCGGGCGGATGCCCGACCCTCCCTCCTCGTGTGAGCCCCCGGTGCCTGCCGGGAGCGGGACCTACACCCGCCACTTCCCCGACCGCGCCTCCCGTCTTGCTAGAAGATTCCCTGTAGCCTTTCTGGCTCGTGTCCTCTGATGAGGCCATTTGCCGCCTGGGAGAGGCCCACGAGGCACCGGAGCACGGGGCCTCTGCCTCGCGGTCGGGGGAACCGAGACCCCCCGGGCGAGCCTTCGGATGAGGACGCAGACCCAGCGCCGTGACTGCAGCCGTGTGACAGACAGTGGGGCAGAGGGCCCGGCTGAGCCACGCCTGGGTTCTGACCCGCAGAAGCTGTGAGGACCAAAGTGTTTTGTTTTGAGCTGCTGAGTCTTGGGGTAACTTTTTACACCAAAACAGATAATAACGTCCTAAGGTAATAGTTATTTTATCTTGAGACTTCGAAAAAAAGCAGAGCTACCACTATTGTTTGACTTTTACCACCGTCACCGACAAGTCAGCTGTCGTCATGACTGCTTTCGAGGTGATTCGGGGCTTTCTTTTCCTCTTAAGTTTTACGTCTTGTGTATTCTATGGTTTCACCCTCAAATGTAGAAATGCAGGTTTGGGTTTTTTCCGGCTTAACACTCATAGTATTCCTGAATCTGAGGACTCGAGTCGTTCTCGTGACCACTGCTTTCTCCTCCGAATGTCGGTCCCCTCCCCTGGAATCCCACCTGCCGTCATTCCCCTGTCCTCTCACTCCATCGGCCCTTTCACCGTGTTAGCCGTGGTAGCTGATGCCCGCTTGTCGGACTCACTCTGGGTCGTTCTTTGCCGGGCGGCCTGCTGTTCGTGTATCTGACGCCCCCGTGGTGGCTCCTTCTTGCTGTGATTTGCACTCCCGGAGGTGAACTCGTCTTTTACCGGCAGGAACCACGTGGGCTGGGTCAAGAGCTTGTCCCCCGTGGCGATCGTGCATTTCTTCTGCCCTGGTCCCCGTGGGCATCACTGGCCCCGGTCCGGGTTTTATGTCCCTTCATCCGCTGGGGGGGGGTGACGGGGCCTGGACTGCGACGGCTCCACAGGGCAGGATCTACACTGCGTGAGGCTCTGGGCCCTGGCTGTGTCACAGCTGCCCGGGCCCGCAGGCCTCCTTAGTGCCCTGTCCCTGCGAGTAAGGTCTCCTTGTTCACGTCCCTCCCAAGAGGTGGAGTGTGCTGTGCAGCCCTGGCCTTGGATGGGCCCGGGAGGCCTCTCTCTCCTCCCCTGGGTGGGTGTTGAACCCCTCCCGGGCCTCCGCCCTTCAGCGCCCTGCTCTGCTCTGTCCCCGTAACACTCCCAACCTTCTTGTGAGCTCAGCTCCACAGGAAAAGGCTGCCGTTTCGTTCTTTATTTTTTTTTTAACGTTTATTTATTTTTGAAAGAGAGACACAGTGAGTGTGGGAGGGACAGAGAGAGAGGGAGACACAGAATCTGAAACGGGCTCCAGGCTCCGAGCTGTCAGCACAGAGCCCGAGATGGGGCTCGGACCCACGAATTACGAGATCACGACCTGAGCCGAAGTCGGACGCTGCACCGACTGAGCCACCTGTCGCCGCAAGGCTGCTGTTTCCATCTCGTACTTGCAAGTTCTGGGGGGGCAGGGGGGGCGTCTTGGGTTATGCCAGAGGTGGAAGTCTACTTCCGAATATCTGCTCTTCCCCCTGCATCGGTCTTCCGTGGCTACCGTGAGGACGCCCCACAAACCGGTGGCTTTATTAAAACAGAAACCTATCGCCTCTTGGTTCGTGATGCCAGAAGTCCAAGATCAATCTGTTGGCAAGGTGTTTCCTTTTGGAGGCTCTAAGGATCTGGTCCCTGCCTCTCCCCTCGCACACGGGGCTTTGCTGACAATCTTTGGTGTCCTTTGGCTTGTAGATATGTCCGTCTATGTTTCTGTCTCAGGGCCTCTGTCCTCCTTAGAAGGACACCAGTCGTTGAAGTAGGCCCACCCAAATGATCTCATTTTAACTCGACATCTGCAAAGACCCTGTTTCTAAATAAGGTCATGTTCCGAGATCCTGGGGGTTAGGCCTCCAACGAATGCATTTGAGGGGGACACAATTTAGCCCATTGACATCCTCTCTTACCTAAAACTCAGTGAATGACTCATAAGGTGTGACCTGTCTCAGGAGGGGCTCTGGACCGGCTGGGACACTTTCTCCCTGAACATGTGAGGCCACACCCTGTGCTAACTGGTGGGGGAAGCTGGGTGCAGGGGGCTTTCTGTGGCCAGGACCTCCGTGCCTTCCTCGGTCCGGCACACCGGGCAAGGAGGCAGCCTTCAGTCACCGTGACTTGTCTCGCCAGGTCCTCGCGAGCCTGCCAGACAGGTGACCCTTCGTTCCCACTTGCCGACAGAGGAGGCTGGGACCGGAGTGGTAAAGCAGCAGGGTGGACAGGCGAGCCCCCAGTGAGGACAGGCGAGCCCCCAGTGCCTCTCGCCCTCCTTAACCCGCTGCAGGTGGACACTCGTGTCCCCCATCTTGCGGCTGAAAACCCAAGTCTCTCAGAAGTGCCGTGACTCGCGTGGCGGCTGCAGTGTCTGGGTGGCGGGTGCTGCAGGTTTCACCCGCCGGCGATGTCTTTATCCCACCGCTTGAACCGTGCGCACTGGCCAGCGGCCCGGCCCCGCTTCGTTCCAACTTTGCCGGGTGTCTGTAGACCAGAACGCGGTGCTCCGGGTTATCGGCGAGCACACAGGCCCTGGGGGAGGCGTGGCTGCCCCTCGGCCTCCACGCCGGGGTCGCGGATGCCAGCGGGAGCAGCGGACGCCCCGGCCTTCCCGGTTACGGCAGGTGTGGACGCCTGAAGTGGGGTTTTGCTTCCACACGTGGCTGCCACGAGAGACTGTCACGGGTGTTTAAGTGGGATTCAAGGCCATGAACACGGAGCCTCACGAAGAAGCAGTTACTCATCTAAATGTCAGAGGTTCTTCGTGGACGTGGTTCCCCCCAGGAGCAGGTCCTCCCATGGGGTCTGGGGCTGGCACTGTCACGCCCAGAGCCTGGGACCCAGGAGCTCCGGGGACACTTGGGTCCTTTGCAGAGCAGTGGGCACTGAGTGCCTGCCACGTGCAGGCCCAGGACGGGCCCCGGGCACACGAGCAGGCAAGCAGGCCCGAAGGCTCCGGCCGGAAGGTGGGGTGGAGGCGGAGGGAAGAGAGGCGGGCGGGCCTCCGTAGATCCAGTAACAGTGACGGGAGGCTCAGGGCCGGTGGGTCGGGGGTTGGGTCCACAGAGGAGCCAGGATAAGGCACCGAGAAGGCCTCCACAGGGAGACCATGGAGGGGGTGCCAGGGCAGATGCTGGAGCTCTGGGCCACCCTCACTTTCAGCTGCAGCTGTGAAGCTCCCTGACTTTCTGCTCCAGCTATAAAACGAGGGTGGGGGTGAAACAGACCCTAGACGGACGCCTTAATTCTGGCCCGAGACCCGCTGCCTTTCGGTAGCCCACTGCCGGTGTCCACGGTCCAACTCCCGAGTGTCTTAGACAGCCCTATCCCCTTCAGCAAGTCCGAGCCAGGGCTGTGGTTGGCTCCCTGGCGACCCCGCCTGCCCTCACCGTCCCGGTAGAGGGTGGCCGACTCCCGCTGCGCAGGACGGGGTGGTCAGGACCGCCTCTGTCCCAGACCCTCAGCCCAGCCTCAAGTTCTTCAGGTTCCCGCCCCCACCCGCGTCACCCCTTCCACCATCAGGAATAGAACCCAAGGCCCCAACCCTCCCCCCACGTCAGGACTTTGCATTCGTTGCTCCCTTTCTGGACTATTCTTCGCCCAGATCTCTGTAGGACTGCCTCTTTCCCCATCAGGGCTCCACCCCTCTCCCCTCCACGACTCCACCCATGTGATGCCTACAGGGCCTCCTTCTGGGCCCTGAGACCCAGAGCCGGTGGCCCAGCCTTGCCGGCCGTGGAAACAGGAAGCCAGCAGGCACGCCTTCGTGTCTTGAGAGCCGTCAGAGTCACCGGAAGGTGCATCCTAAGGCCTCTTCTCAACGCCCTCGGGAGAGGCTGGTCTTTCCCGGGGGGCCTGCGATGTGTTCTCAAGAACCACCGAGTAAATGCCGAGCGAGCGTCCCAGGGCAGGGGGTGGGAGTCGCAGACCTGCTTCACGTCTGCACTGTTGTATAAATCATGCAGGCAGGTGTCTGCGCAGTGTCTCAGAGTACCCGGAACAACTAAAAGACAAAGGGTCTTTTATTGTGCATCGAGACAAAAGCAAAATAGGAACTTCTGCCATTAGGAACGTTCTTGAATTCCTAAGGAAAGAAGCCCGGGCTGCAAGGCTAATATCTCCAGTGAGCCGGCCAGGCGGGTGTGCTCCCTTTCCCGAAGGTGAAACATGCTCCAGTCTTCCTGGGCTCACGGCTGTCTTCCGCGGTTGGCAAAGTTTGGGTTGGCTTCCACAAAAGCAGAACTGACTTACCAGGTTACTTTGGGTGCAAACCCAGCTCTGAAGAGCAAAGAGGTGGGGCCCCTCCTATCTTGTCCTTCCAGGTGGTGAGTTTTCCTGGGAGGGGCAGCTTCACCTGGAGGGGACAGTTGAGCTGGGCAAGGCAGGGTGGGCGGCGCTGTCCTAAATGTCAGGGCCCACCCTGTGGGCCGTGGTGGACACACCCAGGGTGGGAATGAGCTTCTGTGGGGCCATCTCATCTGCCCACCCCAGGCCCTTGTCTGCAGGCCAGTTCGGGGCCTTCAGGGCCACGTGCAAAGGTGGGGAGGGGATGGTGAGGGGGAGTGGAGGGCATCAGCGCGGCGGGCTCCCAGAGGCGGGAACCTGCGGCCTTGGTGCCTCTGGCCGGTCCTGAAGATGGGGGAGGCACGCATGGTGTAGGCAAGTTCAGAAGAGTGTATCAGTTTTTCCGACATCTCCATTGAGCAGGTTCCCACCTCGAATACGTGGGAGAAGGTGAGCAGAGACCCTGTCCCCAGGGAGAAAGCCCAGACAGAAAGGCAACTTCTGTAATAGGCATGAGGATAAAGACAGAAGAGCAGGGGAAGGCGGCAGAAATAGCACATGCAAAGGTCCCGTGGCCAATGGGAAGACATGTGGCTGGAACATGGTAGGCAGGGAGGGACTCCTGGCTGGAGGATAGAGGGAGGTTAGAGGAAGGCTAGGTGGCCCAGGCCTCAGGCTCTCTGACTGTGGAAAGCAGCTTGCACCTCCTGTTGGTGCAACGAGAAGCCACAAAGAGACTTAAGTAGGGGGACGACGGCATCTGATTTACATGCTACGATCACTCTCAGGGAAGAAGTCATGCTGTGACCCCGTTTGAGGCGATTGTGAGGTGGAGGGGTGGGCCGTCAAGAGTACCTGAGTACATGTTACATGAGTAAGCACTGTGTGCAAGGGGGAGAGGCGTGGGGGTGAGACATGCACCCAGGTCTGCAGTTCTTATCTTTGCCTTGTGACTCAGTTTGCATCTGCGTTTAGAAAAAGTTCTCTGAGACGTTGGCTAAATGTGCCCTTATATCCTGCTCTTTCATTTCCCCTGCACGATCTAATTAATCCAATTTGGGAGGTATTTTCTTAGGTGAGTACTAAGTGAGGGCTTAAAAGCGTTTGTTTTGCAAATAGATACCCAGTTCCCTAATACTCTTTATTGAATCCACCCACACTTTCTCACCAGTTTGTGAATTTTGAAAACAACACGATTCATAACAGGATTTCAGCGTTGCCCACCACGGCCCAGTGAGCTGTACCAAGAGCTCAGTGCTAGCTCTGTAGCTGTCGTGTTACTGTTTTGTACCTAAGAGGACAGTCACGTTGCCTATCCTCACTGCCACCCGAGAACGTTTCAGCTCCCGGGACCAGGGGCTCCCAGGGGCTCTCAGGTCCTTTCCCATCACCTGATCACCTCACCCATGGGGCCTGGCCAAGCCCACCCCAGGGGAGCCCTGGTGACCCTCCCACCAGTGCCTCTCTGGAACTAAGCATAGGTTGCTCCGTCAGGGGCCGGGGACCCTGCCTCAGCCACGTGTGGCCACCTCCCAGGGACCACCAGGCTTAGGGAAGTCCCTGCTCAGGCTTCTTGATGCTGACTTCTGGTTGCTGCGCTTCTCTGCAGGATCAGGAAACTATTCCCGGGTGCCTCCCACCCATGCTTCACCCCACCATGGGTGCACCTCCTCCTTGGTCCCAGGAACCCAAACGTAAGCCCAAGTTTGCCCAGAGAAATCCTCTGGGATCCCTGCCACAGCCTCCTGTGACCCTTCAGCCACCCAGAGCCACTGCGCACCTGCGGTGCCTCCTTGCAGTGGCCCAAGAATATTTAAACGATCCCGGCCTAGGAGCGCTCGTGGTGTGAGGTAGGTGCAGGTCACACACTGGTCCCAGGGTGCGGGTGCAGGGCAGATGCGGCCTGGCACTCGGTTGGGTGCTGAGCAGGTGCGGCCTGCCAGTAAAGGTCCAGTGGGTGTGGAGCGGATGGCACACGGCGAACGTGTGTGCGGAGAGTGTGTAGATGGGTGCTTGTGCGGGTGTGCCGATGCGAGTCACGTGCCTGTGCGGGACAGGTGTGTGTATGTGTGCGCGCGCGGGTGCAGGGCAGGTGGGGGCCTGGTGGAGGCCTAGCAGGTGCACGTATGGGTGCGGGGCAGAGATGTGTGGCTGTGTGTGTGTGTGTGTGTGTGTGTGTGTGTGTGTGCGCGCGTGTGTGCGCGCGCGCGCGGCAGGTGGAGGCCTGGTGGGTGCGGGGCAGGTGCGTGTGTGTGCGCGCGGATACGGGGCGGCGGGGGAGGGGGTTGCTGGGTGCGGGGTAGGAGGGTGCGCGGATGCCGGTAGGTGCGGCCAGGCGCGGCCGGCGGGAGAGCCTCGCTGCCGGGGCGGGGCGGGCGGGGCGGGCGGGCGCGGCCTGCAGCCGCCCGCGTCTTGCTGCGCGGCGCTCGCGCCTGGAAACAGGAGACTGCTGGGCCGGAAGCCCCGCCCGCGCGCGCGCCGCCTGTCCCCGCCCGGTGGAGCGGCTGCTGGCGCGGCGCGGCGCGGCTCGGCACGGCGGCGCCCGGGCGCAGGCGAGCGGGCGGAGCAGCGGACGGCGCCCAGGCCGCCCCACGCGCCGGGCTCGCGGCGGAGCGCGCCGGACTCGTCGGGGCCCGCGGCCGCCCGCGCCTTTCAATGGGCAGCTCGCACTTGCTCAACAAGGGCCTGCCGCTCGGTAAGGCCGCGCGCGCGCATTTCCGGCCGCGGGGGCGGGGCGGCGGGCGGGGCGGGCGGGCGCGCGCGGGCCCCGGCTTTGTGTGCGAGTGCGCGTGCGTGCCGGTGTCCCGCGCGCCGCCGGGGGCGGGGCCGCGGAGGGTCGTGCGCGTGCGCGAGCGGCTGCGTGCGAGTGCGCGTGCGCCGGCGCCGCCGTCACGCCAGCCCCCGCCCGCCGCCGCCCGCGCAGGTGACACAAAGGGGCGCCGCGCCCGGCCCCTGACCCCCAGTCCCGGCCCTACGGCGCCGGTGGTGCGCCCTGGCGCCTAGACGTGGCGGACTCACGGCCCCTCGCGGGCCGGGCCGCTGCGTCCCGCCCCGCGTCCGTCCTGCCGGGACCGGGCCGGCCTCCTGGCGGTCGCGTGGCCTTGTCCCCTCTGGGCCCCCCGTGGCCTGGCCGTTGTCCCCGTTCCCCGATCTGGACGCGCCGGCGTGTGGAGCCGCCGTGGGTGGGCTCCCGGGGCGAGGCCGGGCGCGGACTGCGGCGCGGGGCTGCGTGTCTGCGGGCGCCGAGCTCCGGCCCTGCGCCCCTGGCGCGTTTGCTGGCCGCGTGCTGCCGCGGATGCCGGGCTCCTCCCTCGCCGCTGCTCATTCAGGCGGTTTTGGGGGCGCTTAGCTTTATGGCACGCTTCGTGCTGCCCTTTGAAGTTGTTTACTCATTTTCTAAACGGGAATAAAATTAGAGCGCCCAGCTGGTGGGGAGGGCGGCTCTTCCTTCCCTGGGTGGCCCTCAGCCAGCAGCCTGGGGCGCGGGCTTCCCCAACCGAGCAGCCTGCGCGCTGCACTCACTCCTCTGATCCAGTCTGTTCCACCGGAGTACGTCAAGAGGTGTGGACCCCATTCAGTTTGTCATAGGCACCTCTTTTCCCCTTTGCGCTTATAAAGGTGTCAGAAACCAGGATCCTAGCAGGTGCTCTAGACAACCCAGCAGGGCCTTGCCCCCCCATTTTTCCCACTGGGGCCCCTGGGGCTGGGGCCGTAGGGGAGCAGGCCAGCTTGGGGACACTCCTGGGTGGGTGCTGGTTTGGTCGCCGTCTCAGCGCCTGGTGCCCCCTGTTGAACCCAAGTGTAGGGGGCCATCTTGCAGTTCCCGGTCAACTTCAGCCTTCAGCCGCCAGGGCCTGGGGCCTCCTCTGGAGTGGGTCCAGCAGGGGAGGGGCCAGGCTGGGTGGGCCAGGGAGCTGCCCCTCCTCCTCCCCTCTGCCGTTGGAACCTTGGGGGCACTGGCTCCCTGAGGCCTGTGGGAGGGAGGCTACAACCACACCTGAGCCAGGAGTCGGAGGCTAGATCTTTCTGTGGCTGGGTGCCCTGCCCGGCCCTCTGCCTGTGTGCGGAGAAATGAGGGCACCACCTCTGGGCATGCCCGGAAGGACAGCCTTGAAGCTGGCAGCGGCTTAAGCCGGGAACCTGGCCAGCGGCCAGACCCCTTTATAGTGATCATTTTCCCCGTGCTTTGTTTAGGACAGATTAACCTCTGGTTGGGGGAGGGGGGACCACTTGTCACCCAGAAGTGGAACAAGATTGGCTTTCTCTGGTTAGTCTGAATCGAGCAGTCAGAGGTGAAATCCTCACCCAACTCCCACTTCTGGGGGTGGCTGGAGAATTAGGTCGCAAATGGGGGGATGGCCACATCCCCTTTTCCTACCTGGTTTCCCCTTTTCCAGGATCCGCCCTCTTCTTCAAGAGCAGCGACTTCATTTGTATAAAAATGTACACCAAAGAGTGCTCTGTAGCTGCTGGCCTCCAGCATGGCCGACATTTGAGGCACAGGGAGCGTTGCACACGCGCCCTGTGGGTCAGTGCAGGCCATCCACTCTTGGTGTGGGGTGACATCTCCGAGGTTCTTAGGGGAGTGACCAGAGAGGAGCAGGGCACGGACCTAGCCCGTCCCTGGGGGCATTCCGGCCGATCCCCTGCTGGGTGTGTGGTCTTGAGCTTGTCGTGTGCTCTGCTCGTGTGCGTCTGTCAGGTGGGGATGGCGGTGTGAGGCCACGTGGGATCATGAGTGAGCACCTGTTAAGTGTTGGGGACGGGTCTAGGAGACAGGATGGGGCCGGGGCCAGGGTGAGGGGCGGGGCAGGACAGGCCTGGGGACAGAGCAGGGTCCTGGGGCAGGAATGGAGACAGGAGCAGGGCCTGGGGCAGGGCCGCCTTGTGCTGTGTGCCCGCCCTGCTGTCCCTGGATGTCAGCCTGGCGATGTGTGCGCTCTGGGTTTCACCTTCTGTCCACCCTAGAGCTTCAGGACTGTGCCAAAGGGGGCCGTGGGGGGCCTGCTGGACCCCGGCTTTGGTCTGCTCCCCCTCCTTGCGGCTCCCACTGGTGCCCGCTGTGTGTGCCGGCCCTGGAGCTCCACTTCCTGCAGGGGCCGGCCGTTGTGTTCCACGGTCGCTCCAGGGTTCTTCTCTGTTGGGTCTTATCACCACCGCTGAGCGCGGGGTTTGGTTTGGGTGTCTCTGCGAGGCCTCTTGAGGGACGCGCGCTTGGGGCTGCGTGTTTCCCCGCCCCACGCACGTGTGTCCTGTTCAGCCTGTCTCGGGGTGTTGGTGCACCTCCAGCCTGTCCAGCTGTGGCGGGTTGCTCTCTGTTCTCTCCGTTTCTGAGAAATGGACTTGTGGCAGGGGTGACCTGTCTCAGCCCCTGTCCGTCCTCTCCCCTGACTGCATTTGGGGTTTTCTTCCTGCCTCTTTTCTTCAGCTCGAGGACACTTGGGGGTGGGGGGCTGGGAGCACGGAGCTGGGCCTGGGGCTGGTGTCGCCTGCCCTGCTGAGGTCCTGCTGACTGTCCTGGGGCAGGGCCCGGTTCTTGGCGCTCAGCCCCGAGGGCCCCATGTTCTGGGGAGCTGGAGCCACCCCTGTCTGGAACCTCAGGGCAGAGATGAACGACTGTCTGTAGGAGGAGGGTCCTTGGGTTCGGAGGCGGGTCTGGCCTTGGCTCCCCCCCTAACCCGGTGGAAAGCTGAAGATCGGCGGGGGCTTCCTTTGGGCCAGCAGAACTGCCCGTGCCCGTGCCCTTGGGGCGTTGCCGGTCCAGTAGCCAGACCACAGCTTGTGGCCGCTGCCCGGGGCTCCTGGGTATGGAGGACCCGGTCAAAGGCTAGCGCATCTCCTGGTTTCCCTCCATTGGTGGCGTGAAGAAGGACCCGTACGAGGCTCCGGGGGACGGGGGGAAGTTGTCTGGCCCTGGCACCGCCGTCTGTGGGGTGGGGGGTGTCCACACCTCACTCGCCTCTGGTCCCCAGACGGGACTTCACATCTCCTGTCACTGCCGTCCCGGAAAGCTCAGCTGCGGACGGGGCACGGGCCGGCACTGGTGTGGCGCCCTGGGGGAAGGGGTCCCTTATGTCCCTGTCAGCCCTGGAGCCTGGCCATAGATGGGCTGGACGGCCGCCGTGGTACAAGAGCACTGTGCTCGGCGAGGTCGGGGGCGGGGTGGGGGTGGTGACAGCGTGGTAGGACTGGAAGCTGGGACGGTTGAGAAGAAATCCCAGCAGGTCTGGCGGGCGGGGGGCCGGGGGGGGGGGCCCGAGGCGGCGCTTTCTGGACCCTCCCCAGGCGTGGATTCTGGCCTGTATGGAGGCCGCGGTGCCATTGACTTCGGTCTTCCTGCGTCTGTGACGTCCGTGTCCTGCAGCTTGGCCAGGTCTTGAAGGTGGTGGCACCGCGTGGGGTGTCCCCAAAGCAGTTGTCGGATGCCACGTGCGGAGGGGAGGGAAGGCCACCTTCCCTCCACCGCCAGCCAGCACCCTCTCTGCGACGGCCATCAGGTTCTCGTTTGTGGGATCCTGAAGCGTCACAAAGCCGCATAAAAGCACGAGAGAGGAGTGTGTGGGACCGAGGCCCTTGGGGACAGGAGCGTGCCTCTGCCACGGTTTTAGTCCACATGTGGGTGGTGGTCAGTGCCCTCGTGGGTTACGGTAAGTTAAGGGGGTGGCACAGCACGGGCAGCTGACGGAGAGTCCGGCCGCTGAGGTCTGCGAGGCCACTCTGCCCCACGGCCCCGCGTCGCCCGAGGGAGCACCCTGGCCTGGTCTGCGCGGGCTCGGGTCCTGCCAGGCCAGACACAGTCCCGCTGTGGGAGCCGCCCTCCACTCAGCCCGCAGCCCTGCCCCGGGCAGCGTGGCCAGGCCTGGGGCCTCTGGACCAGGACAGCCCGAGGAGGCTGCCGTCCGGAGGGTGTGACCGCTGGCCGGCAGAAGCTGAAAGACGGAGGGGGCTGGCCGAGGGCAGCCTGCTGTGGCTGAGGGTCCGGCTCTGTGGAGGAGGAAGGAAGGGCTGGCAGGGGCTAGGCAGCCCGTGAGGGTCTCGGGGGTGTGACAGGCTCTGGGTCAGGGGCGCAGTGTCTCCGAGGCGGCATCTAGGACCAGGGGCCCGGCTGTGGCAGTGGGGAGACCTGGGGCCTGAGCAGAGGGGGGTGGGGGGTATGGGAAGACGGCTTAGTCTCTGAGGCTGGAGAAGCAGCAGGAGTCCTGGGAGTGTGTTGTGGGTGTAGAGCAGGAAGTGCTTGTCAGAGTTGGCGGGGAGGATGGGGAGGGCCCGGGGTCCCAGCTCAGTGCGCTGCGCCGGGAGTGGGCTAGGTTCTCCGGAAGCTGCTGTGGCTCGTCTGGAGAGGGCTGGACACCTCGGGTGTCCCCAGACCCCCAATCTCCTCCCGAGAGTGACCCCCAGTGGAGAGCCAGGCCAAGGAGGCCAGGTCAAATCAAGCACAGCGGGGCAGGGGGTGGGGAGAGCAGGAATGACTGCGGGGGCGGGGGGGCGGGGAGACGGGCCCCCAGAGCTCCACGCAGACACCCGTGGGAGGGGGTCTGGGGTGGGGGGTGACAGGCTCCTGGAGCTCCACGCAGACACCTGTGGAAGGGGCCCCTGGGACCTGTGGTCCCTTCTCTTGCCCCGTTTTCTTTCAGATGAGCTTTGAGACCAGCTTCAGACTTCAGGGCGAGTACGAGGACAGGACAGAGAGCGTGTGCACCCCTGCACGCAGCTGCCCCGTGCCGGGTGGGGGTGTTCCCGCCGAGGTGCTGGTGTCACAGCTGGAGTCCTGCCCCCCCTGCCCCATGCTTTGTGCTGCGGCCTTGCTTGCTGGCATCCGGCCGGCCAGCCGAGAACCGTGTGCCGACGAGTGTCGCAGCGCCTGTGCTGGTGCTCACGCGTGCTTCTCCGCGGGGCCTGTGCCGCGTGGCGGCCAGCAGAGGCGTCCGCCGCAGCTCAGCGGGCCCTCCGCCCCCCTGTGTCCCCCGCTCCGGCCAGGGCTTCCTGAGTCACTAGCCGTGCTGACCGCTGCGTTTCCTCCACCGCCTTGCTGAGTTGCAGGGATGCAGATGCGCACCTGCCATCGTGGGGCCCGGCGTGGGTGCCGTCACCTCCCACTGCGGGCACCCAGCCCCCCAGAGCCACCGCCTCCGAGAGCGCAGCTCGTCACGTGCAGAGGAAAGCGGACGTGTGTGTCGGGCGGGCGCCGGAATCCACTCCCTCCCCGTGGGCTCACCGCCCGCCTGGCGCCCGTTAGGTGCCGAGACGGGTGCCCGCAGATGCCCCCCTCCTGCTGATGCCGTAAGCCAGCCCTCATGTCGTCGGGAGTGGGACATCGGGGCCGGGCGGGGGCAGAAGGGAGCCCGGCAGTGTTGAGTACGGGGTCGGGCGGGCGCGGAAGCCCTGTGTCCCACGCTCCCAGACCCCCGTCGGGTCTCGGCCCCACCCCCGGTAGTCAGGCCCCGTCCCCCGGCGAGGAGCTCTCGGTACAAGAGCTGTTGCTGCCTCTTGGAGCAGGGGACTCTCAGGAGCCTCCTGTGGGTCATCGTGGATGGGCACCGGGAGGAAGGGGGTGGAGCGGAGGGACACGGGCAGGGCACCCACGGGGACCCTGGGGTCCACTCTGCTGGCCGTACTCTCTCCAGCTGTCCCTCGCCCATGGGGGCAGGAGGCCTGGCCTGGGGCTGCCGCGTGTAGGTGCCGGACACGCGTGTTTGGGGAGCTTGGGGTAGCGCGAGGTGGTCCGCCATGTAACTAACTGGCCGGAAGGCGGTTTTGCTGCGGAAGAGCGAACGATAACCGTGGACCGTCCAGAGGTTTCCTTGACTGGTGGACGTTTGGTTTCATTTCCCTGTTGAGGGGGACGCCCCTTTCGCTGTTACAAAAGCTCAGCCCTCCTGATGGTCTCCCAGCCCCGCGGGGTCTGAGCCACGGGGGGCGTGTGGCGGGCGTGTGGCGGGGCGCCTGGAATTAGTGGCGGCGGGGACGTGCCGGTGCGTGCCAGCTGGCGCCCCTTCCTGGAGCGCGGGCCACTCTTGGGGTCGAGCGCCTGTGGCACCAGCACCAGGCGAACCCGCACGCGCCAGTGCGAACGCGTTCTAACGTTTTTCCGTTTTGCGGTAAGGTCTTCCTAATTTCGTTGTTCATTTTTCACGTTTTATTTTGTCTTTTTTTTTTTTTTTCAAGTTTACTTGTTTTGAGAGACAGAGAGCTTGTGTGCATGGGGGAGGGGCAGGGAGAGCGGGGGAGAGAATCCCAGGCAGGGTCCGTGCTGCAGCCCAGAGGCCAGTGCTGAGCTCGAACTCCCAAACTGTGAGATCGTGACCTGAGCCGAAATCAAGAGTTGGTGCTGAACCGTCTGAGCCGTCCAGGCTCCCTGCATTTTGTCTTTTTTAATGAGCATTTTTTAGTTTTTGTGATTTTATCATTTATGGCAAAACTGAATTCTAGAAAATTGATTACACGGCAAAACTGCTCGAGAAAAGGTACTTCCGTGAGGAGAGCAGACACAGTTCGGGACCCCAGTGACCCTGGCCCTGTGTCCTTACTGCCGGCCCGCAAGGAGCCTCCCCCCACCGCGTGTCCTCCCCCGTCCTTTGCTGCACCCTCTCGACCACCTCTGTGTCCTCGTGGCTCTCTGTAGTTGTTCTGAGCAGTGAGATCACTTAGGGGGGCTTCTCTCTGGCATTTTCTAGAAACGAGGTGGAGATGGTATTTTCACAACTCGAACGTACCCCGGCACCAGCCTAGAAGCTTCCTGTAGTCGTACGGCCTTGTTATTCTCTCCCGCACTGGACTTGGCTTCTTCTGCTGCTGGACTTGGGTCACCCTCCCCGGCCCCACGCTGTCACCAGGCACCGAGACCCGTGGGGCACCGGGGCGGGCGGGAGCCAGGTTCACCTGCATGGGTGTGTGGCCCGAGCCTGAAGTCACCACCCATCTGCACGAGGGGCCTGACTCGGGCTGGCCTTTGAGCCCCACGCCTGCTGGTGCTTCCCTGGGTGGGGCTCACACCTCTGCCCATAGTGAGGTGGCCCCGGGAACACACCCCGACCCCTTGAGGCTGCTCGTGGGTTTCTGAACCCAGGTCAGGTTTGGCAAAGCCACGCTTCCCTCTGAAATCATTTTCACAACGGAGGTTAGCAGTGGGCACGGGAGAATCCAGGGCGTGACGCCAGAGTGCCTGAGGCGTCTGGCTCAGCTCCCCAGGGGTGCAAGGGCACTCGGGACCCGTGTGTACAGGGCGTATGGCCCTGGGCCCCTCGGAGGACGTGCACGCGTGCGGAAACACCGTCTGCCGAGGGCCACGCCGACCAGGGAGGATCCGGCCGGAGACACCCTGGATGCTTTCAGGATTTAGGGGGAAAACCGAGGAAAGCCTAGTGACTGCACGGTTGGCTGTGGCCCGTTCCAACCCCCCTTCCCCTGCACTCGCTGACTGTGCGGGGCGAGGCAGGGCAGACAGGGCGACCCCACTTGGCCAGGGAACGTGGGGATCCCGTGAGGCCTGGGAAGTGGTGCTTCATCTGGGGCCAGTCGGGGCACTCACCACCAGGGAGGCGCAGAAGTCCTGGGGAGGCCAGGCCAGCCAGACTCGAGGGCTCTGATTCAGCTGTCCTTGGTGGACACCCGTGTCCTTGGCAGCCAGCTTGCCGCCCCCGGCCCAGACACCTCAGGCCCGCTGCTGGCCCCCTGCTTGTCTTCTGAAGGTCAAGGTCGAGGGTGAGGCTTGCCTCCCGGGGAGGTGGGGCGGGGCGGGGCTGGCCTGGGCCTGGCCTTGCTGCTACCTCCTGCACCAGCCCTAGACTCCCGCACACACGCCCGCTCCCCTGCCACCACGTGTCCCGGGGTTGCTGCAGGCTGGGTCCTGCCCGGTCGAGCCCAGTCGGCAAAGGTTCGGGTTGTAAGGCACATCCACGCTCGGGGGCGGGGACAGAGGATATGGGTCAGAGGTCACACCTGCACAGACTAAAGGTGAGCAGACCCGGGAGGTGCTGTGGTCGAGCGTGGCCTTCTGGCACAGCCTAGGCTCGCGGGTCAGGACCACAGGGCACCCGCCTTGGTGCAGAAGTGGCGGTCACAGCTGGAGTCTGGCAAGGGTGAGAGCCACGTGGGTCCCATGGGCCGCAGGTACGTCCCTGCTGTGGCCGGTCTGCCCGACGTCCCTGTGGCCGGCATCGGGCGGGGGACGAGTGCATCCGGTCCCTGCTCCGTGCTGGCCTCCCGAGGTGCCATCTGATCCCAAGGTTGACACCGGTGGTGTCGCGGGTCCTGGCCACCGTGGCTCCCAGCCAGGCCTCGGGGCCACCCTGGCACACTGTCCCCATGCTGAGAGCAGGGGTCCTGAGCATCCATGCTCAGTCCCAGCTCTTGGCACGTCCTCAGCCCGTCCGTACAGCTGTGTGACCAGGAGTGTGTCCTCAGTGTCCTGTCGGGGGGTGGGGGGGCCGTGCCTGAGTCGGTGCCAGTGCCCGGGATGTGGCCTGTGGGGACTGGCAGAGGGGGCCTGGGGGACAGCCCCCCCCGGGTCCTGTGTGGTGCAGGACAGTGGTGTGTGTGTCCCGGTCCGCATCCTGCGGTCCCCCTCTCGGTGGCCCCCTCAGAAGTCCACTCTCCCTGCACAGTCACAGAGGCCCAGGAGGCCGTTGGGAGCACGAGACAGAGGTTTGCGGGACTGGCGGCAGACTAGCCCCCAGGGCCCCGGCCTCGCACCTCGCACCTCACGGACACTGGTAGCGCCTGGGGCGGGGTTCCCACGTGCCAGGAGGACCTTCAGGGTAAGCAGCGCGGCTCCTGGCTCTGGGCGGTCCCGGCCTGGCAGCCGCGGGCACAGGATCAAGGATGCAGTGTGGAATTTCCGGCGTCTGGGAGTCCTAGTTGGCTCTCGACGGTATTTTAACGTGTCTCTTGTGTTTAATTTTTAGTCAGACTTTGACCCCGGCGCAGGCTTCAGTGGTCGCCAAGGATCAGGAGCCTAAGAGCTTTGGTTCGAGACAATTAAAGACGTGGGATGAGGATCCAGTGACAGGACGCGGTTCTGCCGGGGGATTCTGAAGATAAAACGCTTTGAAAAGTCGAATTCATGGTCGTGGAAGCTGAGCCCATATTAAGAAATGTCAGGTTGGTTGGGGCTCCCGGAGTGTGAAGCAGCTGGAAACCAGGCCCTCTGCGACCGCAGTCACCCTGTCCGTTCGGCGCGTGCGGCGGGTCAGGACGGCCTCAGTGAGGCCCCGCGTGTGGTGGAGCGAGGGGGTTCCTCGGGGGGCCCAGCCCCCCACCCCCCACCCCCCACCCCCGCCACGCCTCCCCAGGGCAGGTGGGCCAGGCCACAGGTCGATGCTGGGTTTGTTCTGGTCGTCCGCCCGCAAGCTCGGTCCCGGGTTGGGGAGTTGCCGCAGAAACCCAAGGCCTGTTCCGGCGCTGGCTGCGTGGTCGGGAGGCCGGGGCCTCCCTGGGTGAGGGGGCGTCGTCCGGTCGGGGGTCCTGACGCCGCGTCTGGGCAGCCCTGCGGACTGGGCCTGCTCTCACGTGCTGCTCTCCAGCGGGCGGCGCCCTGGCATCGGCGGTGTCCGGGCCCGCAGGGGGGGCCTTACAGCCTCAGAGCTCAGCTCGCGGGGGTGACGCCGGTCTGTGCTCGTCAGGAGTTAGAGCTGAGGGACTCTGACGGTGGGCGTCTTCCAGGTCACTCGAGAACAGCGGCGATAAGCCTCCGCTGGTAAAGTCAGTCTTCTAAGTGAGATCACCGTCCCAGCACGGCTGGAGACGTGAGCGCCGTCTGTGCGCGCAGCTCCGGGCCGTCTGGAAACCGCGCCTGTGCCGGGCCCCCCGGGGGCGGGAATCGCACCGCTCGCGGGGCAGGGAGGGAGGCAGCAGAGACGGGGTTCTGGCCCTGCAGATCCCGCTCTGAGCCACCCGCTGGGGCCGCCGCGTCCAGGCGGCTCACGTAGGCGGCGCACTGGGGCCGTGGGCCTTCCCCGGGGCGAGTCTTCGTGAGGCCGTGGGGTGCGCGGGGCCGGTCCTGTCGCCTGGGAGGCCCTCCTGGATGAGGCGTAGTCCCCTCCTGTGTGGAAGGAGCGTCTGGCGATTCTGAGTCCCCTGCCGGGCGAGGTGGGGGCTCTGACCGCACCGCGGAGGTTTCACCCCCCACCCCTGCACGGTCCCCGCTCTTCAAATCTGCCAGCAGACGCGGTCCCTTCAGGGTTTCTGGGTAGCCACGCTGCCGCCACAGGCGGAAAAGAACGGACGCCATCACGAGGCCTGTGGCGCTGCGTCTGCGTGTCCCGGGGTCACGGTGGTGAAGACCGCGGCTGCCCCGGCGCCTCCACGTGTGTCTGCAGCCCCGAGCCCCGTGGGGTGGTGACAGTCGGCGGGGTCCCTGTTCACTCGGGCGTCAGTGAGCTGTAGCAGACACTGGTCTGCTTCTCCCGGTGGCTCATGACCCTGGTTTGACAAAGTCCAGACGAGCAGACGTGGGAACTCTCGGGGCCTGTGCCGGGCTGCGGATGGTGGCGGGTGGCAGGGGGCTCGAGGTCTCAGCCGGGGCCGCCGCTGTGCTGAGCGTCCGCTCCTGTCTCCGCAGGCGTCCGACCCCCGATCATGAACGGGCCCATGCACCCCCGGCCCCTGGTAGCGCTGCTCGACGGCCGGGACTGCACGGTGGAGATGCCCATCCTGAAGGACGTGGCCACGGTGGCCTTCTGTGACGCACAGTCCACGCAGGAGATCCACGAGAAGGTAACGGCGCGGGGTGCTCGGGGGAGCGAGGAGGGCAGGCGGGTCCCTCAGGCGTGAGCCTCAGCGGCTCCCGGGCCACCAAGACACGTGCGGCCATCGTCACCCCGCCCTGTCAGAGGCGGAGACGGCTACTGCTTGGCATCTCGAGCCGTTGCCATTGTGACCAGATGTTCTCAGAAAGCAGATCCGGGGGCCGCGGACATGGCAGACAGGACTGGGGGCCGGTGAGCTGCATCATCCTGGTCCCACATTGGTCACCTGGGGCATCCCGGGCTGGCGGCCAAGCATTTAGGCCTGGGGTGTCTGCTTCTGGACGTGGCTCCTGGAGGGCCTGCTGCGGGCAGCCCAGCCCCGGGTCTGGGTTGGGGCCCCGGTGACAGGATGGACGGGACTAAGCCGCCGTCCTCACGCCGCCCGCCACCCCCACATTGCCCGACGCGTCTGTGTCAAGCCTTGAGCTGGGCTGCCGGCGACCCCACACCGCTGCGCCTTGGGGGCCCGGCAGAGGCAACGGACGGTCCCCTGTAGGGGATGGCCCCGTCGGCCAAGCCACATGTCCTTCCCAGCAGCCGTTTTCTGCTGCGTGTCCGTCACAGAACCCGAGGGCCCGGGCAGACCGCCCCCGCCCCCGCAGAGAGAGAACCCATGGCTGTGGAAGAAAACCCACAGGGGCCAGGACGCCGAGGTTGGGGCTGAGCGTGTGCGCTGCTGATAGAAACCTCAGGAACCTGGCGGGCCGGTGGGGGGGTGGGGGGGGGCAGGAGCGCCGTGACCAAGTGACGGCCCGCCACCGTCCAGGGCTGGCGGAGTGCCGCCCGCTGTGGGGCGCTCGCGGAGCAGCCCCTCTGGAGGAGGCACATGCTGCGACACCCCCACAGTGACCGCCCCCCCCCCCCCCCCCCCCCCCGGTGTTTATGCCAGAGGAGAGCCCCTCCCGTCCCGACGGCGAGTTCGGCAGCGCCGGGGCAAGGCGCATGGGGGCTCGGGTGCCCAGGCGAGGAGCGCAGGGCCGGGTGGGGCTCTGCCCGCGTGACGGTCTGGCCTGTGGCCCGCCCGGGTGCTGGCTGCTTCAGTCACCACCGGGCGGAACCATGTGGCCGCACACACCCGTGCGTGTGCAGCAGTGGAGCTGGGGGGGGCGGTTGTGAACCTTCTGCTGTTCCAGACGAAAACTTTTAGTTCTTTTTTTACTTAAATTTTTTTTCAGAGTTTTATTTTAGAGAGAGTGTGCACATGCAGGCGGGGAGGGGCTGAGAGACAGAGAGAGTGGGAGGGAGGGAGAATCCCAAGCAGGCTCCATGCCGTAAACACAGAGCCCGACGTGGGGCTCAAACACACAACCCTGAGATCAAGGCCTGAGCCGAGTCAGGAGCCGGACGCTTAACTGACTGAGCCACCCAGGCGCCCCCAAAGCATTTTGTGGAAAACTACAGCCAATATAGGGCATGAAAGACGCATACAAATAGAAATGTTTAAAAATCATAAGCGGTACTAGAGCAAGTTCTACCAATAAATTTGAACACTAACACAAAACGTGTTTTCTTTCAAAATTGTAATTTATCAAAACTATCTTGAAAAGTTAACGTAAAACCCAGATAAGCAAGTCAGACACCCCGGGGAGGGGCAGTGAGGGGCCTCGGCTCCACGGCGATTCTGCCCCACGCCCAGCAGGCAGACAGACGTTGCCAGACGCCACAGCCACACGGCTCGGGAAGACGGGACGACGGGTACTCGCAGAGAAAAACGGCCTGTGATTTACGCTTTGGGTAGAAGAGAGTGTTGGGACCCGGCCAGTCAGAGCCTCGGCGAGACCTACGGGGCACCTGCTTGTGCAGCCGGCGGCTCGCGGCGGGAAGGCGGCACCCGAGAACTCGAATGCGCGCTTGAAAATCAAACACGCGAGTGGAAAAATTTAATTTTAATAGAAAGCTTGGAAGACACTGCCAAGGGGAGCCTGAAGGAGAGGTGGAAGAGGCGAGGCCAGAGGAGAGCCTTGCAGACCCAAGGGCTCTCAGCCGGACGTGCCCGCCTAGCTGCCACCCTCGGGAACCTCCCACCTCCCGGCGGAAACACACCTCCTTCCCCCGGCTTTGCTGCCGGGCATAGCCCGGGGACTAAGTCCAACCAGGAAGAGGTGACAGGCCTTGTGTGCAGAGCCGCCTTCCCTCTTTGTGGGCCGGAAACCACATGTGATGGCTGGAGCCTGGGCAGCCACCTGGGAGTGGCAGAGCCACCAGACGGGAGCCCTGGACCCTGATGGCTGTGGAGCTGACACAGGGCCCCTGGACCACCTATCTGAGGGCTTTGGCTTGGGAGGGAAACGGCTTCTCTTCCACATCGCCGTGGATCAGGGAGTTGGTTCTACCTGCTTGTAAGCAGCTGGATGTCGGATGTTACCTGAGTGTTATGGAGGAGAGACCGAACACATCAGCGGATGTGATGAAGAAACCTTCCAGAGCTAAATGGAGACTCTGGCTCTCCTGCCGCGAACCCAGGACAAGTGTTGGGGGTCCGCAGGATGCTTTGCTGTTCAAGTAGCAGATCCCACCACCAGCCCAACTTTGGGTACCTTAAAGCTTCTGGGGAAACCAGTTTTCAACCCTTGGTTGCACCTCGTCAGACCGCAGAGGCAGGGGCATTTTCTCAGTTACTCTTGGAAGCTCCTTAAAGACCAGCACCTGCAAAGCAGAGGGGCAATCCGGGGTGGGGGTGGGGGGGGCGGCAGGTGGGAGGGTGCCGTCAGCTATCCTGGAGCAGGAAGTCCCTGAGGGGCATTTCTGGGAAAGTGGGGCACCCGTAGGCGGCAATGTGGGGACACGTCAAGGAAGACGGCAAGGGCACAGGAAAAGTGTTTCAAGAGTCCTGGTCAAAAGTGAGGCTCCTGGTCCCCGGAAGGAGGTACCGGGGCCGCGCGAGAAGTGAGGGGGATGTCCAGGCAAATGCCGAGACGGTCTATGCAGCGAGTAGTGCGTGGCGGGAGGTGGCTTCGGGCGGGAGTGTCCCAGCGACTCTGAGGCAGACAGTAGGGCTGTGTTGGTGCCCACTGAGAGGCCCCGGGGAAGCGGGGAGCATTCGGGAAGTGAGCCCAGGTACCCCGGGGCAGCCTCCCAGGTGAACGGCCACGCGTGTGCACGTGTCCTGACAAAAGTAGGGGGGCTTCTGCAGGGGCTGACCTTCCCGTCCTGAGGTCAGGACAGAAGTGGCCGTGCTGAGTTCTGTGGAAAATGGGGCCGTGTAACAGAAAAGGTCGCTGCGTTGAAGAGCAGCGGAAACAGTCATGTGGCGAAAGAAAAGACGAGTGACAAATGGGTGGGTGTTTGCTGTATCCGAAATGGCTCACGCTGCCTTCCTCCAAGCGACAGGGACAAGACAAGTCCCAGCAGATGGGGGGCGGCGGAGGGTGCGTTTGGGCAAAAACAGTGACCGCCGGGAAGCAGGTGACACTGTCCCCGCCCCCACGTTAGCCGGCTCTGGCTGCACCCAGGGAGCATCAGGAGGTGTGAGGTGCCACGCCTGCTCAGCGGTGGCTGTGGCCGTGGCCGGCTTTGATGGTGCTTTGGCAGTTCTGTGAAAACCTGTCCCCTCTGGGCCTGCATGTGGCCCTTTGTCACAGGGAAACATCCCGTGACAACCATATAAAAGTGTGCTGGGGGCACCGTGTCACTGGCCTGCTTTTCTGAGCCTCAGCCTCACAAAATGAGTCACACCTTTGTGTGGACGCAGAAAGTAAGTAAACTTGAAGACCCGGGAAGCTTGCGCATGGTGCACGTGTGTGTGTGTGTGTGTGTGTGTGTGTGTGTGTGTGTGTGTGTAAAGGAAACGAGCGAGGCCTCCCCTCCGGGATGCAGGGAGGGGGCGTGGTGGACCCCGTCAGTGCCTCCCAGCACATATCTTCCCAGCCAGCCATTTGCCGCTCCCCTTCTGCATGGTGCCCAGCGAGTGCCCCCTCAGACCCTGCTGCTGCTGCTGTGAGCACCCCGGGGCCCCTGGGCTGAGTTCATCCTGCAAGGCGGGCCCCACGTACCCGTTCGGGGGCTAAAGACACGGTTCAGGCAGTAGCCTGGCCACACGGCTGGGGGAGGGGGATGTGGGTTGCCGGCGTCCGACTTACGGAGACAGACGTCCCCTCTGGGAGGTCGGTGTGGCACCTGGGGGTGTCCCAGCCCCTTCGCGGTCACGAGAGGGAATGTGAGGGACTTCCAGGGCGCGTGGGCCTGGGGGCCGGGTGGAGCGGTGCGGTGGTCCTGGCCTGTGCCCGTCTGCACGGAGCTGCCTCGGCGGCAGCGGGCTCTCCCCCCGCGACTGGGCGGGGCCTCCCTGGCAGGGCCAGGGGCGGGTGGCCGCTGAGGACTGCAGCTTCCTGTTCTGAGAACTTCACCTGGTACTGCGTGGTTAAAATAGGCTCAGTGGAAAAAGGATTAAGACATGAAAAAATTTACCAAGAAACCTATGTGGTCAGGTCACACGGAGAAGTGCAAATTAAGGCTGAAACAACGGGTGTCCCTCCCACGTAGCGTTTTACACCCCGGACTGCCCGGCGCCGCGGGCTCGGTGCCGGAGCGGGCGTCGTAACCGCCAGGTGCGGCCGGAGCGGCGCCCGGAGCCCGGAAGAGGCCTCTCCAGCGGACCCACTAGTTTGCACTGCTAGGGCCTTCTCTCAAGGCAGTCGTGGGTTTTACCGCAGCCAACAGTGGTCGTAACCCAGATGCCCCAACAGTAGGGAAGGTCAGATCCTGGATCGTCCGTGTTGGGATGTAGCTCAGGACAGTGAAGGTCACGATTTGAAGACTTGCCTGCCGTGGTTAAATGCTCAAGATAGAAAGCCGGCCGCCTGCACGCACGCAAGCCTCTCCACCTGTCCACAGCTGAGCCTTGCTCTTCTCTGCAAGAGGCCCGCATGTGTCCAGCTGCGCCGGCCGGAGACCCAGTCTCCCTCGGGAGCTCCCGTCCACGGTCCGTGTGTCTCCGAGCCCAGGGCTGCTCCTCCTGGCGCTGGCTTGCACCCATCTGGATCCCCAGTTCCGCTGCACGTCCGTGTCTGCCCACAGTGGGCACCGGCAGATCTGTCCCCTCGCCCCCACCCCTGCTGCCATGGCCATCCACATCTCCGGTCTGTGCAGCACAGCGGCCAGAGGACTCTTCCCAGGGTCTCGTTGGCCAAGGTCTGCCCCCTTGCCTCCGCCCCACAGCCCCGCGTCCACTTCCCAGCCACCCTCCTCATGCGCTCCTAGTTAACCCTGTGTCCCCTAAGCACTCGCTGCTGCTCCCCTGTCACACATGGGTCCTCGCTTCCCTCTCACACCAGGGCCAGTCAAGGTGCCAGAAGTCTGTGCCTGTGCAGCCTGGACCTCCTTCCAGGAGTCCAGGGGCAGGAGTCAGGATGTGGGCGGTGACCCATCCCGTTTGTTCACACGTCAGCCTGGCACATCCTTGCCTCTAGGAGCTGAAATTCCTAGGATCTTCAGTGCAAGGAGCAGGAGCAGGGGCCCACAGCACCCTCAAGTCCGGGCCAGCCAGAGCAAACAGGACCAGGGACCCAGGCCGCCTCTGTCCTGCCTCTCAGTCATCTCTCCCTTGGCCCTTTTGGTGTGGTCCCCTACGGCCATGTCCCCCTGGCCACCTCAGCCGGCAGGAGAAGGGAGGCCATGCCAGCCTGAGGGAGTTGTATTTTGGGTTGCCCTCTGTCCAGTGGAGGAAGGGACTGAGACAGGGCGGTTAGCAGCTTCACTGTGCCCCGCACCCCACACGGGACACCTGCTCTACTCCACTGCCCACATCAGCCCGGAGTCTAGGCCGTCCTGGGTGCAGTCCCCCTCAGCTCATGCCTGGTGCCTTGCCGTCCAGCGGCCTGTGCACAGCCCACTGCTGGCCTCACTCGTCCTGGGGACTCAAGGTCAGCAGAGCCTGTGGTTGGCCTCCCTCCCCATGCAGGAGACCCAGAGTCAGCACAGGAAGCTCAGTCTGGGGGAGGACAGGGTGGCATGGTGCTGGAAGTCCCCAGTAGCCAGAGCATTTTTTTGAATTGGAGGTGTCTTGATTATAAAGCTTTCACGGCTATACCCCGTTAGGGTCCCTGAACTATGACATGCCCTGGATTACACCGTGTGTCTGGAGCGTCGCCGGCCCAGAGATTGGACCTTGCGGCTCTTCCGCCAACGTCCGGCTCTTGCCACGACAGCCCTTTAAGGCCGTGCTCGCGGCCCTGGGGCGCGGTCCTGCTGCCCTCCTGGACCTGGGCCAAGCCCCCCAGAAACCAGGCGTCCCCGCCTCCTGTGTGGCTGCTGGGCACCCTGGGGGCTTCCAAGCGGGGTGCTGTGCACACTGGGAGCAACGCTACAGCGGCAAGGGGTGTGGTCTGCACAGGCGCCGCCGAGTGAGGCGGGGCTTGGTCGGCAGGGAATAGGCCCCGAGTGGGGTGTGGGCGTGGTCCGCGCGGGCTTGCCCCCTCGTGGGGGTATGGGCGTGGTCTGCACGGGCGCCACCGAGTGAGGCGGGGCTTGGTCGGCAGGGACCAGGCCCCTCGGGTGTGGGCGTGGCCTGCGCAGCGGCTCTGAGCGCGGTCTTCAGGGCTTATCCCCACCCGTGGAGAGCTCCACGTTTGCGCGGGCCCTGTGGGCGGGGCCGTGGGTGGAGCCCTAACTTTGGGGAGGGCCGCCCCCTTTGGGCGGTTTTGCAAGCGGAGTGGCGCATCAGCCCGTGTCATCTAAACTCTGGGGAGGCAGGACACCGATATGCACCTGGGGCCTCCCGCAAGGCAGCCCAGGCCGCACACAGACAGGAGGACCCCGCCAGGGCAGGCGTCCAGGGCTGTCCCGGAGAGCCATGGCCATCTCCTCGGGAGGCCCGTGCTGGCTGCGGCCGCCCTGAATGCCCTGGGCCCCTCGCCGGCCAGCGGGAGCTGCAGGTACAGGGGCAGACCTCGCCCACCTGAGCACCTGGAGAGGAGGGGCCCGTGCTGCCTGCGTGCAGGGCGAGGGCGCGGCCCCCAGCGTCCCGTGCTGGCCCGGCAGCCGACGCCATCCGAGGGGCACGTCGCAGCCCCGCCGGCCCGGCCTTCCGCACAGCCGTCCTCCCTACGCAGGTGAAACGTCCTTTACCCGCAGTTGTTTATGGTCGTGGGGCCCCATGTGCGCTTCTGCCAGGATGATTTGTAGTTTTCTCGTGGGGTCGCTCCGGTCGTTGGTCACGGCGGCCCTGCAGCTTTCGGCCACCCCCCACCCACCTCCCCAGGGTCTGGGGGTTTCGGATGCTCTGTGTCCTCCCAACACCCAGCTTCCTCTGTCTGTTTTACTGTCTGGTGCCCACAGGTAAGGTCAGCCCGCTCCCCGTACCGTGCGTTCTCCTGGGCCTGCAGTTTATGGGGTGGGGCGGGCCCTGGACTCCCAGGTGAGTCTGAGCAGCGTCAGCAGGGCCACACTGTGGTGACCTCAAATGTCACCGCAGCGGCTTCTGGCCTGAGAAGGCCGCAGTGCACAGAGGAAAGAACAGCGGGAAGCCCCTTGGACTGTCCCGGCCTGGGGCCAGGCTGGGGGTGGGGGTGTTCCCCTCCCCCTCCCAGGGTGTCTGTGCTGGTTTGGGGGCAGCAGGCAGACCGGGGGCCCAGGTGGGGCCGGCATGTGACTGGCGGACGCCCTCCCTCTCGGCAGGTGCTGAATGAGGCGGTGGGGGCGCTGATGTACCACACCATCACGCTGACCAGGGAGGACCTGGAGAAGTTCAAAGCTCTTCGTATCATCGTTCGGATCGGCAGTGGTTTCGACAACATCGACATCAAGTCAGCTGGGGACTTAGGTAGGGCGGTTCCGGGCTCTTCCTTCGCAGCTGTTGTGTGTCCTTCCCTGGGCTGGATTTCCTCACATCTGGTTTTGTCTGTGGGTTTTGCTTTACACCAAGAGTCCCCTGCGGCTGCCTGTTTGGCTGGAGGTGACTCATGAGCCTGCTTTTGGGGTGCAGAGCCCCGGCCACTGGTCAAAGCAGCTTCCTCAGAAAGCCACGCGAGAGCACGTGTCCTCTGGCTCGTGGGCAGTGTGCGTTCTGATCTTGCCTCCCCGTGTGTCTGCACCAGCCGCGTGGCCTCATCCAGCCAGGTCGTGCCCGGCCAGGGCCTGCGGTCAGAGGCGGTGCCCCCGGTGCCTGGTTGTGCCTGTCCTTTCCTCCGGGATGCAGCTGAAGGAACCTGTCAGAACGTTCCGGCATCTCTGCCTGCCGCAGAGTCGTGGTGGGGTTTGCGTCACGCGTCCTGGAGTTTACTGTGCTCCTGTGGGCGCGCTCATGCCCACCGCCGGCTCGCCTGGCCAGGCCCTCCCGCCCTGTTGTCACCTGCCCCCACGCAGCACGCCCAGGAGCGTCGCACCATGGCCTGGGGGCTCCTTGGAGGCTCCGTCCCTGTGCACGGAGTCTGGCCTCGCTCTGTTCCTCCGCCAGGGCCAGTCAGAGCCGTGCCCTGTGCTTACCTTTCAAAGCCTGGCAGGCGGCCGCTCGGAAGTCCCAGGACCTGGTCTGCTCTCCCAGGCAGCAGTTTTGTTCCCGGCTCTCGGAGACACTGTGGCTTGGGCCCCCTGTCCCCCACCGGCTCTTGCGTGTCACGGTGGGCTGAGTTGTTTCTGGGACCCACCCTGGGCCCGTCCTGCGGCCCTGCCGGTGTGTTTGGCATCATCCCGGCATTTGGGGGAGCTCGGGGAGCTGCTCCTCCGTTCACCGGGCGCCTCCAGAAGGTCAGGTGGCCAGCGGTCTGGGCGAGGTAGGTGCCTGCCGCGTCCTGTCCTGTCTGCCGCTGGACCTACGGGCAGCTTCTCCCCGTGGCACGTAACCAGGGTCTGCCTCCTAGCCTCCCGGGGTGGCCTGGGGACGCTCCTCTGGCCTTCCGTGAGGGAAGGGCCACGGCTGGCTCCGGTGAGCGCGCGTGCGTATCTGTTCCCAGGCATCGCGGTCTGCAACGTGCCGGCGGCGTCTGTCGAGGAGACGGCCGACTCCACCATGTGCCACATCCTCAACCTGTACCGCAGGACCACCTGGCTGCACCAGGCGCTGCGGGAAGGCACACGGGTCCAGAGCGTTGAGCAGATCCGGGAAGTGGCTTCCGGAGCGGCCAGGATCCGTGGGGAGACCTTGGGCATCATCGGACTAGGTGAGCTCGTCTGTGTCCTTGCTCCTCGCGTTGGCTCGGCTGACCGCGAGGCTGGGGCCGGGCTGTGCCGCCGGCCGGTCCCCCCCGATGCTGGACGGTCCCCCCGACCTGAGGGCGACTTCCCCCACGCGGGGCGGTTTCCAGGCCGGAGGCAGCGTGGGGCCGATCCTCCCAGGAACAGCAGGTGTGGGTCACACATACGCCAACATGGTGGCCCGTGGGGTCACACACGGACGCACGCCCCCCCACACTCAGACGCGCTCACCCTGTCCCCGCTCCGACCACGGCTAAGTGGACGTGGCCTTCAGGTGAGGGCCAGGTGGCCCTTAACCCTGCCGTAGGTGGAGGGAGCTGGTTTACCTGCCATGCAGGCAGCTGTCCGGGGTCCGTGAGGTCCGTCTTCTGTTTCTTGTTTGCGACCCGTTTCCCTACCCAAACTCGGGCTCCACCCACCTGGGAAGGCCAGCATGGACGGGACCCCCTTGTCATGCTGCCTCCTGAGCTTCCTCTGGTTGGCCCGCATGGCCTCCCCGCCCCACAGAGGCAGCGCTGTGTGCAGCGTGGGGCGGTGCCACAGGGACGTCTGGGTATCGTCGATCGCGAGGACGCACCTATGTTAGGGCAGGTCGGGGTCGTCCGTGAGACACAGGCCTGTCTCCTCCGGCACAAATCGCCGTCCTGCTGAGATGGGCACGCGGACGCCAGGACTGGTCCCCACGAGTGTCTCCCCCCCTGCTGCCCCCACTGTTGCGAAGGCAGGGACGGCATCCTTCACCTGGGGCCCCAGGCGTGGGGTTTGTTGAAGGAGGATGGATGGGCAGCCAGTGTGCCTGGCCAGGTCGATTTGGGGGCTGCCTGATCTCATTCGGCAGTGCTGTCGAGAGACTCTGACCTGGTGGGGCCGGGTGGGCCGAGTCTGACTTGGCAGAGGTGACCCGCGCAGCCCTTGCCCCGGCCCCCGCTCAGGGGACTGTCTAAATGGCTCTTCGGGCGTCTGGGTGTGTGTCCGGCCCCACCTACCAGGCAGCGGGTGCCCTGCGGCTGAGTTACCTGGCCTCGTGGCACCGTGGGCAGCTGTTTGGGTGCGGCTGGCAGGACTGTTCTGCCCTGGTCTCACCTGGGGTCCCGGGGGTCCCGTCCCTCGGGCAGTCACCCTTCAGCAGGCAGGTGCGGGACCCCGCCCCCCACCATGGTGGCCTCAGGGAGTGTGGGCTGTTTCTCCCCTGCTCGCTTTCCTCATGGGTGTTTCCCTGCCCTGGGCCGGCCGGGGGACTCCAGAGGGGCCCTGAGGTGCCGTGCGGGGTGCCCCCTGGCCTGCGGCACCGCTCCCTGAGACGTTGGGACCGTGGCCGCGCTGTCCTGGGCCTGGCTTCCCGGTGGCCCCCCTGTGGCCAGGTCAGGGCTCCCTCCTGGGGTCCCGGAGTTAGTGGCTCCGAGCCCCTCTGGTCTTCCCCCTCCAGATGCAGGGGCCACCCCTCTGGTGCTGCGGCCCTCACCCTGTGCCTTCCCCAGGGACCCCCTCCAGCCCCCGCCCTCCTCTCTGAACGCCCCGTCTTTAGCGTCTGGGAGCAGACGCCTGGGGGCGGACGGGGCCGTGCTCCCCACAGCGAGCGGCCCCGGGCACAGGGGAGACTGAGGCGGTGTGGGGGGCCGCTCAGCCTGCGGCCCCGGTGACGCCGAGTCTCGCCCTGCCAGGTCGCGTGGGGCAGGCGGTGGCACTTCGGGCCAAGGCCTTCGGCTTCAACGTGCTGTTCTACGACCCCTACCTGTCAGACGGCACGGAGCGGGCGCTGGGGCTGCAGCGGGTGAGCACCCTACAGGACCTGCTGTTCCACAGCGACTGCGTCAGCCTGCACTGCGGCCTCAACGAGCACAACCACCACCTCATCAACGACTTCACCGTCAAGCAGGTGGGCGCCCGCCACCCTCGTGCCCGTGTTCCTGGGGGAAGGGGAGAGCGAGGGTCGGGGCCTGGGGGCCTGGGGGAGGGCGAGGGTCGGGGCCTGGGGGCCTGGGGGAGGGCGAGGGTCGGGCCTGGGGGCCAGGGATAGGGCGAGGGTCGGGGCCCGTGTTCCCAGGGTCCTGGGGAAGGGCGAGGGTCAGGGCCTGGGTGCCGGGTGCCTGGGGGAGCGCGAAGGTCAGGGCCCATGTTCCCAGGGTCCTGGGGAAGGGCAAGTGTTGGGGCCCGGGGTCCTGGGGTCCTGGGGGAGGGCAAGGATCGGGGCCTGGGTGCCAGGGGCCTGGGGGAGGGCGAGGGTTGGGGCCTGGGTGCCGGGGGGAGGGCGAGGGTCGGGGCCTGGGTGCCGGGGGCCTGGGGGAGGGCGAGCGTCGGGGCCTGTGTTCCCAGGGTCCTGGGAAGGGCAAGTGTTGGGGCCCGGGGTCCTGGGGTCCTGGGGGAAGGGCGAGGGTCGGGGCCTGGGGTCCTGGGGGAGGGCGAGGGTCGGGGCCTGGGTGCCGGGGGCCTGGGGGAGGGCGAGGGTCAGGGCCTGGGTGCCAGGGGCCTCGGGGTGGGGGGCGAGGGTTGGGGCCTGGGCGGCAGGGGCCTTGGGGTGGGGGACAAGGGTCGGGGCCTGGGTGCTGGGTGCCTGGGGGAGGGCGAAGGTCGGGGCCCATGTTCCCAGGGTCCTGGGGAAGGGCGACGGTCGGGCCTGGGGTCCTGGGGGAGGGCAAGTGTTGGGGCCCGGGGTCCTGGGGTCCTGGGGGGAGGGCGAGGGTCGGGGCCTGGGTGCCGGGGGGGGAGGGCGAGGGTCGGGGCCTGGGTGCCGGGGCCCTGGGGGAGGGGGAGGGTCAGGGCCTGGGTTCCCGGTAGGTGGATTCCTGGCAGGAGACTCACTTGCTAGGGAGTCATCCACACAGGCAGGCCTGTCTTCTGAGTCCCTGGTCCTGTCGTCCCCACGTGTAGGCCAGACGCTACGCCCAGGGGTTTTGCGTTCTCCCGCGCCGTCTGCCTGTGCCACGAGCCTCAGTACCGTGTCTGCAGGGCGAAGCGTCCCTGGGGGCCGGGGGTGCCCAGACAGTGGCCATGAGGCACACGGTGTCACCAGGGTTTCAGAACTGCCCTGGGTCAGGCCGGCGCTCGAGCTAGTGGCTGCCTCTCATGGGCCAGGCCTTTCGAGTGCTTAGGCCCGTGCCTGTGTGTGCGTGCCTACGCGCATGTGCCTGTGTGTGGGATTTTCTGTGTCCGCTGCTCTGCCTGCCTTGCAGGTGTGTGCGTGTGTTTTGGGGGGGGGGGGGTCACCCCTGCTGTCTGCCCCAGGCCCTGCAGTCCTGTGGGGAAGGCCGGGCACCTGGGGCTCCTCTCTGTCTCCAGCTGGTGGGTTTGGAGGGGGGAGGGAGGGGGCACAGGCATGGCCCTGGGGTACGTCCCCGAGAACCAGGTGAGAAGCCGGGCCGGAGCCCCCCTGACCTGACAGCTGGCCGTGCGAGCTTGGCGGGGCTGGTTTAGTTGGTGTGAACTCAGGGTCGTGGGAACCCTTCACCTCAGAGCAGGGTGGGGCCCCTCACCTTGGAGCAGTGGAGAGGGGCATCTCCAGGGCAACCCTGAGGGCTTTTAGCAGAAGGAAGTGAGGCCGTGCTGGGGTAGAGCCAGTGCAGCCACAGCCCACCCTCGCCAACGGGGCTCCCTGGTGGGGCCGCTGCATTGAGGACCACGTCTCAGGGCTCCTGTCCGTCAGGCCAGCACCACAAGGTCCTGAAACCCCATCTTCCAGGTGTGTGCAGGGCTAGGAGCTCGGGCCACACCGTGTCATGGATGCATCAGGTCCTTGCCAGGCACCACATGCAGCCGGGGGGCTGGGCCAGGACACCCCACTGCTGTGGCAGGAGGCCAGCTGTGCGTTCCCTGGTCCTCCAGGTGGGGCGGGGCCCACACAGACTCCCAAGCCCTCTGCCGGCCCGAGAGAGCTCCTGCTGGCCTGGGTGGGAGGAGGCCAAGTGCAAGGTCCCAGAGCCAGCCCCTCTGTGCCCCCTGGTCCTTGAGGCCCTTCCCCTGGGTGGGCGGGGCAAGGCAAGTGGAGAGGTCTCCGTGTTGATCATGTCGATTCGCTCCTGCTGTCCTTTGTGTCCCCCAGATGCGACAAGGCGCCTTCCTGGTGAACACAGCCCGGGGCGGGCTGGTCGACGAGAAGGCGCTGGCCCAGGCCCTGAAGGAGGGGCGGATCCGGGGCGCAGCCCTGGACGTGCACGAGTCGGAGCCGTTCAGGTGCCTCCTGGCGACACCCTGGGTGGTCCTTGGACAGCACCTCTCCCAACCGGGCCCCCACCCAGCCTCACGCCCCACGCTGGCCGCTGGCTGGAGTGGGGCTGGGCCTGCCACCACGCGTAGTCTCCAGGCCCCAGCCAAGGGTCCAAGGACACGGCGTCCTTGGGCTTGGTGTCCAGCCTGAGCTACTGCTCCAGGCGGGCTTGCCCCCGGGGCCCGGCCCCCCGGGGCCCGGCCGGGTCTCAGTGGGCGGGTGACTGGTGCTGTAGGTGGGGAAGGGGAGGGCTCAGACCCGCGCTCCATGCCAAGCACTTCGGGGTGCCACGTCAGTGGGTTTGCCCAGGTGCACGAGGCAGCTGACCCTCGTGTGGCCGCGTCTGTAGAGGCCCCGCACCGAGAAGCCGTTCTGGGTCGGCAGCTAGCCCCCGGTTTGTCAGCTTTGCCGGGAGGGCCTGGAGGCCCTGCGGCTCTGGGACCAGCGCCCTCGCCTGCAGGGAGGGCAGGGGCAGCGTCCCCGCTGCTGTCAGGGGCCCTTGGGCAGGTTTGACCATCCTCGGGTCCCCTGGTCTGACGCAGGGGTGAAGTGTGGGTCCAGGCGGGGTCAGGCACCCCCCCCCCACTACCCTGACCTGCTCTGCGCCATTCGTAGCTTTAGCCAGGGCCCCCTGAAGGATGCGCCTAACCTGATCTGCACCCCTCACGCGGCCTGGTACAGCGAACAGGCCTCCATCGAGATGCGGGAGGAGGCAGCCCGGGAGATCCGGAGAGCCATCACAGGTGAGGGCTGCGGGCAGACCCCGGTGCGGCCCCTTCGGAGGCCTGCACCGCTGGGCCGCCAGAGGGACCTCTGCTCCCCGCCACTCGGGGCCGCGGAGCTGAGACGGACCTGCGCCGGGGCGGGTCCACGCCCTTCCGCACCCTGCCAGGCCCCCAAGTGCAGAGGTCAGCACTCTGCTTCCATACGGTGCTCCCCACACAGCCCTCGGGTCCTCCTCGCACAGCACGTTGACGATGCCCGCTCTCTGTCCCCCGTGTGGGAATTCAGCACGCGTGCCCCCCCTCACCCCGCGTTTAAAAAGTCTGGCTGTGCTTGTGAACCTGGGCTGGGCCTTCGCTGCCCTCCAAAATCCCTAGGCCCGGCAGAGAGCTAAGGGCACCGCTCGGTGCTGGGGGCTCCCTGAGCTGCGAGGTGACCGTATCCAGGACCGGCGCCTGCTGGGCCTGAGGGGAGGGAGGGACCCCGAGCCCCTGGGTCCTCAATGCAGCCGCCGCACACGCACTGCCCTTCCTCCTTCCGCCGCATTTCCCAGGCCGGATCCCCGACAGCCTGAAGAACTGTGTCAATAAGGATCACCTGACAGCGGCCACCCACTGGGCCAGCATGGACCCGGCTGTGGTGCACCCCGAGCTCAACGGGGCCGCCTACAGGTGAGCGGGGGCGGGGACACAACACTTCCGTCATGACTGCGGGTGGGGCAGGGGCCCGTGGGGGGCCCCCAGGCTTGGACGTGCATGCTGGCCTGGGCCCCAGTGGAGCAGAAGGGCAGGGCGCGGGAGACCAAGCGGGATGGCCTTTCTGGCCTGGAGGCGCCAGACACGCGGGCAGAGACCACCCTGGAATCGGGAGCCAGGGGAGGAGTCGGGGCGGGGAGGGGTCCTGCTAGGCGGGGCCTTTGGGAGCCGCCCCCCGCTTCGCTGGCCCTGTGCTGTGGGATCTGCAGCCGAGGGAGGGACCTGGCCCAGGCCCCGCCCCCCCATCCCTGCTGCGAGCTTCACCTGCGGTCCTCCCCCCAGCAGGTACCCGCCGGGCGTGGTGGGCGTGGCCCCCAGCGGCATCCCAACCGCCGTCGAAGGCATCGTCCCCAGCGCCATGTCCCTGTCCCACGGCCTGCCCCCTGTGTCCCACCCGCCCCACGCCCCTTCTCCCGGCCAAACCGTCAAGCCCGAGGCAGATAGAGACCACGCGAGTGACCAGTTGTAGCCCGGGCGGAGCTCTGCAGCCTTGGCGCCCTCGGACGGGTGGTGGCGGAGGCGGCGTCTGCGAGGCCACAGCGCTCCAGAGACTGTCCGGGCGCCGCGCGGGCGAGAGGCCGCTCCGCCCTCCCCGCGTCAGCCGTAGTCGTCCTTCCCCGAGGGCCAGCCGCTGTCCTGTGTTCTTTGCGTCCTCGTTAAGCAAAAGAAGTTTAGTAGTTAATTCTATCATGAATGTTCTTGTCCGTGTACAGTCTTTAGAACATCACAAAGGATCGGTTTGCTTAGCTGTCTACGGGGAGAGAGCCCGAGGGGCCGTGCTCCGCAGGCCGGGCTGAGGCTGCGGCCCGAACACACCCGCGACCAGGCAGTTGGGCAAACTTCTCAGGACAACGACTCCTTCCCGTTTTTCTTTCTACGCCACACAGTGCATTGTTTTTTCTACCTGCTTGTCTTATTTTTAGAATAATTTAGAGAAACAAAACAGAGGCTGTTTTTCCTCATTTTGGCATGAACCCCCTTGTTCCAAACGAAGATGGCGTTGTAAGTGGCTCGGAGAGAAGAGGAGGGTGTGGCGCACAGCGCGCTCCGGCCGTCGGCACCGGTCCCGGGACGTGAGGGCGCAGCGCCCTGGCCTGCGCGGGTGCCGTCCTGCTGACGTGGTAGGCTAGCAATATTTTGGTTAAAATCATGTTTGTGACTGTAACCATTTGTATGAATTATTTTAAAGAAATAAAAATCCCAGAAAGAGCCGGCAGGCCCAGCGTCTGTTTTGGTGGCTTTGCCTCACGGGGACTCCGGCGGGTCTCAGCCCTGGGGAGCCCCGGGGTGGGGGGTGGGGGGCGGTGGTCCTTGTTGGGGGGGCCGGGGGTGCAGGCGGACAAGGCCCCCTCTCTCCCGCGTGCCCCTCCTCCGGGCCGGCCTGTGACCTGGGACAAGAGCAGACGCCGTGACCTCTGCCCACACAAATTGCACGGGCGCGGCAGGGACCTGTGGTTCCGTGCTCTCTCGGAAACGTGCAGAGCGGCGCTTTCCTGGCCCTAGCTCGGGGCAAACAGGGTCATCCACGTCGCAGCCGCGGGCTCTCACCGGCTCCCCTGGGAGTTTGCGGGCACCCACGGCCCTCGGCCCCCACACCCCTGCCCTGCACCGGCCGCCGGTCTGCTAGACGGGGGCCCCGGGAGCGGGAATGGGGCCTCCCCCAGCCTGGCATCCCCCTCCCGACCCGAGCCACCACGGCAGCACCCAGGGTCACGTCACGATTCGGTTTTGTGCCTCCTGGAGCTCATCCTTCAGCGGTCTTTCCAGCGTGGATCTTCGGAGGGGACACAGTCTGCCGGTGCCTGTGCGGAACTTCTGGGGAAACGCTTTGGCTTTGCCCACACTTGATGAGGTGCTGGCTGCGACAGGATTCCGGGTTGGGAGCTGCGCCCCCCCGCCTGCACACACGCCCTTCCGTGGTCTTCCGGCCTCCGGCCTGAACAGCTGGTGTCCTAGTCGGGCCCCTCCACAGTGGGGCGTGATCCTGCCCAACCAGAGCTCATCACGCTTCCCAAACTGGTGCATTTACATCTTCAGTCGGTTCTGGGACGTTCTCGGCCTTTCTGTCTTCAGGTGCCTGCCTTTATTCGGTCTCTCCTTCAGGGATCCCGAGTGGCAGTGAAAACACGTGCAGAGCGATGGACCGAGAAGAAAGCACAGACTTAAGGACACGTCAGAAAGAGTCACGGCCAAAAGGAGCATTAACACGTGTGCGTCCCAAGCAACTAGAAGAAGAATGATGAGGAAAAGTTTAAAGTCATAGAGGAGCAGGAAGAAGAAGCTCAAGACAGGTATCAATCACGTGCAAAAGCACCGGCAAATTTAACAGCTGGTCCTTTGAGAAACTTAACAGAATCGATCAGTCTGCCAGACGAAGGCGGTGAGGCTGCGTGTGAGTGTAGGCGCGCAGCCCCCAGGGTCACTCGCGACAGGATCCAATGAGCAGCTTCGCACTGAAAACGCAGAAGAGATGAAAAGCCACTTGCCAAAACCGACACGGGATGCGAACGGTCCGGGTAGCTCTGTGACCTTGAAGAAATTGCATCGTGGGTACTTCCTCGAAGAAAGTTACAAATCTAGGCAGATGGCTTCCTTCGTTAGCGTCGAGAAGTAACTGCTCTCACACAGACTTGCCAGGACGTTGGGGACGCCTCTCCCAACGCAGTTGATGAGGTTGGCTGTCACTCCAAAGACCCCGTCTGGAATCGCCCCGAAGAGTGCTCCCCGCTGGGGTGAACTTGCTCAGCGAGGCGGCGTGCTGTGTCGTCCCCCCGGGACCGCGTCCCCCTGGGACCAGGGCGCGGCTGTGTCTGCCCCGAGACCGGGGCGCCATTCCCCAGCTGCAGAAGTAATGTCTGCTCAGGGCTCGAGCCGGGTACTCTCTGGGCGTTGTCCCCAGCCCTGGAGAGCGGACTGTCCCAGGGAAGCTTCCCTGCTGACGTCGTGGTACAAAGATCTGACCTTTCAGCTCCAGGAGACAGTTTTGAAGGTCTGTGCCAGCCCTGAGCGCCCGTGGGCCCGCTGTGCGGAAACGCCCGTTTCCCAGGAAGGCCGAGTCGGACGCTGAGCCAGCGTTCCTGCCCCGGGGACGTCCCCAGCGCAGACGCGGATGTGCGGTGACCGACGTGAGCAAGAGTGTGTGCAGTTGCTTCCGTCGTGGGGATCGTGACGACCAGAGACTGGAGACGTCCTCTCCTCGGACGCTCTTTCACAACGAAACACGCCGCAGCAACGGAAGGGACCAGAATACGAGCCCCCAACAGCACGAGGAGGGGCCAGCTGCCGTGTGTGTGCTCACGGTGCCCTCATGCGGAGCGCACGTGGGCAAGACCGCTCTGTGGTGTTTGCATCCGGACGAGGGGTCTAGTCACCGGCCTTTAAAGTGAGCCCCCTGTCCCCATCTTCTTGCCTCTAGCCCTATCCCTGGTCACAGGAGGTTGTAGGTGACAGCCCCTGAGGACAGCACCCCACCTCTGCACAGGTCACTGGAGGTGTGGCCAGTGGCCCAGGCTCTCAGGGCCAACCCCGTGGGTGGTCCCTGCCTCGCTGTGCTTGGGTCCACTGCCCCTGGCCTCGCCCAGCAGGTGGACGCTGCCCAGCCCATCTCTGTCCCAAGGGCCCGTCCTGTGAGGCCTCCTCAGGCCGCCTCGGAAGAGACACGCTGCTGCCTCACCTAGCTGTCCCCCCCATTGGCTCCAGGGCCCAGACCAGGAGCCCAAGGTCCCCAGACCCCACGTTCCCCACACCCCCACCAGGTCCTGTGGATCCCTTGCCCGAGCCCACGGAATCCGCTCAGGGCCCCCACCCCTCAGCCGCCAGAGGAGCCTTGGCCCCGCGGGCGCACAGGTGGCCCAGCCTCAACGGGAAGTGGGGGGGCCTTCTGGATGCATTTGGAGGAAACAGCTGCCAGTCAGCTGGTGCCGGGCTGTGCGTGTGGGCGGAGGGGCAGTGAGGACGACTCCCGGGCAGGGTCTGGGGTGCAGGCCCGAGGAGGGGTTCTGCGGGGGCAGCAGAGGGAACGGGCCTGGGGCGGGCACGGCGGCCCTCGGGCAGGGCCTGGCCTGGGGGCGGGAGGCAAAGGGCATGTGCCCTGGATGGTCAGTTCCGGGCCCTTCCGTTCCGTTTCCGTGAGGTGCAGCACGTGGCCTGCCCCGACCAGAACCAGGACACCTGCTGCCCTCGCCCGCCACAAGCCTGAAACACAGGCACACCGGCCTCCCCGGCGAACCCCGATACCCCGAACAACCACAGATCGTGTCGTGGGGGTGGGGGGGAGATTAACAGCATAAAGTAGGCCTTCTCCAAATTAGCACAGAAGTTCATTACAGTTCTGGCCAAAATTCCACCTCCTTGTTTTGTTGTTTAGGGAGAAAGTGGGTGCCAGCAGGGGCGGGGCAGAGGGAGAGGGAGAGAGAGAATCCCAGGCAAGCTCTGCACTCAGCACAGAGCCTGACACGGGGCTCAAACCCACGACCCTGGGGCCCTGACCTGAGCCAAAATCAAGAGCCAGATGCTCAACCGACTGAGCCACCCGGGTGCCCTTCCTCCTGTTTATTTCTAACAAATTCAGCCACCTTATCCCCAAACGTCTGTGGGACAGCAGTGATCTGGGGTTTGGGATTGTAACCCCGCCTTCCGAAAGTTCGTGTCCGCCATTTCTTTTGTGAAAACTCCCTTAATCCAGTGAAGGCCTTTTTCGTAAACACGGAGACCCTCTCTGCATTTCTTTCTGCTAGCGAGAACAGGCGCTGACGAGGCCTTTTGTAAAGTGGCACAACGGGAACTTTCGGAGAGTGGGGGACGCGCCTCAGTCTTTGTGGCCTCAGCGTACAGGGGTCTTCTCGGGGACGCTGTGACGGCAGAGCGCGAGCTGCCGTGACCTCGGATGGGTCTGCAAGGAAGAGAGAGCCCAGAGCGGGTGTGGCGGCTGTGTGCACACACGTGGGCGTGCACACTCGAGATGTGATCCGGGAGCCCAAGTCCGCGCAGAAGGACGGACCTGTAGCGGGTGAAACGGCGCGGCTCCCGGGGCAGAAGGGCAGCTCCCCGTGGCCAGGGCGCGGAGAGCGGCGTCTCCATTAGGACCGCTGAGGACAAACCACGCAGCAGAAAACCCAGATTTCTGGACCCCGGGACGGGCTCCCGTCTAGGAAGGGCTGAGGGACAGGGCACACCCCGCTAGAGGTGAGGTCTGCCGCCAGAGGGTAGAGGTGGCCGGCGGGGTGGGGGAGGTGGGGTGGGGGGACGGCGGGGGAGGGGTCAGACCACACGGCTCCATCCAGGCCGCCGGCCACAGCTGCCATCTGATGCGGCTGGAAGGGGAGGGCTGGGGTGCTGCCCTGGGGGCTCAAGACGGTGGGTGGGCACCCCGCGAGGGGTCTGTGGATGCCGGCTGGGCCCCTGGCAGGACGTGGGGGCACGTCGTCCTGGGGGTGGCCTGCGCCAGGGCCAGGGCAGGGGGTGATCTCAGCCCTCACGCGGGCCGCCCACCCCTGCCCCTGCCTCCCCTCACTTCAGGCCCAGAGGAGGCAGGAAGGGGAGGGCCGGGTCCACATCTGCCGCGGTGTCGGCCGCGCTGCCCCCAGCTGCTCTCGGCCAGCGCCAGCTGGGTTTGCAGAATTGATTTTTTAGCAAAAAACAACATGAAGGAGAAAAGCTGAGACTGGGGCCAGCTGCGGGGCTGTTCCGGGCTCTGTGCCCTGGCGGCCGGTGCTCTCTGCATGAGGAGAAGCATGTGGCCCGCGGGGCCAGGGCTCGTGCCAAACACCCGGAGGAGGCCCGGGGTCGCCGTGACCGGCGCCCCATGCCCGTGCCCCTGCAGACTCCCCGCGGCACAGAGCGTGCAGACAAGCCTGGGCCGCGGGCACGGAGTCCCTGCCACCCCACGGGGCAGCCCCGGCAGGCCCACTCCGGCCCGGCCAGCTTGCCCACCCGCTGCCACTACGGTCCGCCGTCCGGGGGCAGCCGAGGGGCTTCGTGCGCCCAACTGAGACGTCTCTGACAGTCACCCCCACCTCGGCACGGAAACGCCGCAGGGGTGACATCTCGGGACCCCCGGGCAGCCGCCGCCAGCAGCGGGCGGCCCCTGGTCTCCTCTCCACGTGCTCTTACGCACAGGGGCCTGGGCTTCCGGCACCCTCCCCGCCCCCAAGGGCAGCGCTGGGGGTCTGTGCAGGATCCCACTATGGGGACCAGTCACTGCTCATTCACCCAGGCCCTCCTCGCCCCTTCCGCGGCTCAGCCTGTGGCCTGTCCTTGGGCGGGGGTCTTGGGGGAACAGACCCTTTCTCAAGTGGATTCCCGGGAGTGGAACTAAGTCGAGATGTGTACATGTGTAATCGGGGGAGATGGTCCCAAACTGCATGCCGTACGGATTAACCAGCTCCCCACAGTGTAGAAGAATGCCTGTTTCGGGGTGCCCGGGTGGCTCAGTTGGTTGAGCGTCCAACTTTGGCTCAGGTCACGGTCTCTCGGTTCCTGAGTTCGAGCCCTACTTTGGGCTCTATGCTGACAGCTCAGCAGGCTGGAACCTGCTTCCGATTCTGGGTCTCCCTCTCTCTCTTCTTGCGCTCTGTCTGTGTCTCTCTCTCTCTCTCAAAAATAAATAGACGTTAAAACTAATAAGGGGCACCTCATCCACTCGGTTAAGTGTCTCACTTCGGCTCGGGTCATGATCTCATGGTTCGTGGGTTTGAGCCCATGTTGGGCTCTGTGCTGACAGCCTGGAGCCTGCTTGGGATTCTCTCTCTCCCTCTCTTCCTGTCCCTCCCCCACCTGCACACACACTCATTCTCTCTCTCTCTCTCAAAATAAACAAACACTTAACAAAGTGGTTTCCCCAAAGCTACCCAGGCATTATGAGTTCTTACACTTCATAATCCACGGCAAGTGAGATATCGTGCCTTTGTGCAATTGTATTTGCTTTTCTCCTAGTACTCGTGAGATTGCACACTGCTCGTGTCTCCACATCCTATGAATTATCTGTTCAAACTCTATTTTCTATTTGGAAAGTTACAACTGGTCTTTTTCTTATTGATTTGCAAGAGGTCTTTATATATTGAGGAAATCAGAGTTTTATCTATAACATGAGTTGTAAATACAGTTTCCTCATTTATTGTTTATTTAATTGTTCACATGCACATTTATGGTCTTTCTCTGCCACTAGATGGACAGCCGCCAGGAGGGCAAGGAACGTCCAATTGCCCCAGCACAGTGTCTCCTTCGCCCAGGAGCCTGCCCTGGGCTCTAGCTAATTCTGTGTCTCCAGGGCACAGGCAGTTCCGTGGCAGCCAGGTCAACTCTGGGCTCCTGTCCAGCCAGTGCCCCCTCCCCCAGGTAGACGGTACTACCTGGCTGTCCCAGGGTGTCCTCCCCAAACCCACATGCACGCGGCGTCCCCATGTGAAAAGGAACTATCCCCCCCCCACCCCCGCCCCCTGTCGCTTGTCTCCTCATGGTCCTGCTCCAGGAGGTGGTCCCTCCCCACTCCTCCTCCTCACCTGCCTCTGGCGCGGGGCTGACCACGCACCCAGTGCCACAGCTCAGTGGGAGCCAGAACAGGAGTTGGTCCTGCCCCCTCCCGCCCTCCCGCCCAGGCACAGGAAGGCCAGGGCTGCGTGGGCAGGGGGCAAGCAGAGGGGGTCCCGTGGTGGGGGCCGGGCCGAGCCCTTGAGGAGGGAGAGACTCCATCCTGTTGGTGGGACTCAAGGGTTCCAGGAGCTAGACCCCGAGGCATCTATCCCTGCCTTCTGCAAGTTTCCAGCCTCGGTGTCCCCATCAAGGAAGGGAGCAGTCATTGCCCCCAGGGCCACTGCCGTCTACTCCGTGCACCAGCCCCTGTCGCTGCCCTGGGGGCCTGGTAACCGGTTGCGGGGGTGTCAGCAGCAGCCCACGCTCTGGACCGGGGGCCAGCTTTCCAATAAAAGTGGAGTGTTTTTAACAGATGGGAGATTCTGGAAATTGCTAAGGAAAAAATAGTCCTTGGGGCCAGCCAGGCTTGGCCAGGAAGACCAGCGAGGGGGAAGTAGCCCTCAGCTCCCTCGGCTCACCAGCGAAGGGGGGCAGGCCCGGGTGGCCTCGGTGGGGAGAGAGGTGGCCAGGCCCCTGGCCGAGGCCACTTTGTGGGCACTGGCTTTCTTTGGAGTGGAATGTTGGTCCTGGAAGCTGCAGTCCCTGGCCCCCGGCCCCACCAGAGCTGGTGGGGGTGGGGCGGGGGCATGCCCCGAGGCCACGGCTCCCCCCCCCCCCCACGTCGCTGGCCCCCCGGGCCTCGTTAGGAGAGCCCGAGGTAGCAGGTCTGGTCCACTCTCCGATGTGCTTACGGCTCAGGGCCCACCCACCCCAGCTCTGTGGCGTCCCCCACTCAGGCCACGGCAGCCTCTGCCGTCGTCCTCGCTGCCCGCCAGGCACCTCTCTGCCCCTCACCTGGCCTCTCCTGGCACCCTTCAACTTCACCTGCCCTCCCCTGCCCTGCAGTGATTCCAGCCCCTCATACACACACCCGAGGTCGGGCTTGGCAGGATGCGGGGGGGGGGGCTCTCCTGCCCCCTGACGGAGACCCCCTAGGCAGGCCCGCTCCCCTCCAGAGGACCCATCCCCCTCGTCTCTCCCGGAGCTGGGCCAAGCGCCGAGCCCCGAGGGGCTTCTATTCTGAGGGCGCCTTGAATGCGTGCTGGCCTCATTGCCACTACTGGGGGTCCGGAGGGGCAAGACCTCTCCTGCTCGGGGGGCCTGCTGCCCTGCTGGCACCAGGGTACCCTCTCCCTGAGGAGGCTCGCTGGGTCCCCATGTCCTGGCTGAGCCCAGCGCCCTGTGCAGAGGGGTGTGGAGGCTACCCCGGGGCTGGGGTGTGTGCTATGGGTCAGCCCCTGTGCTCTGTCACCCCACCCACCTCCCTGCACAGCGGCTGTGGTCCCCGTGTCGGGGTCAGCGGGGGTGGCACTTGGGTCTCTGTGGTCACTGCTGTGGTCACTCTTGGTGGCGAAAGTGAATGGGTGGGTGAGTGTGGCCGGCAGTCGGTGGGGGCGGGGGTGGCCACCTGACCCACGGGCCACACACCAGCCAAGTGGCAGCCCTGCACGGGGCTGGTGGTCTGACCAGGGGTGCAAGGGCCTGGGTGGCGTGGATACGCTGGGGGTCTGCAGCCAGGACCCTCCACGGGAAAGTGGGTGGCCAGTGCTGGTCCCCACCTGGGCTGGGCTCTTTCTGGCTCCAGAGGCCTGGCCAGACCAGCGCCCAGCCCAACACACGCTGCGAGGCGGCCGAGGCTGGGCTGCTGCCCAGCTCACGTGGAGGGTCACGGGGATGTGGGAGCGAGGCGTCCTCAGGGCCCTGTGATGGCCGTGGGCAGGGCAGGGTCACCCTGCTGACCCCCGGCCCAGGGGATCCAGGAGGAAGAACCATCACACCCAAACGAGAACCGCATGCTGGGGGCCTGGGCTGGTCAGCAGGGCAGGGCCTGGCCCCGGCCCCCACTCTCTTTGCTCCCAGACCTTCCTTGGCTGGGGTGTCCCCGGGAGAGCTCAAGGTAGGAGGTCGCGGACCAGGTCCTGGCCCCTGGGGCCTGGAACCTAGGAGACCCCCAATCCCTGCTGGCCACCGAGCCCGGAGCCTCCCCACCCGTGGGCACAAAGTGCCGTTTCGTAAAGACAGGGAGGTGTGCCCTGGGGTGCGGCTCCGAGGAGGGCCAGCTTGGGGGCACCTCCCGGGTGATGCCAGCACAGGCCCCAGGCCTCCTGTGGCCACAGCCGCGCTTGGTGCCCCAGTCCCCCACGTACGGAGGCGTGTCTGTGTGTCCCCCCGGGACCAGGCCCAGAGCCCGGCCTGGCAGCACTGGAGGGCACGGGGGCACCCGGCCGCGTCTCCTCAGGGACAGGGGACCCGCCTCAGCCACAGGATCGGGCCAGGCCTCACCCGGCCATGAGCCCCAGAGAGAGCCCAGGACACATGCTGAGCTGTGACTTTGTGCCTAGAAACAGCCAGAAAGAGGGGCGCCCGGGGGGCTTAGTCGGTTGAGCGTCTGACTTCGGCCCGGATCATGATCTCGCGGTTTGTGGGTTCGGGCCCTGCGTCAGGCTCTGTGCTGACGGCTCAGACACTTCGGGTTCTGTGTCTCCCTCTCTCTCTGCCCCTCCCCAGCTTGGGCTCACGCTCACTTGCTCCCTCTCTCTCTCTCTCTCTCTCAAAAATGAATAAACATTAAAAATATATTTTTAAAAGAAAGAAAGAGTCAGAAGCCACAGGTGAGTGCAGGGAGGCAGCTGTGCACAAAATTTATGTTCAGAAACCAACATCTTTCAAATTCAAGCCGTTTCCAAGAAGAGATGATAAAGAGAAGGCAGTGTTTATAACAGAAGTAAAAGTTATAAATTATCTAGGCACAAACTTCGCCTACTTCCTGTGTACACGGAACCATCCTGAGAAGCTCCTGAGGGACATCTTCTGCACCTTCCAGAAAGGCACTTTCTGGAAGAGGAGTGAGCCTCACAGTGATGTCACCTCGTCCTGAGCTAATCTGAGCGAGACAGTCCCGGGAAAGCACCTAAGAATTTCTCTGCAACCACGTCAGTTGATTATAAGGTTACTATTGAACAAACGTGGACAAACAACTAAGAGAGTTCTGGAGTAAAAGAGCACCAAGGAAGCTACGTGTTCCCGAAGCTAACCGGAGTTCATGGCCGTGGCCACGTCTCGGTCAGCGGGAGGCAGGGCATGAGATGGAGGCTGGCCAGGGGCAGGAGCAGGGCCGGGCGGTGGTACGCGGGAGAGCGAGAACGGTTCCACAAAAAACCACGGCTGAGTTGAAGAACGAGCAAAGCACCTGAATAGACGCTTTTCTGAATAATTCACACAAAGGGCAACGGGCCCGTGATGTGCGCCAACATCACGAGCGCTCGGGGAGGTGTAAACCCCAGCGAGGGGCGCCTCCTGGCCACCGGGCCACAATAGCCATGTGGCGTGACCGCTACTCCCACAACGGCCCGGATGGCGTCACCCGACGACTGATAAACACACGGCGTCCGCTCGTGCGACGGGCTCCCGTCCCGCCGTGGAAGGAACTCGGCACCGGCATGTTCGTGAATGTGGATGAAGCTTGAAAACACGTGAAGTAAAAGGACAAAACCACAGGCCACCTAGCACGTGACTCTGTCTACGTGACGCGTCTGGAACGGGAGAGTCCCAGGCACAGGAGGCAGCCGAGTGGTGGCCAGGGTCTGGGAGGGGGACACGTGGGACAGGAGGGGCCGCTAACGGGGGCAGGACCTCTTTGGGAGTGGTGGAATGTTCTGGAAGTAGACATGATGGTTGCACAACCTCGTGAATAAACTAAAAACCACCAAATTATACACTTGAAAAGATGAATTTCATGTCACGTGAATTGTATCTCGATAAGGCCTTTTTTCAAGAAATGTCCTTGCTCCATCCGTGGGGGCCTGTATCGAGAGGGCAGCACCGGCAGAATGGAAGATGTGTGGGTCCCACGTGTGGCAGACCCTCTCCTGGTGTCACAGGGCAGGGCAGCTCCCCCGGGAATATGAGGTTCTGACCTTCCTCCGACCTCTCCTATGAGAGACGCCGAGCTCCCATACGCCTTTGCAGGGCTGACCCCCAAAACGCCCTGTCCCTGCACGCCCCCTGGACTGCTGAGCACCGTTGCAAGAACACAGCCCCGCCCAGGCCTTCGCTGGGGCCCGTGGAGGGGACGCTTTGGGCTGGAAAGGGCCAAGCCAGGACGTCCAGCGGGATAGTCAGGGACCCCTGCTCACCCCGGCTTGAGTCGGTGCTGCCCCTCACCCGGTGGGAGCCCCACCCTTTGCGCCTAGACCGCATCCCAAGTGAAGGGGGGGGGGGCTGGGGGAACAGGGGAATCACCAGCAGGGACCGGGTCCCAGCTGGACGGGAGGCAGGGGTGCCCTGGGCAGGGTGCAGCCACGAAGCCTCCCGGGGCAGATCTCACGGGGGTGGGGGCTCAGCCCCGGGCTTGCACAGAAGGAAATGGAGAACCAGGGAGGGGCCAGGCCACACAGGAACCTCTGAATCATCCAGAACGTTCTGGCCTGTAGATGGGCTGCTGCAACCCACCAGGAAGCTGGGATGCTTGGGCTGGGGGTGAAGCAGCACCCCGGGGGGCCCGGTCAGTGGACTCGGGGGGTCCGTTCATGGGTAAGGACTCGAGCTGCATCCTGCCTGGGGGGGGGGTGCCGAGGGTCCCCAGTGGGCGGGTCCCCACACCCCTCCACAGCAGGTGCCAGCCCGAGCCCGGGGGTGTGACGTCCACGCAGGTAGAAGGCCCCCTCCCGGCCCCGGCCCTGCCCGCCTTCCCCGCGGGTCTGGAGCCGGAGCCCGTCTCAAGCAGGGGTGGCGCGGTGGCAACAGGGGGCGTCCGCACCTGGCCTGCAGTTGGGCGGCCTCGGGCTTCCCGCTGGAAAACAAGGGCAGCGAGCGCCAGGCGGCCGGCGCTGCCCTGATGGGGAACAGCTGTCAGCTGCGGGGCCGCCAGCGGAAACCACATTCCCCAAGCCGTTAGCTCATGGTTTACATTCTCGGCAGGCGGGTGATATGTCATGGGAGCCGGACGGATGCTGGTGCGGGGCCAGCTGGCCGCCCAGAACCTCCCGTTCGGGCCCGGGGGTCCCGGCCTGCGTGGCCCGGCCGCTTGCTCTCAGGCCCGGCCCCTCATCCCGGGCGGGGTCCCGCGGCTCGTGGCCCCGGCCCTCCCGGGACCCCCCCCTCTCCGCCCCCAGGAGCCCCACCCCGGGTCCCGGAGGCCGCTCCTCGCCCTGCTGCTCCCGGCATCGTTCCTTGATGACTTACGCCGCCGTTGTCCCCAGTCCCCGGTGACGTTAAGCCCGCTCTGTCACTCGGGACCTCCTCACGTGCTCCGGAATCCAGTTCTGGACTCTGTTTGGGGGCACGGATGATTTACTGTCTGTGTCGATAGCACACAGGTTGGATTTTGGTGGTTTTCGGGGATGTTCTGATACCTGCAAATGCCACTCGGCTGAGCAGACACTTGTCACGCGTCAAATCCCTCGCCGTAACAACTCTCAAGTAACGGATGTGGAAACCGAGGCACGGCGGGGGCCAAGTCACCACCGAAACCACAGGGCCGGCAACAGGCAGAGTCAGGATGGGGACCGGGGTCCTTCTTTCGGCCCACGCACATACCCTTCCGGGGAAACTTCAAGGTGGCTCCATCCCACGTGTCTCCGGCTGTTAGCCCGGAGCCGCTGGGGTTCGCCGCGTCTACCCCGCCGCTCACGGCTGGCTCTGCACTGAGCGTGCGCGGTTCTGCTCCCGTCGGCTCCTGGACGCTTTCTGTCGGGCCCAGATCGCCGCTGCCCACCAGGCTGGCCCTGTGTGCGACAGGGTGCCCCCCCCCCCCCCCCCCCCCCCCCCGTGCGGCGAGAGCGCCTCCCTGCTGTGCCTGGGCCACAGCCCGCCACGCGGGGACCACCCACGAGAGTGCACATGGGGAGACGTGGGTGGCTCCCAAGATGCTGCCTTGCGAAAGGTGGTTGCCGCAAGCCCGCGCTCCCCGCCTTGGCCGGCCCGGGCCCCCCGGCCTGGAGGTGGAAGCCGCGGGTGGCCCCCCGCCCAACCCAGGCATCGCTCCAGCCCTTCACCTCGGCCACAGTTCCTGCTGGGACCAAGTGTCCCCGGGCTTCCGTTCTTAGGTGCTCGTTGCCGAGAAGCGAGAAGTCACTTGCTTTCGTATATTTATCTCGTATCAGATTTTCTTATTGATTTTTAAGTTTTTGAACTACGGTACAATAGGGGCCGTCCCTCAGTCGTATCTCATCTATTTTTTGCTTACATCATTTATTTGATATTCTTATCTCACTGCAGTTGCTAGAACCTCCGAGAAAATGTTGAATAGTGACGGCCGGGGCAAGAGTCACTGTTCATACCTGCATTTGTTCAAAGTTTTGTGTTTTCCATGCAGATTGATCTCAGCCACTATCGTGTGCAAAGCCTTTTTCGTTTTCTTTTTTAATGTTTTTTCTTTATTTTGAGAGAGAGAGACAGAGCGTGAGTAGGGCAGGGGCAGAGAGAGGGGGCGACACAGAATCTGAAGCAGGTTCCAGGCTCCAAGCTGTCAGCACAGAGCCCGACGCGGGGCTCAAACTCACAAACCGTGAGAACGTGACCTGAGCCGAAGTTGGACGCTTCACCGACTGAGCCCCCCAGGTGCCCCCAAAGTCTCTTTCTATTTTCTATTATGAATAATAATTATTATCATGATATTATAGTGAATTATACAGATTTAATAATATCATGATAGGGCACCTGGGTGGCTCAGTCCGTTAAGCATCTGACTTTGGCTCTGGTCATAATCTTGTGGTCTGTGAGTTCGAGCCCCACGTCGGGCTCTGTGCTGACACCTCGGAGCCTGGAGCCTGTTTCGGATTCTGTCTCCCTCTCTCTCTGCCCCTCCCCTGCTCACACTCTCTCTCTGTCTCTGTCTCTCCCTCAAAAGTAAATAAACATTAAAAAAAATTTTTCTAAATAGTATCATGATAGATTATTATATAGATTGATACCCTATAGTATTAATGATTGCTGAATTTTGTCATATTTCCTTTCAGTACTTATCGATCTGGTTCTATGAATTTTCTGTGCTATTTTGTCAATAAAATTATTTAACTCAATCACTGAGCCACCCTTAGAAGCCTGGCCTAGATCTGCTAAGTTACAGCATATAATTCTGCAGATAATTTATTGGATTCTTTTTGTTATTCTCTTATTTAGATTTTTTTCCTCATCATTTATAAGTGATATGTGTCTGTAGTTTTCTTTTTCTGTTTTTTTAACATCAGGTTTTTGTATTAAATTATACTGGTTTTATGAGATGAATTACAGAGTTTTCCATCCTTTTATGTGTCTTGGAAAAGTTAAAATAACACTGGAATGACTTTTCCTCTGACTTACGGTTAGCGCATACTCAGCCGTGAACGTCTGTCCCTGGTGCTTTCCTTCATTCTCCGTTTTTAAACCATCTCTCCACTGTCTTACATTCGTCTATCCGTGTTTCCCCCTATTCTAAGTTATTTTGATAATTGGTATTCACTAGAAAATTACCTGTTTGCTCTAGCCGCGCCCCTCCACCGTCCTTCCCGCCTCCCTCCCCGGCTCTCCTTCCCACTCCCAGTTGCACGTGGGTTTCTACCTTTCAATGTAGAATATTCTAGACAGAGACTGTCATCCTCAATCAGGCTTTTAGGCAGCACCAGCGGGTTCTAGTTTATTTTCTATTGGGGGAAGAAAAAGCACTTTATCATCTCTCCTTTTTACTGATTTGTGTTCTACTTAATTAATTTCTGTTTTTCTCCCTGTAATTGCCTCTTTTGACTTTTTAAGATGTACTTTGTTGTTTTCATTGTGATTTCCTAAAATGGGCACAAGATCCCTCACTTTTATTCTTTCCTCTGAGCATCTGAGTGATGTGTCCGTTGGGCCTCTGGGCTCTGCCGAGATGTGTTTACGTTTTCATAGCTTTCCCGAGACCTTGCATGTTCAGATTCGATTTCCTGTTTTATCTGAGGGTTCCCTAGGAATGTGTTTCTTGGTTTCTGAGTGGTTGAAATTGGGAGTAGGTACGTGACTTTTTGTTATTTACTTTAAATTTTGTTAGATTATCGTAAGATCATTTTCATTGATCTACTTTTTCATTCATCAAGGTTTTCTGTGTGTGTGAGGACATAATGTCATGGGAAGTACTTGCTACGTTTTCCCTCCGAGGAAGGTGGAGATCATTACCTACGTCCACCTCTGTTTGCATTTTTCAGCCGTTACTAAATGTGATAATGAAGGGAGCCAGGGAGAGTTGCTGTGTCTGCACCCTCGATCCTTCTTTCACCCTTCGGTTTGGCTTTAGGGGTTTAGATCCTATTGGTTGGCACATACAGTTGATGACTTGAACTTCGATCCTTCCCGATATGTGCTCGCTTACTTAATGCATATGTCACCGTGTGCCAGCGTTTGCACTCAGGATCTTGTCCTCTTAGCTCTGTCTTGACATCAGTCTTGTATCCTCTGTTCTCAGTCGAGGTCAGTTTTCTGGTCTTTTTCTGGCGTTCTCCTTGAATAGGGTATATGGACGACATACACACTAACACCTTCACGCTCACAGTGACTGCTTCTGGGCTAGTATGAGAGGCCGGGGGTGGAGTCCTCTCTCCGTGACCCATGGATGACATCTCACTGTCCTCTGCTTCCAACATCGCAGATGAGAACACCAGGCCTTGTTAATATTTTCTCTCTTGAAGTAACATGTTCTTCGTGTCAGTAAACATGCGACTCTCCCCACCCCGGCTGTCCCATCCGCCCACAAGGTTTCAGGGCTTCACGGGTTTGTGAGGGTGAGGGGTAAGGATGGGCAGGGGCCTCAGCGGACTGCGTGGGTGACCGGAGGCCTTAGACCCCCCTGGTGTGCTCCCCACGCACTCCTGAGGTCTTGGTCAGGAGCGTTTTATTAGAACACAGCCATGCACACTCGCCCGTGCCTGCTTTCCCGGTGTAACAGCAGAGGTGAGAGGTAAGCCGGACCCCCCACGCCGCTTTACAGACCGGCAGACCCTGTGCTACCAGGCCCCACGAGGCCAAAGGACCTCCCTGAGGTCACTCAGCAGGCGGGAAAAGGAGCTGGAATCCCCCCGGCCCCTCGGAGCCCAGAGCACTGGCCTCCTTCCATTGCTGGTACCGGGGAAGAGAAGGCGGAGGGCCCGTCTGGGTGGAGGGGAGTGGGTTAGCTGGGGGCGCTCCAGCCTCCCGAGGACCCACACTGTGCCCGGCCCTGCTGAACCCAAGGGTGGGTATTCCCGTCCGGGCACTGCTTCCCCAGGGTGGGCTGCCCCCTTGGACAGCTGACTCAGGGGCTGAGCCGGAACACTCACCACCTGTCACACTCCCAGACCCATGGGCCCTGACCGGTGGCTGCGGTCACGACATCTGTGGCCTCAGGTGTTCTGATGGCCGGTGCCTCCTCTTGGAGGCGGCAAGGGCCCAGAGACGGGAGAAGGGAGGCAGGACCGGGTTGCCTGCCGAGAAGCCACGGAAGCGAGGCCGTGGCCTCCCTCATTTCAGACGGTGACCAGGGCTTGCCCCCGAGGGGCCTGTGCCCCACTGGGCGTCTCCTGCAGGTGGCTGGCTCGGGGGACTCGTGGCCCGGGGCTCGATGTACGGTCAACACGCACGACCCCTGACGTGACCCTGAGGACACACACACCCTCCTCCTGCGGGATTCCCGCCCAGACCAGCCCCGGGAAGAGGGTCAGCAGACACACCCACACGTGGGGCACCACGCGGAGCAGTGCCCTCCAACCGCACCCGCCCCTGCTCTCCCCTCCCACTTTCAGGTGGTTGGGGGGAAAGGGAGGGCTGATCCTTTCTTTGAGTAGTTGAGATCAGGGGCTCCGGGGTTTTCTAGGGGTTTAAGATCTTTGGGAATCCCCAGGAGGCAGGGAGGCGGGCAGCTCGCGGAATGCAGCGCCCAGCAACCACGGGGGATCCTGGGCTCTCCCCTGCACACCTCCTGGCCCACCCCTGCACGCCTCCACCTCTGCCTAACGCCAGGTGCGCTGTCCATGGTCTGAGCAGGAGGGAGGGTCCTGACGTGGGGGCTGCGGCAGGCACAACTCCAGGGCGCCCCCCTGAATTGGGGGTACCTGGCCCCTCGCGAGCAGGGCCCCTGGAGTGTTGTGGAGTATCAGGGCCACCCACGGGCAGCTCCGGGGTGCTGCAGACTCTGGGAGGTGGTACGGACAGCGGGGGCGGGGTGAAGGCCCCAGGCTCCGGGCACTGGTGGGCGGGGAGGCCTCTAGGTCAGCTCACTGGGTGCAGTCTATAGGGGCGTCTGCCAGGGGGTGGTCTCAGTCCAGCTGCCTCTGGGGGAGAAGCAGACCCGGGACAGTGCAGGGTCTTCCTTTCCTGACAGGCCATCCAACTCCTTCACTCCGACCCAGGAGTGAAGGCGTGCGGATGAGGGGCTGGACGGCCCGGCCCCCTCCGCCCCCGCCTGCTGAGCAGCATGAAGGTGGTGAGGGGTAGGGGTGCCGCCGGGGGGGGGGGGGGCGGTGGCTATGGGGCTGGCCCTGCCAAGCAGCCCCCAGTCTGTGATTCCCTTCCATTGGTCCTGGTCCCAGGCCAGTTGAGCAAGCGCTGACCCACATTTCCACTGAGCCCGGGCGGAAAGTAGGCCACCAGCGAGGCTGGAGCCGGGGCGGCCAGCCGCAAGGCTCAGGGCCGCCAGCGCCTGCTCAGAATTTCCAGGCCTGGAAGACGGAGAGGAAGGCCTTCCCCTGGTCCGTGGGGACTGCTGGCCTCACCGGGCTGGGGGGCGGGCAGAGCCCTGGTTCACTGGCTCTGTCGAGGAGTCTGACCCTCGGCCTGCACCTCCCACGCTCCCAGGGCGGGGGACAGCCTGGGCAGGGGACAGAGACAGAGCTGCCGGACTGGGTGACACAGCCCCTTCCCACGGGGGCTGGCTGTGCCTCTGTAAGGGGCCCCCTCCCTGGGACCCCTTCACTCCCTACCACCCTGGCGGGGGCAAAGCTGCACCACCTTCCTAACCGGACACAACACCACGGACCCCAGAAAGAGCCAGTCCCTGTCTTGGGGGGACGGCGGAGGCAGGCCAGAGGGGCAGGACTTGGGAGGGGTCTTGTCCTTCCGTGGGCCCTGCCCCCCATGCTCAAAGCCCAGGCTGCCTGGAGCCCCGACTCTTTGGCCCCTAGAGCCCTGCTCGGGAGGCTGTGCTAGACCCCCTGTGGTGCTCAGCACCGTGGCAGGTGAGGGCCCAGAACCGCGGCTGGGCCACCAGGGCCTCGCGGTCCCGCTCACCAGACCCAAGATGGGGCCACAGGGACCGGGGGGTCCTGGGGAAAGGGCCAGGTGAGGGCACTCTCTCTGCTCCAGGGGTGCGGGACCTCACGGGGCCTCTTGCTTTGCCTGGGTGCACCCCTTCGTTGGACACCCCTTTTTCTGTGCACCGTCTGCTGAGTGACCCCAGGGGTGTCCTTGGAAGGTGCTTTTCCTGAGGAAGTGGATCCTCGCCTTATAGCCCATCAGAGTGTGGCCTCCCGTCCGGGGTCAGCAAACGGCGTCCCCCGCGCTGTGAAGAGAGAACACAAACCCACTGGGAAGAAGAAAACTGAAGGCTAAGGCAGACGTCCCCGAGTCCGAACCCACTCCCCGGACCCACAGCCAGCCTGGCCGCCGGCGAGGCCTGACTCAGAGCTTGGACAAGGCTGTGTTCGCAGCACCACGGCTTGGCTGGCCTGTGGGGTCATGAGGAAAGGGGTGACCTCAGTGCTAAGGCATGTGGGGGCCGGAGGGCCATCTGGTGAGCCTGGTCCCATCCCACACCCTGCGGAGGGAGAAACTGAGGCCCCAAGGAGGTGTGGCCCGCACGGGGTCAGGACACGGGGAGCCACGGGAGGGCCCGGTAAACAGCTTCGCCCAGACTCCGGCTCCAGGCTTCCTCAGCCCGCCTGCCCGCCTCCCCCCGCCCCCCGCCACCCCGCGCACCCTGTGCCTCCTCCCCTGGCCACCCACCACGGCCCCGGGCCTCCTCTCTGGTGCTGGGCTCCTGCTGCCCCATCGGAGCCCAGGAAACCTGGAAAGGGGACCGTGCGGCGTGAGGCCCACGGGCCCAGAGGGAAGGGGCCGCTGTCTCGGGGGCCCCTGCACCCTCCTAACCTCCACTGGGAATGTGAGCTGGGCAGCTGGGCGCACGGGGCCTCGGCAGCCCCTTCTGGGCAGCTCACACGGCACATGCCTCTCACCCTGCTTGGCCTCGGCCGGCGGGATGGGACTTCCTGCCACCCTCCGGGCCTTCCCTGAGGATTTCAGAGCCAGTCCCCGAAGCCCAGCGTGTGGGACAGGGTCCCGCCGAGTGTGGGAGAGGTGGCCCGTGTGCCCCTGGGAAGAGGCGCCCTGGGTGGGTGTCAGGCGAGGGCCCAGGACACCCCCCCGCCCCCGGTGCGGGATCTTTCGGCGAGGAGACCCCTCAGCGCGGCCTGCACCCACAGCCAGGCCGGGGCTGCGGGGGGCACACGTGCACGGGGACCCGACACGGAGGGGCAGCCCCAGCCCTCTGGGAAAACTTGCTGACAAACCTTCACTTGCTCTCTCAGCCCCCCACCCGGGGCGAATCCGGAGCGGTTTCCCCAGAAGCAGGCGAACATGGGCCCCGTCAGCTAGTTACAAGGCAAGGTCACTTGAAGCCCAGCTGATCGGTGGCTTGCGTGGGGACCGGGGGCTGTGAACAAACGGGGGCGCTTGAGCCCTTGGGTGTGGGCGCGGCAGCCCCCGGGGCCGGCAGGTCCCTGCAGGGACCCGGGGGCTCCTGTGGGGCACCGGCGTGGCTCGCCCGGCCCCAGGGTGTGAGCTCGGCACCCACACCTGCCCCGTGAGCCGCTGCGAAGGCCCCAGGGTCCCCCCCCCGCCCCGCCCCGCCCCGTCCGGCCCCACGTCCTGTGGAGCCACGCCCCTCCCCTGAGCAGGTGGGGTCTGGTCACCTTCCCTGGAACCTGGGCGGCCCCGTGACTGGCGAGGCAGGTCAGGAACAACCAGGCAGCCTCAGTAGCTCGCCCTCCGGGCGCTGCCCGGGGGACCCGCCGCCACGCCGGGAGCAAGTGCAGGCCACGCGCAGGGGCCCCGCTTGGCGCGAACCCCTGGCACTGAGTGAAGGGGCCTCCGGTGACTCTGGGCACAGCCTGCCAGCCACCCAGCGGCACCGGGGGGACCCGGGACCGGCTGCCTCCCGGGCCTGCCCGTGGTGGGGCTTCTCTGGCTTCCGAGGCACCGGGTCTCGGGTGCCGGGTCAGGTGCCGAAAGGTAACCGCAGCGGAATCCACACAGGGTCCCGGGTGCTGCCTGCCGGCTGGCGGCTGGGGCTCCTTCCGGCACCCATGTCCCCGGTCGCACCGCGTCCCAGGGAGCTCCGGGACAGAGGCTTAGGCCAACTTTCTTCCTGTTACTGATTTCAAATTCATTCCACTTTGCCGGGAGGACATACGTGCGTGGTTTCCATCGCTTGAAATTTGTTAGACTAGTTTTATCACACGGTCAGTCGTGGAGAAGTCCCTCCCCCGGGCCCCTAAGAGCGGGCGGCGCGTTCCACAGACGTCCGCGAGATCCTGCCGGTTCGCAGCGTCATTCCGGCATCCTCTTTCCTTCTGACTGTTCTCCTTCTTCTGTTTCCTGTCTTGCTACCCTGCCCGTTATTAAAAATGAGCTATTGAAACAGAGAGTCTCCGACTACGTTTGACCCTCGAGCAACACAGGTTTGAACGCTGTACGTCCACTTCTACGTGGATTCTTTTTACAAATACGGGACGGTGCTGTCCGCGTGTTTTCTTCTCCTTGTGATTTTCTTCGTAACCCGTTTTCTCGAGCTCACGTTGTTGTAAGGAACCAGTGGGGAGCACGTGCAACGACACACAGAACGTGTGCTTCTCGACTGTTACGTCAACGGTAGGCTGTCGGTCGTTCAGTTCCGACGGGGAGGGGGGTGCAAGACCGTATGTGGCTTTTCAGTGGTGCATCTATGTGCTCGTGAGGGGCCTATCTCCCTTTGGATTTGCCCTTCGTCGTTACAAAATGTCCCCTGTCTCTGGTCGCGGTTTCGTCCTAAGGCCCCTGCAGCTCTTTTGTCGGCCGTTTGCACGGGGCCTTCCACCCTCACGCTTCAACCCGCTGTCGTCTCTGCGCGTGACGCGTGTCTCCGCAGGCAGCGGGCGGGGAGACCGCGACTCACTCTCGTGCACTCTGCCACCGGCTGCCCTTCAACGGAAGGGTTTAGTCGACACTCAGTTTGTACTGAACCTTTAACTGATAGGGTAGGAGTTGCTCTGCGTTTTACCCGTTTTCTGTATGTACGATATCTTTCTTGTTCCGCCGTTCTTTCATATGGACTTCTTTTGTACTAAACAGATGTCTTTTAGGGTCCCATTTTACTTCATCGTTTCTTTTACTGAGTTTTTATTTTATTTCATTTTTTTTTTATTTGAGAGAGAGTGCGTGCACGTGAGCGAGGGAGGGGCAGGAGGAGAGGGAGAGAGAGAACCCCAAGCAGGTGTCATGCTCCGCACTGAGCCCAACGTGGGGCTTGACCCCACCGTCCTGAGGTCGTGACCTGAGCCGAAATCAAAAGTCAGATGCTCAACCGACCGAACCTCAGGCGCCCCTCTTTCACTGTGTTTTTAAAATTTATTTTCTTAGTGGTGTCCCTAGGAACTATCATTGATATCTTAATTTATAACAAACCCATTCCTGACCACCTTAATCTCAATAGTGCGCCAGAAACTGCTTGTGCACAGCTCTGTTCCCTCCTCCCTTAGCGCTGTCATCGTCGTATAAATCACACGCGTACACATCATTTGCCCATCAAGGCACGTAGCTGTTTTAACCGTTGCCCTCTGCAGTTGTCCGCGAAATCAGATAGGAGGAAGGGAAGCCCTCTAGACTATAATTATACCGTCTTCTGTCCTGCCCTCGGCCGCCGTCCGTCCCGGCGCGCGTATGAGCCACAGTCCGCACCCCTTTCGTTTTGGTCTGACTCCTCTAGTATTTCTGTAGGTCAGGTTTCCTGGTGACGAATTCTGGTTTTGTTTACCCAGGAATGTCTTCATTTCTCCTTCATTAAAAAAAAAAAAATTAACATTTGTTTATTTTTGAGTGACAGAGAGAGACAGAGCACGAGCAGGGGAGGGGCAGAGAGAGAGGGAGACACAGAATCCAAAGCAGGCTCCGGGCTCTGAGCCGTCAGCACGGAGCCCGACGCGGGGCTTGAACTCACGGACCACGGAGATCATGACCTGATCCGAGGTCGGACGCTTGACCCACTGAGCCGCCCAGGCGCCCCTCTCCTTGATGTTTGAAATGCAGTCTTCACGCGTAGACCCCTTGGTTGCCACCGTTTTCTTTCAGCACCTTGAGCCGGCCATCCTGCTGCCTCTGATCTCTGCAGTTGCTGTTTGGAAAGGAGTCAGCTGGGAACCCGCCTGGGGACCCCTCCTAGGTGGGACGCGCTTCTCTCTTGCTGCCTTCGAGGTTCCCTGTCTCTGGCTCACGACGGCGGCTTGATTAGGATGCACCTGGGTGTGCAGCTCTCTACAACCCCCCCCAGAGTCAGTGGGCTCTTGGCCGCATCCCCCCCCCCCCCCCTCCCCGCCCCGGGAGTCAGCGGGTTCTTGGCCGCACCCCTCCCCCCAGTCAGCGGGTTCTTGGCCGCACCCCTCCCCCCAGAGTCAGCGGGTTCTTGGCCGCACCCCTCCCCCCCAGAGTCAGCGGCTTCTTGGCTGCCCACATCAGTGTCTTCATCAGCCTGGGGAGGTCTGGCTGTTACTTCCTCCAGTCCTGCTTCTGCCCGCGTCTCCCTTCTCTCCCGGGACTTGGGTCGTGCACAGCGGGCATGTTTGCTGGGTCTCTGAGCCTCTGTTCAGCTTTCTTCACTGTTTCTCAGGTTGGGCAACCCCGGTCGACCTATTTCTTCTCGCTGATTCTTTATGCCGCCTGCTCACCTGCCGTGGACCGGCTCCGGCAAATTCTCGGTTCGGTCCGTGCCCTTCTCAGCTCCAGAACGTTGATCTGGTTCTAAGTTCTGTTCGTTCCCGGGAATCTCCGTTTGGTGAAACAGCGTTCTCAAGCTTTACTTCTCCGGGCATCATTCAGTTCTTTGAACGTACCGAAGACTGTCTATGCTCGTGTCTGGCAAGTTCAGCACTGGCGTCAGGGACGCTTTCCATTAACTGCCTTCCCCCCAGTGTACGGGCCATGGTTTCACGTGTCTTCTCATGTCTCATAAATTTTTGATGAAAGCTGAACATTTAAAATAATATAATGTGGCGATCGTGAAGTCGAACTCTAGCCGCTCCTCAGAGTTTGTTGCTTTTGTTGCCTGTTTAGTGACTTTTCTGAATTAATTCTGTAAAATCTGTATTTTTGCCACACGTGGCCACTAAGTCGCTGCTTCATTAGCTTAGCGGCCAGGTAATAACTGGACAGAGACTCCGTTAACTGTCCGGGACCGTGCTGTCGTGTTGGATCCTGTTCTGTGCGGTGCTGGCCGTGGTGGCACTCAGTGCGACAGGTGACTGCTTATGCGGACCCTCGAGGCCGCTCACAGGTCTGGGCCCTTCTCAGGCCCTTCCTGATCATGTCCCACCCTAGGAATCTGTGTGGCCTTCTAGATCCCTGGGAATGCACTGGCGTTTTCCATAGCTCCCTGGGGACATCCCACGTTTTGCTTAGTGTCCTGTTATCCACCGCCCCAGGCAAATGCAAAGTTCTTTAATTGCCTGGACTTGTTTTCAACCTTCACCTCTGGGGAAAAGACTTTTCTTACTGGGTCAGCTCTGAATCTAGTCAGATGCAGACAGCCCTGTGGGGTCTCCCAGGAAACCAACAGGCAGGTGCGATGACACTTTTCTAGGAACGCTGCCTTGAAAGGGCTCCACCCCCGGGGGCTGGGTTTCACCACGAGCGTGGACTGTTCATTTTCAGGCTACTCGAGCTGAAGTGGGGGGCGGGCAAGTTAAAACACCTCAGGCTGGTGAAGACACACAAAACTGGGAGCCTGTGCACCGTCGGTGGGGATGGAAACTGGTGCAGCCGCCGTGGAAAACAGCATGAGGCTCCTCAAAATATTAAACACAGAATCGCCGTATGACCCAGCGATTCCATTTCCGGGCACACCGCACCCAACTGAACTGAGAGCAGGGTCTCGAAGAGGTGTCTGCACCCCACGGTCGGGTCAGCAGCCACGGCCCCGGCCCCTCAAGAAAGCGGGCCTGCAGGCGTCACCGTGAAGTCCCCAGGGACCCCTGGGCACGCTGGCCTCCTGCAAGTCAGGCTCGGTCACCAGGGGTCTGGTTTGCAGGGGCCCCACCAGACAAGGCCCCCACTGGGCATTGGCTCCGCGAGAGGGAAGAGCAGGCCCTTCCTGTGGGTGCTGTGGGTGTGGGGCTCAGCTGCCGAGCACCTACCGCTTCCGGGGCCTTCTGCAAAGCTCAACCCAGGACCCAGGATTCCCAGAGAGATTCAGGCTGCATGTACAGGAAGTGCTTGGAGAAATCTGGATCCAGAACGGAGCTCAGCGGGAGGAGGGAGGCAGGTGGGCTCAGGTCCCCAGGCGGGTGGGGCGTGGGGCGGGCCACGGGTCAGCGGCGCCCCAGCACGCGGCCCTGGAAGTCACTCCTGGAAGCTCAGCGACTGCCTTCCTCGCTGCTCTGGAAGCCAGGCCCTGTGGTGCATCCCCGCCTGCTTGCATTAGTCAGACTTTCTCTGCAGGGGCCCTGATTAAACACAAAGCCAGGATGTGATGGGGCGAGACAGAGCGCCACCGGGCCGGGAAGCCAGGAGGTGTTCCCTGGGACTTACACACAGGGAGGAGTCTTTCAGGTAGTGGGAGCTGCCAGTGCAAAGGCCCTGGGGCGGAACAAGCTGGGCGTGTCCAGCACGGTGGGGAGAACCCCTGGACTACCGGGCAGTTGCCGGAATATTGGGCCATCCAGGACTGAGGCAGCCATCGGAAAGGATGTGTGTTCAGAGTCTGTGGTGTCTGGCCGGAACGAGGCCCTTGGTAACTGTCTGGTGAGTGGGCAAACGAGCAAACAAACGTGTGCCTGTGTGCCTGGCGGGATCCCCCTGGGGAGCCAGACACCAGCGCCTGGTCTGTGTGCTCGGGTGGAGACAGCCCGTCCCCGGGTGGGGTTCCAGGCGGGCCTGCGCCACGCCCGGCAAAGGCCCTGAAAGAGTCCTTGTTGCGGCAGGCCTCGAGCGTTCCCCAGCCAGAATCCGAATGGAAAGGTGACGAAGCCCGCGGGGGCATCCCGGGCTCTGGGACCCTGTGGCAGGGCCACAGCTCAGGGGAGACAGAGGATGATGAGGACACCGAGCTTGCCCAGCCCTCCGCTGCCAGCCAGGCCCGTCCTCGCGCAAACACAGACTTCTGGGAGCCTCTCACATCCCTCGGGGGCCAGTGTGAGCTGCACAAACCACGGCCCCCACCCCGGCTGCAAAGGGCTTCACATGGGCCACAAGTCAACCCTCAGCAGGGAGGCCCCCCTGGACTGTCCGTCCCGTACTTTAGGCCAGCTTGAGCTACAACAGGCACCTGAGGTGGGGGTCGGGGGATAAGGTGGGCCTGCTGCAGCCATTTAGAGTGGAGGACAGACAGGCCTGGGGAGTCAGGTGCACAGAAGACCACCCTGCCCCTGGGGCAAGTGAGGGCGACCACAGAGAGCACAGGAGGTGCACACAAGGACCGGGAGGGGTTGAGCGGTGCAGACGAGGAGGGGGAGGGGTGCAGACAGGGAGGGGAGGGGTGCAGACAAGGAGGGTGGGGGGTGCAGACAGGGAGGGGAGGGGTGCAGATAAGGAGGGGAGGGGTGCAGACAAGGAGGAGGGGGTGTGCAGACAAGGAGGGGGAGGGGTGCAGACCAGGAGGAGGAGGGGTGCAGACAAGGAGGGGAGGGGTGCAGACAAGGAGGGGAGGGATCCAGACAAGGAGGGGAGGGGTGCAGACAGGGAAGGGAAGGTGCAGACCAGGAGGGGAGGGGTGCAGACAAGGAGGGGAAGGGTGCAGACAAGGAGGAGGGGGTGTGCAGACAAGGAGGGGGAGGGGTGCAGACAAGGAGGAGGGGGTGTGCAGACAAGGAGGGGGAGGGGTGCAGACAAGGAGGAAGAGGGGTGCAGACAAGGAGGGGAGGGGTGCAGACAAGGAGGAAGAGGGATCCAGACAAGGAGGGGAGGGGTGCAGACAAGGAGGAAGAGGGATGCAGATAAGGAGGGGAGGGGTGCAGACAAGGAGGGGAGGGATCCAGACAAGGAGGGGAGGGGTGCAGACAGGGAAGGGAAGGTGCAGACCAGGAGGGGAGGGGTGCAGACAAGGAGGGGAAGGGTGCAGACAAGGAGGAGGGGGTGTGCAGACAAGGAGGGGGAGGGGTGCAGACAAGGAGGAGGGGGTGTGCAGACAAGGAGGGGGAGGGGTGCAGACAAGGAGGAAGAGGGGTGCAGACAAGGAGGGGAGGGGTGCAGACAAGGAGGAAGAGGGATCCAGACAAGGAGGGGAGGGGTGCAGACAAGGAGGAAGAGGGATGCAGATAAGGAGGGGAGGGGTGCAGACAAGGAGGGGAGGGATCCAGACAAGGAGGGGAGGGGTGCAGACAGGGAAGGGAAGGTGCAGACCAGGAGGGGAGGGGTGCAGACAAGGAGGGGAGGGGTGCAGACAGGGAAGGGAAGGTGCAGACCAGGAGGGGAGGGGTGCAGACAAGGAGGGGAGGGGTGCAGACCAGGAGGGGAGGGGTGCAGACAAGGAGGGGAGGGGTGCAGACCAGGAGGGGAAGGGTGCAGACCAGGAGGGGAGGGGTGCAGACAAGGAGGGGAAGGGTGCAGACAGGGAAGGGAAGGTGCAGACAGGGAGGGGAAGGGTGCAGACCAGGAGGGGAGGGGTGCAGACAAGGAGGGGAAGGGTGCAGACCAGGAGGGGAGGGGTGCAGACAAGGAGGGGAGGGATGCAGATGAGGAGGGGAGGGGTGCAGACAGGGAAGGGAAGGTGTAGACAGAGAGGGGAGGGGGGTGCAGACACAGAGGGGAGGGATGCAGACAAGGAGGGTCAGGGTGTGGAGACCTGACCAATAGCCATAGTCCTGAGCCCCACTGCCCTGAACCAGTTAAGGAGTGACTGACCGGGAAGGACCCTGCATTAGTGTCAACCGATTAACCAATCCCTCACCTAGTAACAGAATCCGATCTACAGAGGTATCCTGTCTGCCCCACCCCCGCATCCTTGGGGAGTAGGGCTTTGTCATCAGAGTCATTTCTGTGCCCCCAGCACTGTGAAGGTGCCCTTCCAGTGCTCACGAATGGATGACTCTTCCTTGGTAAGGGTGGGGTGGGGCTGCCTCAGCAGGGGTGTCCGTCGAGGGGTCTGTAGGGGCATCTCGGGACATCTCCGGAGAAAAGGGACACAGGGTGCCCGGGTTTTCAGAGGAAGAGTCTGGCAGCAGAGGGCCCTGCAGCTGACTCCCTACAGGCCGGGCTCCCCCCCAGGCCCCACGGAGGCCAAGAGGCCACAGGTCATCTATCCTCAGCCTTCTTCTATGCCCCTTCCCACGTGTCCCATCGTGCTCTTGGGAGGTGGGCCACTGCAGAGGGAGGGAGGCCCTCCCAGCAAGCCAGCCGGGGCTCGGGTCTCCCCGCTGCACATCCCAGGGGTGGGGCGGGGGAATCCCTGGGTTGCAGAGGCCTTCCACGTGGCGCGGGGGTGCTGGGACAGGAGGGCAAGCCCGAGGCCACCGCCACCGCTGGACAGCGCGTGAGCAAACCACAGCAGGAGAGACGCGACCCTGCGCTGTCTGTGGCTTCCTCTCCTGGAACAGGCCGCTGCTTCTCAACCCGACCTTGGGTTCGGTTCCGTCCCACAGGTGCAGGACCCTCCCGAGGCTGCAGGGCTTGTCCTCGCCCAGCCGGGCTCTGCACAGAGCCACCCAACACCGCGCGTCCGGTCAGCGGAGCGGGGACACGTGCAGCAGGCCAGCTGTCCTGCAGGAGAGCCAGGCGCAAGAGGGTCTGTGCCAACGGAGAACCGGGCTGCTCTTCTCACGCAGGTTCTCCTTCTGGAAAGTAGAGTTGTTTTCCAGGAAACATCATGCCGTTTACGTTAATGTATTTCATCTGGAAATTAATGCGGATTGTGAACCTTTTGGATGAGTTCAAATGTGGTAAGTACGGACGGATACAACGTATGTACAAAGTACGGACGCAGAGAGCAGCTCTCTGGGTTCTCAGCATTTTTAAGAGCGGAGGGGGTCCCGAGACCAAACAGTTTGAAAACCAGAATTAGAATCTGTCTTTGGCCTGAGGACCTCCATTTTCCGTGGGCATCGGGCTGCCTCTCTGTGGCTGTGTTATTTACTTGAAATACAGGTTAGGTCATTCGTTTTTGTTTGCATTCTATTCTGGTTGATTCTATTTATTCCATCCCTCCCCACATGTGTGAAATATTAACAAGGTTCCAAAAAGCTTTCTGTTGGAGCTCAGACACCCCCTGGGCGTCCCCACAATGCTGGCTCCCCTTCTGCTCCCAGGCACCTGATGAGGGCTCTATTTTCCTGACAGTGGGCAGTGACCAGCTTCAGAGTCTGTTAGCTAGGCACCCCCGTGGGCCGCCTCCCTGCCCCAGCCAGCCTTTCTGGAAGTGGGACCACCCTTCCCACGGGGTTGACTCCCCTCTGGAGGGAGGGCATCAGGAGGCCCCGGCCAGCGGTGTGGACAGCGGCCGTGTACTCTGACGGGCTGTGTTCACCAAAACGCAGAGCCCCAAGGCCAGGGATCCCCGAGCTGGGAGCCCCCACTTCTCCAGCCCCTCTCCCGCACGTGGACTAATGCGGGGCCAGGAATGCGGCCCCTCGGGTCCCCACCCTGCCCTGAGGGTGTAACACGCTGGCCACCCCGCCCCCCACCTCCACCTCCAGGGAGACACTAAGAAGGGTTTGTTGGGAAGGGGGAGCGGGAGGGAGAGGAGAGGAGGGCGGGGAGGCGGGAGGGATAGACAAAGAAAGGGGTGCGGCAAGTGGCAGGCGCCCGCGGGAGGAGAGTGACCTCAGCGCCAGAGAAGCATCTGCTCAGCCTCAGAGCGAGGGCGGGCCGAGGTCGAGGCGCCCCCTCTCCCCTCTCCCCTCTCCGCGGCAGATCTCTCCGCGGCTCCGCGGCTGCGGTGCAGGGCCCGGGCCTCACTGGCCAGCCGGGCGCTGTCCTGCGTGTGAACCGCAGCTCGGGGCTCCTGCCGCGACCATCCGCTGCCCGCACCCCCGCCACCCGCCCTCCGGCCGCGCCTGCTGGGTGAGTACTGCGTGTGCGTGCGCCTGTGTCCCCATCCGGAGACGCCGGGCCTCCGGGCTCCTCCCAGGGTGCAGCAGCTAGCGGCACCCCAAGACGGAGGCGTGAGTTTGCTGTATAGTTCTGGGCGCAGCGAGCCCAAAGTTTCCCCTCCCGGCTCCCGGGACTCCCTCTGACGGCAGCCCTGAGGAGTGGCGCTCGGGGATCCCCGCGGCTGCAGAGCGGGCTGCTGGCGCAACCCAGCCCGGGCTCCAAACCTGCCAGGCGCCCGGCCTCCCGTAGGGGCGTCCGGAATCCGCCTGTAACCGGACACAGCTGCTTTCGGGGATGGGGTCTGAGCCTGAGCCCGAGCCCGAGCCCGAGCCCGGGGTGTGGCAGCGGGCAGGGATACTGGGGGGGTGGGGGGGGGGGCGCTGCACTCCGGAGGTCCCTGCTCCCGGGACCAGCGGGACCGGCGTGCCGGGTTCTCCCTCTGCTCCTAGGTCATGGGAGCCCCAAGTCAGGCCACCACCTGGGGCAGGGCCCTCTGGGCTCTCCTCCTGGCCACACTGGGGTCCGCGGCGAGCCAGCCGCTGGGGGCGGAGTCTGTCTGCACAGCCCGACCGCTGGCCAAGTACAGCCTCACCTTCACGGGCAAGTGGAGCCAGACGGCCTTCCCCAAGCAGTACCCCCTGTTCCGGCCCCCCGCACAGTGGTCGTCCCTGCTGGGTAAGCGCAGCCCCCGCCGCCCGTTCCTGCCTGTCCAGCAGCGGCCCCCCTCCTGGAGGGGCCGGTCACACGACAGCTGCACCACGCTTCGCAGCTGGGGGGGGGGGGGCACTCCCATCCCATTGCCTTCAGCGCCGGGCCGACTGCTGGACGGCGGGGCCCTGGGGGGGGGGCGGCCAGAGTGGCCCCTGCGCGGTGCCCGGGTGGCCCGGCTTCGGCTCACCCCGCCGGCCGCACGCGCAGGGGCGGCGCACAGCTCGGACTACAGCATGTGGAGAAAGAACCAGTACGTGAGCGACGGGCTGAGGGACTTCGCCGAGCGGGGCGAGGCCTGGGCGCTGATGCGGGAGCTGGAGGCGGCGGGAGAGAAGCTGCAGAGCGTGCACGAGGTGTTCTCGGCGCCCGCCGTGCCCAGCGGCACCGGGCACACGTCCGCCGAGCTGGAGGCCCACGCCAGGCACTCGCTGGTGAGCCGGCGGCCGCGGGGAGGGGGGGGGGGCTCGCTGAGCGCCCGCCCCGCCCCCCCAGGTGTCCTTCGTGGCGGTGGGGGCTCGCTGAGCGAGCCCCGTCCCCCCCACCCCGCCCCTGCAGGTTTCCTTCGTGGTCCGAATCGTGCCCAGCCCCGACTGGTTCGTGGGCGTGGACAGTCTGGACCTGTGTGACGGGGACCGCTGGAGGGAGCAGGTCGAGGTCGACCTGTACCCCTACGACGCTGGCACGGACAGTGGCTTCACCTTCTCCTCCCCCAACTTCGCCACCATCCCGCAGGACACGGTGACGGAGGTGAGGAGGTGAGGGACGGGACGAGAGCCCTGCTGGCCCTGGACACCCCCCCCCCTCCCCCCGGACTAGAAGACGGCCCGTCTGCAGGGGGCCCGCAGGTCGGGGAGGAGGGCCCAGCCCTTTCTGGTTGATTCCCAGCCTGCGGCCTCCCCCCCCTCCCCCCCTCCACACAGCCTGCGGCCTCGCACCCCCAGAGCCTGTGCCCCGCCCCCGGTCCACGCAGCCTGCGCCACCCCTCGGAGCCTACGCAGCCTGAGGCCACGCGCCCCGCCCCCAGGAGCTGGCGGCCTTCGGAGGGGGCGGGCTTTCCTGACCCCGCCCCACCCGGCGCTCCAGAGCCTGGGCCCGCCCACTGCAAGCGTGTGCTGCGGGTTCTCCCGTGCTGAGACCCCTGCTCTCCCCACAGATAACCTCCTCCTCTCCCAGCCACCCGGCAAACTCCTTCTACTACCCCCGGCTGAAGTCCCTGCCCCCCATCGCCAGAGTGACCCTGGTGCGACTCCGGCAGAACCCCAGGACCTTCGTGCTGCCCCCCCCAGGCCCGCTGGGCGGGGGCAATGAGATCACGGACAGCCTCTCAGGTGAGCCTGCAGGTGCCCGGCCGGCACGCCCGTGATCCCGGGTGCTCCGACTCCGGGGGGGCCCTGACGTCCCACTGGCTGCACAGGGCGGAAGCACCATTCAGGTGTGCGGGTCACGCAGGGACCGTGACCAGGCAGCCGCCGATACGGAGCCCCATGCGTGAGGCCCTTAGGTCTCAGCTGCAGAATAACCCTTAATGGTGAGTGGCCACCGGGTACAAACAGCAAAGGATCCTAAGGGGCTAGAAACCGCCCAAGAGTCACCATCTGTGGCTCGGCAGCGACAACACCTCAACACGAGCTACTTCCCAAGGCCACGCCGGTCACCTGCACGCAACCCCTCGAGGGCCAGTAATCCAGGGACTAGGCCCCGCTGTGTGCCCAGCCCACAGGACACACCCCGGAAGTCCCAACTTGAGATGAGGCGACAGGATGGAGAAAGGTGCTGAATTGGTCGCCGGGCTCCTGGGGGTGATGTGCCCTTAGCCAGGTGGGGCCAGGCCACCCATGGGGTGCACAGGGGTGCAGGGGACGGAGTCAGACCAGGTTACTGCTCAGATGGGCTTAGGGTGCCCCACTCTGAGTCATATGAGCCACTGTCTGTGAGCAAACTCAAACACCAGGGTTTGAGCTCTCAGTGTAGGATGACGTGGGTCCCAGGGGTTCCGTGCATCGAGCACAAGACGACGTGGTTCTGGGGGCTCAGAGTGTCCAGTACAAGATGACAGGGGGTCAGAGCATTCAGTACAAGATGACAGATGGGGTTCTGGGGGTTCTGAGCATTTGGTGCAGGACAGTGGGGGTTCTGAGAGATTTGGGATTTAGTTGATTCAAACTCTAGACTGAAGATTTAGCTCTTGCACAACACTTGCAAGGGAAAGCCTTTGACACTCGTGACCGAGACCCCTGTCAGTGGTGTGCCTGTGTGTGGCCCAGGTCACAGCTGACAGGGCAGGACATTCCACTAAATGGATCTCTCTGCGCCCTCCCTGGCGAAGGGGATGGTGTGGGTGGTGAAGGGGAGCCCCCACCGCGGTCGCCTTCTGAAAGCCAGCACCGCGGGCAGCGGAGACCCCGGCCAGCCTGTGCTGCCTTCAGAACATCTCTCAACACGGGGTCCCCCCTGCCCCCAGGGGCCAGAGTTGGCCTCCCAGAGTCCCGGACAGTGGACGCAGAAATGCTCCCTCGAGGCATCTTAGTGGTTTTCCCTGGGCGGTGCGATCGGTGGGTTTGTAGCCTGCTCTAAACCACGCCGATAAAATCGAGCACCTCTCACGACTCTGAAGGTGGGAGCTGGTCTTGTGCACCGAACACACGCCCGGGGGTCCCCTTCTGCCACAAAGCACCTCACACGCATGCTCACGGCCTCTCCTGTGCTCGGTCCAGGTCCAGAAACGCCGCTGGACTGCGAAGTCTCCTTGTGGTCGTCCTGGGGGCTGTGTGGGGGTCCCTGCGGGAAGCTGGGGGCCAAGAGCAGGACTCGCTACGTCCGCGTGCAGCCTGCCAACCACGGGACGCCCTGCCCCGAGCTGGAGGAGGAGGCGGAGTGCGTCCCCGACAACTGCGTCTGAGACCAGAGCCCCGGGCCCCTCGACCCCACGTGGTGGCCCAGCCTCGTTGTGCAGCGGGCCAGGCGGGGCTTCGTCCATCACCCCTCTGAGCTCCACCGCTGACACACGTGCCTCGGGCTGCTGGAGCAGGACGGCGGGAGAGGCGCCTCCTTTCCGCAAGCTTTCCTCTCGGGCGCCCGGTCCTGAGGTCCCCTCTCGTGGGTGAGTCTCTGCTATAAACCGTGTCCTGCCCTGTTCACCATAGTTCAAGGCCATCTTGCACGCAGACGACTTGTACATGGTGCCCGCTGGGCCACCTGCAGGAGAGCCACGCACCCCAGGCCCAGAGCCCCAAGCCACACGTGCATGACATACCTCGGACCTGCCCTCCCAGGCGCCCACACCCCTGCCTGCCCCTCTCAGCCAGGCTGCCTCGGCAGGCCACGCAGGTCAGGTGCATAAAGGAGAGCAGGCGCTGACCCCTCACCTTGGCGTTGTCATATGACCGATCTCCCTGCACTTGAATAAAGACTGTTTCATGACCGCAGGGGCCCTTGTCTCACATTTCCGGGAAGGGCCCTGGGACGGGCACCGTGAGCAGGTAGGGGGCCATGCTCCCGCCCCCAGAGTAGGGCCCCCCCACTCCCCGAGACTTCACAAGGGCAGCACTGCGTGCCCCTGCCGGCAGCTTGTCCCTGCCCCGGACACTCACCACCAAGGCCCATGGCCTCCCGGAGATGCCCTCAGGGCTCACTGGGCACCCACCTGAACCCTTGACTGAGGTCGCACGTCCCAACCTCATCCTACTGGCATGGATCCTCGGTGGGTCCCTGAGCCCTGGGGCTGGGCTAGTCCCTCAGGGAACAGCCAGGAGATGGGGAAGGCAGGCTCTCCATTCCTTGGGACCAGAACATTCTTTCTCTTGCTTGGACACATGCAGAATCGGATCCAATAACCACCTACCTCCTCTCTTCTTCCCTCCTCCTGTCTATCCATCACTCTCCCTCCCTTCCTCCTACCTCCTGCCCACACCCCCTTCCTCCCCCTCCCTTCCCACCATCCTGTCTGTCCATCGCCCTCCCCACCTCCTCCACCCTCCCCACTCCTCCCCCCTCCCCCCTCCCGTCCACCTCCCTCCCCTCCTCCCACCTCCCCACTCCTGTCCACTGCCCCCTCAATGCTCCTGCCAGTTCTTGGTCACTACACTTTCATGTAGAAACCCTTCTCGCCTCCGTCTCTCCATTTTATCAAGATCACACCTTCCGGCTGTCGGCCACCTCCCCTGTCCACTCTGTCTCAGTGGCAGTCTTGGACCCCCACATGCCCAGACCTCCCGCTGACGAGCCACCCACACCCCACAGAAGTACGTAGTGTGGGACACCACACCCCGCCTTGCACTCACTCGGTGCCAACCCTGTAAACACTCTCCTCTTGTCCCCTGCTCGGTCACGCTTAGCAGCCGAGGTCTCTCTCCCATCCCGAGGGTGTTTCTCGTGGCCTCCCCTTCCTCATTGAGACCTCCTGCTCCTGTGTCCCCTGTGTAGCCACATGCCTAGAAAGGATTCTCCCCGTTTCCTGTTCCCAGCGTTCCTTCCGCATGGGAGACCCCCTCCGCTGCTGGCGTGGGCTCCATATCTACCGTGCTGTGGCACCCAGGGTCCACGCTCCATGCTCTCTGTCCTTGCCCTTTAACTGACAGGAGGTCTGATGGCCCCCCCAGCCCCTCCCCCCACCCCGGCCGGCAATGCCCCATCCCCTTCTCTCTGACGGCCGTCCTCTACTCCCTGACACCCCTGTCTGTGAGCTTGACCCCAGACCCCTCCACCCTCTACTGTTGCCTCCCTCCTTGGACCCATCCTTCTCTCCAGAACAGATTTAGATCCAAACGGTCACCTTGACCCTTGACCTAGGGGAGGAAGCAGTGAAAGCAGTTGCCCGTGACCCATCTCTCCCCCAGCGGGGGGTAGATTCTCAGCCAATACCTCAGACGCTTGCTGATGCCTCAGTGTCCTGCTGAATAGACTGGGGGCATCCGCTAAGTGGGGAGACTTGCCTGTGAAATGTTCTCAGCAGATGTTCTCCGTGGACCTCTGGACACGTGATCTTGGGGCACAACCGAGGTATTTCATGATCCAGCGCTTTCCAGGGGTGGGGTACCAGCCTGCGCGCCCCACCGAGAGCCCGGGAAGGACCTGGACCGCGCAAGGAGGTCCGACCTTCTGGGGGCTGCGCCTGAGCCGCTCACGTGCTCGGCTCCCTGCGTCTCAGCCGAGCGTCTGCCCTTGGGCAGGAGCTGGCACTAGGGCTCCCTGAAATAGGCTGCGGTAGAGGGCAGGCCCACGGTGGCAGCCCACACAGCTCGGGCACACAGCACAGATGGCCAATACCTGCTGGATGAGCGAAGAACTCAATTCACTTTGTCTGTTTGACAAGAGTCCCGATACTGAGCACCTAAAAATACTAGAGCAAATGGGACACCTCTTAGATGTAGGCGACACGTGTGCGTGACGGGCTGACGAGGTGGTGGAAAGCAGGGGGTCTCTCGGAGGCCGAGGTAAGGAGTGGCAGGAGCCAGGCCGCACCTGGGACAACGCGGCTGGCCCTCCGCCCCTTTAGGCCGGGGCGTCGGAAGCTCTCCCGGTCACCTGCCCAGAGCAGGCACGAGCAAACAGGCAACCTCACGAGGGCACAGCCTCCCTTGCACTTGACTGCTGACGGAGAAGAAAAAAGTTACCTCTGACAATTCCTAAACATAAGCCCAAACTCACACTGGCACGAGGTCTGAGATTTCAGTGGAAATCTGAAAAACCCACAATCACAAGTTTTGCTTCAAGAGTCCTGGCCTTGGGGACACCCTGGGGCACTCGGAAGGCGGCGGCATAAATCTTCCCTGGACGCCTCGCTGTGGACTCAGGACTCAGAGAATTCCCACAGTAACATGAACTCACAATCAAAACTCACCAATCGCCTGAGAAAAACCAGCATGACCCCTAAATCAGAGGAAACCGCAAACTACAAAATCAGAACCACAAAGCCATTGATGCGATTGTCATGAACGGGACATGATTAAGCATGCTGACCGTGTTCTCCAGACCCGCACTCAAAACTCGAAAGTATACCGGAGACCCAAGCACCTCGCACGATCACAGACTTAAACCTGCAAAGGTGGGCTGAACGCTCCAGCTAAATGACAAGGCCATGTGCCATTTGCAGGAGGTGGAAGGCCCCGCCGGGACACTGAAGGGGGGCAGACACTGCTAGAGTTCCCCGTGACGCCCTGGGGCGGGGGGCTGGCCGGGGCCCTCGGGTGATGCGTGTCGTTCTTTGGGGTCCAAACATCTGCTGCCCCGAGATGCTCCAGATTCTAGCGCACAAGTCAGCATGGAGAAGCCTCTGGAGAAGCCCCCTGCCGACACACCACGGACAGCCACCCCGGGGACTCGAGGCGGGCAGATGATGGAAAATAAGCCAGTAAATAAATCCTACGTTAGAAGGTGCTCTGTGCAAGGAGGCCATGGCCCAGAAAGAACACTGCCGCTGGTGGTGGGGTGCCCTTCCGGGAAGGTGTTCAGAGGCACCCCCACTCACGAACCCCCCTCTGAGCAGAGCCCTGACGCAGGAGGAAGGCTCGCGGTGTCCCCAGCAGGGACTAGTTAGAGGCCAAGGCCCTGCTGTGTCGGGGAGGCAGCCGGCAGGCACGTGTGGCCCGCACGGGGAGCGGCAGTCCCGCAGGAGGGCCCGGTCGGCCGGGCAGCGGGTGAATTTTGCTCCTCGTGAGGTGAAGAGAGGAGGGAGCATCCATCGCGGGAGGGCTCTGAGCAGAAAATAACTCATCGGCGTACGTTGTGTGGGGTCGTCCGGTTGTTCCGAGAGCAGCACGTAGGGGCAGGGGCAGGATAAGGAAGAGTGAGAGACGGCCGCACTAACCCCGAGGAGGGCGAGGCCGGGGCCGCAGGGATGTGGTCAAAGTGGTAAGAGGGGGATGAAGTCCAGGTTCATTCTGATGTAAAGGCGGCAGATGCTCAGCAAGCAGCACCTAATGGTGCTCCCGGGACTGTCCACGTGGACCCCTTCGTGGCCCGTGGTCCTGCTGGGTCAGCCCAGGGAGGGGAGGGGCCGAGGGAGGGAGGGTCCTCTGCTGAGGCTCCTGTGGAGTCTGCACTGCTGTCCCGTGCTGGAAGATGAAGTGGCCGGAAGCGTGCGCCCTGGGCTCCCAGGGGACGGCTGGCGCGGGGCCCCGGGGAGTCAGGGCGCAGAGCCCGCACGTCCAGGAGAGGGGAGGACCACGAGAATGGTCCGCTGTGCTCGGCAACCACAGGCCGGCGACGGGGCCAGGGCTGAGCACTCCAGAGGGTAAGGCCCTGAGAAGGGCCAGGAGGGGTCTTCCCGCAGAGAGGGTGGGCTGAGGACTGAAGTCCAACTCCGCTCCGTGTCTGCCCAGGCACTCTGGGGGCGGGGGTCGTCCTCCCACACATACAACTGCACCCTGGCCGCACCCTGAATCCCCCGTGACCTCCATGTGAGACACGCCTCCCCCTCCCTCCTCCCGCTGCCACAAAGAAGCAAACGAAACAATCAAACAATCGAAACGAGCAATCGAACCGGTCCTGGGACCAAGAGGAGCCGGCCAAGTGAGGGCGTGAAGAGCTGGGAAAGGCAGGGCCCGGGGCAGAGTCAGGAGACAGCCGGCCGCCCCGGAAGTGCGGAACGGAAGTGCAGAGCGGGCCCTCAAGGTCAGCGCGTCCCTCCTCCCTCCGCATAAGGGAGCACAGAAGCAGATCTCTCTGCAGGAAGCTTCCCAGCACCCCGGAGGGTCTCAGGCCTCCCACAAATCAAATCTAGCCGTGAGGGCAACACCTTTCACTATTGAAAACAGAAAAAAGGCCCCAAGGGGCTCATTCGCCCAAGGTCCTAGATAATGAAAGTGCCAGAAACGTCCAAGAGAAATGACCCACCAGCGAGGGATGATTAGGCACAAACGTCAATCTGGAAAGAAGCCCAGCGCGGGACACAGGTGCAAGAGCTACTCCAGGCGCGAAAGATCTCGCGAGCTGGGGGCGCGGCCCCAGACGTCACCCAGCGTGCAGCACACAAAGAGACGGAAAATTGCAAAAAGATACGGAAGATACAACGAGAGGCTTTAACTGTTTTCCATGAGACGCTCTGAAGGATGTAACAGGGATTCTGGAGAAGAGATCGTGGTCAAAGAGAAAGTCAGGCAAAAGTTTCAGAACTCGCTAAAAAAGTGTCTCCAGAGCCAGAAAGCACAATATATTCCCAAAGGGACAAACGAAAGCAGCCCAAGTTCGTGTCACACGAAACCGCTGAGCCCCAGACGCAGGCCCAGCACGAGAGGACGGTGCACCTGGAAAGAAGCATCTGGTAGAAATGACAGAAACTTCTGAACAGCAGCAAAGGGAGTCAGAAGGCAGTCAAATAATACTTGCAGCCTGTTGAGAGAAACACGAAAGAGGAACCCCAGAGTTGGGAGCTCAACACCCCCTTTAAGGATGAAGGCTTTTGTACGTCCTCAAATTAACAAGACGGGGAATCCCAAGGGAACAGCGCTGAAGGGGCCTCCCCGATGCTTCCCCACAGAAGTATCTCCCGCCCCTCTGAGGCCGCGTGGGCCCGGTGCCGTCCGGAGGACACGCACCCTGGACCTCGTGCCCTCGCGTCAAAGGACTAGTGTTGTCCTGCCCGGAGCACAGGCACCACGAGGCAAGGGAGGATGGCGGCGTGGCACAGGCTGCAGGGGAGAAGGCTGGGATGGGAAACTGTGGCCAATTGTGGCCATTTTCAGCTCTTAGCACAGTAGCAGCTACCTATACCCACCCCCAACCCAGACGGGCAAAAAGACCGTGTCGTTGAAATACTGGGGACTTGTTCTCTGATGGCTGACAGCTGCTTCTAATAACAGAGAGGCAGACACAGAGGCGGGGACCACTGTTGACGCCCCCGCCCCCTACCCCCCGTGTCGTGTCGCAAGACCCTCCCGTCCAGCCGAGGAACTTTCAGGGGATGTAAAAGGTGAGCGCCCATGTCTCCCAAGTCCCCTTTTATTTTTCACTTTTTCCTGTTTGGGGAGCTAAATATTAAAGGTAAGTACATTCAAAAGCAAATGCACGTATAAGGGAAATTAGGAAGTTACCCTGCATGTCCAGGGAAAGTCTCAAAAAGACCCAGGAAGACCTCAAGTCACCCTCAGGCTGGTCCTCAGCACAGAGACGGCCTACAGCAACCCAAGTAAAAATGTAAATCTTGGGGAAGGGGGAGGATCTGATTTCAGAGTTACCACATTATCAGATGCAGATGTCCAGTGTTCAACTAAAAATCCCAAGGCATACAAAGATGCAGGAAAGCATGGCCCATTCAAAGGAAAAAAGTAAATCAACGAGAACTGCCTCTTGATAAAGGTGTAACAGCAGATACGCTAGACACAGACTTTAAAAAAACTACTTTAAAGTTGCTCAGAGAACTAGGTAGGACCTCCTCCTTATCCGTAATTACTTAAATGTAAGTGGGTTAAAATCTCTGGTTAAAAGACAGAGACTGGAAGAATGGATAAAAACACAAGATCCAAACACAGGTTGTCTACAGGAGACTCACTTGAGATCCAACGGCACAAACAGGTTGAAAGTAAAAGAATGGAAAACACAGTCCAGGCAAATGGTCACCGAAGGAGAGCAGGGAAATACCAGACAAAACAGACTTAAATTCAAAACCGTTACAAGAGACAAAGGACGGTGCATGTTGATGAAATCCCGACACAAGAAAACATAACAATTACAAACATGTACACACCTGACGACAGACCATCAAAATATATGGAGCGAAAACTGACAGAACGGAGGGAGAAATAGACAGTCCGGCAGTGGTGGTGACCTGAACCCCCCACTGTCCCTGGTGGATAAACAGACCGAAGAGGAGTCCGGGAAAGAGGACGCAACCCAAGCCACCAGCCAGACGCAACAGACACACAGAGCCCGCCCAGCCACGAGCGCACACGTTCTCCTCACGCGCACACGGCCGTCTTCCGGGACAGACCGTGTGTCGGAGCGCGTGGTGAATCTCAGTAGGTTTTAAAAGATGTGTCTTCTGTGACCGCAACAGGATGGAGTTAGGAGTCAATAAGAAGGAAAACGGGAACATTCACAAATTTGTGGAAATTAAGTAATAACACTCTTAAATCAATTGATCAAAGAAGAAATCACAAGAAAATTAGAAAATACTTAGGAACAAGTGAAGATGAAAACACAACAAAACAAAACTTAGGGAAGACGGTGGGGGTGATGCTGAAGTTAGGGGAGATGTATAGCTACAAACACACTGAAAACAGAGAAGATTTCAAATCAGGAACCGAAGTTTACTACTTAATGAACTAGGAGGAGAAGAGCAGGCTACACCCAAAGCCATCAGAAGAAAGGAAATAATAAAGGTGAGAGCGTACATAAACAAAACAGACAATGGAAGAACAACAGGGAAAATCCATGAAACCAAAAGCTGCCTCTTTGACAAGACCAACAAAGTTGACAAACCTCTAGCTATACATGGACTGAGAGACAAAGAGAGAAGTCTCATTACTAAAACCAGAAACGAAGCAGGAACATTATTACCGATTCTACAGAAATAAGAAGGATGGTAAGAAAGTATTGTGTTGTCCACCAACAAATCAGATCCCTTTAGATGAAACGGACCAATTGCTGGAAACACAGAACCTGCGGAGACTAAGTCACAGGGACACAGGAAGTCTGAATAGACCTACAGCTGGTATGGAGACTGAATCACTAATCAAAAATCTCCCAGCAGAGAAAAGCCCAGGACCTGTCGGCTTCGCAGGTGAACTCTGTCAAATATTTAAAGAAGAATTAACATCAGTCCTTCCCAAACTTTTCCCAAAAAATTTGGAACACTTCCAACTCATCCTACGAGGCCAGAATTACCCTGCTACCAAAGCCAGACAGGAACACTGTGAGAAAACTACAGACCAACATCCCTTATGAACATTGATGCAAAATCCTCAACAAAATACAAGCAAACAGAATTCAGCAATATATTGAAAGGACTTCACACCATGACCAAGTGGGATTTATTCCTGGGATGGAAGGAGGGTCAACATGTGAAAATTGATCAGTGTAATACGTTACCTCCACAGAGTGGACGGGGTAACCACGTGATCATCTCAGCTGATGTAGACAAAGCATTTGACAAAAGTTCATGATAAAAACACTCAGAAAACTAGGAATAGAAGTAAACTGTCCCACATAATTGGAGCCATGTATCAAAACCCACAGGAAGCATCCTACTCATGGTGAGAGTTAAAGCTTTTCCTCTAAGATCAGGAATAAGGTAGGGATGCCTGCTTTCACCGCTTCTGTTCAACACGGTCCTGGGAGCTCTGGTCAGAGCAGTTAGGCAAGAAAAAAGCCGTCATCCACACTGGGAAGGCAGAAGTGAAGTCATCTCTCATATAATTTTATATGTGTGAGTCCCAAAGATTACACACACGCACGACGTTCAGGACTAAGTATGACTGCAGCAAACGGGCGGGACGCAGAGTCGACACGCAAAAATCAGCTGCATTTCTGCACATGAACAATGGACGATCAGAAAGGAAATCACAGAAGCATCAAAGAGAAGAACGTGCCTGGGAATTACCTCAGCCCCGGCAGTGAAGCACTCACACGGTGAAGGCTACGAAGGGTGCGGCGAGAGGATTCAAGAAGACAAGTGAGGGGGCGCCTGGGTGGCTCCGTCGGTTAAGCGTCCGACTTCGGCTCAGGTCATGATCTCACGGTCCGTGAGTTCGAGCCCGGCGTTGGGCTCTGTGCTGACAGCTCGGAGCCTGGAGGCTGCTTCGGATTCTGTGTCTCCCTCTCTCTGCCCCTTCCCTGCTCATGCTCTGTCTCTCAAAGATGAATAAACATTTAAAAAAAAAAAAAAGCCTCACCATGCAGACGAGGCCCCACAGCGGCAGTGTGGGGCCCAGAATCCAGAACCCAGAGGCGCCCGTCCCAGCGGCCCTGGGAGATTCATGTGCGTGTGGGGTGTGTGCTGTGCCGAGTCAGTCCTACACCTGGCATGTAGGTCGCTCTGAGCCATGCAACCTTGTTTCTAGTGAATTATTGGGAGAAAAATGGCTGGCTGAGAGGAAGGGGGACCCAAGAGAACAAAAGATTTAAGAGACATGATCAAGTACGATGTGTGGATCCTGTTTAGACACTGGTTCAAACAAATCAACGGCAAAGAGACCCTCCCAATCAGGGGAACGGACTATGATCTGGGTGTTGGATGGCAGGAAGGACTCGTATTAATTTTGTTAGGTCATCACAACTGTGCTCACAACAGCGTGGCGCTTTATGGCTTGTTTTTCAGTCTTTACAGGTCAGAGGTGCATCGAAGTCCTGATGGGTAAAAATGACGTCTGGTCAGGAATGTGCTTTAAAATAGCCAGGAAATGGGGCGCCCAGGTGGCTCAGTCGGTTAAGCATCCAACTCTCGACTTTGGCTCAGGTCCTGATCTCACAGTTCGTGGGCTTGAGCCCCGCATCGGGCTCTGCGCCCCTGCAATGCCATGTGGAGCCTGCCTGGGAGTCTCCCTTTCTCTCTGTTCCTCCCCCACTTGTGCTGTCTCTCTGTCAAAATAAATAGATAAGCTTAAAAAGAAAAAGTTCAGGGACGACTGGGTGGCTCAGTCGGTTACGTGTCTGACTTCGGCTCAGGTCACGATCTCGCAGTTTGTGAGTTCAGGCCCCGCGTCGGGCTCTGTGCTGACAGCTCGGAGCCTGGAGCCTGTTTCGGGTTCTGTGTCTCCCTCTCTCTGCCCCTCCCCCGCACACACTTGTTATTGTTATTTTTTTAACTTCTTTTCTTTAAAAAATTTTTTTAAATGTTTATTTTTGAAAGAGAGAGAGAGACAGAGTGTGAGCAGGGCAGGGGCAGAGAGAGAGGGAGGCACAGAAATGGAAGCAGCCTCCAGCATCTGAACTGTCTGCACAGACCCCAACGCGGGTCTTGAACTCATGAACCGTGAGATCACGACCTAAGCCGAAGCCGGCTGCTTAACCAACTGAGCCACCCAGGCACCCAACTTTTTTTCTTTTAATATTTACTTATTTTTAAGAGAGAGAGACAGAGTGCGAGCAGGGGAGGGGCAGAGAGAGAGGGAGACACAGAATCCGAAGCAGGCTCCAGGCTCCGAGCTGTCGGCACAGAGCCCGACGTGGGGCTCGAACCCACGAACCGCGAGGTCGTGACCTGAGCCGAAGTCAGACGTCTAACCGACCGAGCCACCCAGGTACCCCTGCTTTTTTTTCAAAGAGGGTGTACAAAACCCGTGAAACCCCCGTCAGCTCTGTGGGCCAGTCACCTGTCCCCCCACGGTGTCAAATTGCCGGTGTCCATAGCGGCTCCGAGCTCCCTGAGCTCCACAGAGTGTCACCACTGGGGGGAGCTGGGTGACGGGGACAGATTTTATTTCAAAATAAAAGGTTTAAGAAGAAATCATTGTTTACCAGAGCTGGAAGGACCTGAGGGGCCACACTGGGTGATCGCAGCTCAGACTCACAGCCAGGCCTCAGTTAAACCGGGCTCTCGCCTCCTCCTCGTCCACACCCACCGCCCCTCCCCTGCACCCCTGCCCTCGGTTCTCACCCCCTGGCACAAAGCTCACATCCCCCTCCCCCCCTCCTGCCAAACCTCGGGACCACCAGGGACCGGGGACAGGACCTCGAGGGCGGGGCTGTTGCTGGTGGTGCTTCAGGGTTTCGACCGTGCTGGTCCCTTGGCCCTGCGTTGTCTTTTGTCCCCTCGTCACATTTCAAAGTCCTTAAAAAGAGATCAGAAGGAGTTGTGAGGCCACCGTGCCTGGAGAGGCCCCAGGTTCAGACATCATTTTATCTTGTTCCCTGGGAATTGCTGCCGTCACCCGCCCAAGGGCGGCCGCCACATGTTACTTCTCACAGAAATCAATCGACAGAACTGTCCAATGGAAGACGAGCGCCCACTGAGCAGCGCACTTGTGATCGAGCCGTTTCAAGGAGAGCGCTACCCAGAGATGCCGACGTTAACATTTATTTTCGGTTTGTACTTTTCACTCTCGGCGGCTTTTTATTTCCACGCGGGGGAACGAGAGGAGAAGTGCATAATAGAAGACATTCCCAGTGACACCCTGCTGACAGGTGGGTAGCTCCACTCGGCGTGTCGCCTTACGGGACCGTGCTGGTTTCTTGCTGCGTGAGCTGTCTGGCGGGGAGCGGCACGCTGTGTGGTTTCCTCTTGAGAGAGTGTATCGAGGTTTGCGAACCTGACCCGAAAGTAGCCTTGGGAGTGAACCGCATAATCCATAGACCGGGAAACAAAGACACAGCACCACAGAGTCCAAGCCTGATTGGTCTTTCCGGTCGTCGGGTTTCGTGAAGGAAAAGAATTTCTGGTCCCATTAATCATGCTAACCGTGGCCGAATTCTCAAAGGTAAGTGATGTCTCCGGCTTGGTGCAGCGAAATAGCATGAATCAGCACACGTTAAGGTGTCTCTGAGCCTCAGCCCCCGGAGGCTCACGGTGTCCCGTGGGGAGTGGTGCTGGAGGGGGGGGCAGGGGGACGCAGATCTGAGACGCTTTCCAAGCAAAGCGTCCATAAAGCCGGCCATGGGCACGGAGATTTCTGCACGTTCCCCACACCGCCTCCAAGCTCGTCTCCGTTCAGCTGAGCTGCCCTGGCCTGCTGAGAAAGAAACAGGTGCCCAGGGCCGCAGAATCGCATGGTAAATACAGTACCTCCAACGTTCAGGTAAAATTGGCAACAGGTTCCCTGATTTTCATGCCAAAAGGGAGAACACAGCAGAATCCGTAAGTGCAGATCATGATTCCCATCTCACGCTGAATAGTGTCAAATGCTCCTCTCCACTCACCCTGACGTGGGAGCCCCCGCTGCTGTGGCAACTCCGAGTGGTGTTTGGGACCGTGTGGCGTGAGCAGGGCCGCCCAGATCCAAGGCCGTGTGCCCTTGGCCAAGCTACGGAAGCTGTCTGCTTCCTTTGTCAAAGGGGATAAAAATAATAATGACACCTGTTTCTTCCTGTGATGGCGACTGAATTAATATTTGTACAGCTCTTAGAATGCAGCCAGGCACACAGAACACACCCCCGACCCCGGCTCGCCTCCCAGGGGACACGTGACTCGGGTGACGAGCTCCGTGGCCGGCGGCCATTTTCCTAGTAATCTGTGAATTTCAACCTGCATTTGAAGGGGGCAGAGGAGGAGTAAGAGGGACGGGAGCAGCCCGCCCACCCTGCCTGCTACCTTGCGGCCCACCAGCTGGATGGACGTGTCCCGGGCACACCCGGGAGCCTGAGAATCCCGGGAGCCTGAGAATCACCTGACCGGCCGGAGGGGTCGGAGGCGGGAAGGCGAATGCAGCCAGAGGGTGGTGTATACGTGGAGGTCTCGTGCCGGCCCCCCGGAGGCCTGAGTCAGGAGCCTCTTTGGCTCCCCGTCCAAACTGTCCTGCTCTGGTTCTTTCCAATTCTGACTGCCCCTCGCCCTGCCTCCTCAAGCCTCCATCTGTGTTCTGCCTCCTCTGTGGTCTTCTTAGCCGTCGCCCCCGTGCAGTTATTTAGGGCCAGAGCTCAGCCACCTACAGTCTGCTTTAACTACAGGGAAATTGTGGAAACGCGTCAGGACACATGTTTTTAAATATTTTTAAAAAGAGGATATGGCCTTGAGGAGCCTGGCTGGCTCAGTTGGTAGAGTGTGCGAATCTTGATCTTGGGGTCGTGAGTTCATGCCCCATGTGGGGGGTGTAGATTACTTAAATAAATTAAAAAATTAAAAAAATTTTAAATGCCACCAATTATAAAACACCATTATTAAAAAAGAGAGAGGGGCGCCTGGGTGGCTCATCAGTTAAGCGTCAGACTTCGGCTCAGGTCACGATCTCACAGTTTGTGGGTTCGAGCCCTGTGTTGGGCTCTGTGCTGACAGCTCAGAACCTGGATCCTGCTTTGGATTCTGTGTCTCCCTCTCTCTCTCTCTCTCTCTCTGCCCCTCCCCCACTCACACTCTGTGTCTCGCTCTCAAAAAATAAATAAAACATAAAAAAAAAGAGAGACAGAGAGAGAGAGAGAGAGAGAGAGAATGTAGTCCTCAAGTCCCATAATATGCTAATGGACAAAAAAAATACTTGATTAATCCCCCACCTCAAAAAAGGCAAGAAAGAAAGGATGAGGAACAAGGAACAAACAGGATAAATGGAAAACAATTAGCAATATAGTAGACGTAAACCCAACTACATTTTACATTACATTAAGTGCAAACGGACAAAACTCTCCACCTAAAAGACAAAGGTCATCAGGCTGGATTTAAAAACAAAACAAAACAACTATATACTGTTCCCAAATGAAACACTTTAATTTTTTTCTTTTTTCTTTTTTTTTAAGTGTATGTATTTATTTTGAGAGAGAGGGAGAGAGAGAGAGAGAGCCAGCATGAAAAGGGCAGAGAGAGAGGGAGAGAGAGAGAATCCCAAGCAGGCTCCACACTGTCAGGGCAAGCCCGATACGGGGCTCTAACTCACAAACCGTGAGATCGTGACCTAAGCTGAAATCAAGAGTCAGACACTCAACCGACTGAGCCACGCAGGCTCCCCCAAAATGAAATACTTTAAGTATAAGGAGAGCTTGAAAGTAAAAGAATGGAAAAAGACATACATGTAAGTATGAACCAAAAGAAAGTGCAAAGTAGACTTTAAGAAACCAAGTATTACTGGAGTCAAAGAGACATACAAATCAACAATATTGGGTTTGATAACAGAAAGATATTTTGCAGGTTTCCTACTTGACTGTTCTGAGTTTCTTCTAAAAGAATTTTGAGCATGATGAGCCATCAGTTACGTCTCTATTCTTGTCATTGTTTTTCCTTTATTTTAAAAAAATTTTCCTTTAACTATGATTGTATCTGTAATCATCAGCCCATTACTTTGATGTGCCAAATAATGTAATAGCATATCCCAAAATACAATTCCTAAACATTTCATTAAAAATTCCTTTTTATGGGGAGCGCCTGGGTGACTCAGTCGGTTGAGCATCTGACTTCTGCCCAGGTCACGATCCTGTGCTTCATGGGTTCGAGCCCCGCATTGGGCTCTACGCTGACAGCTCAGAGCCTGGAGCCTGCTTCGGATTCTGTGTCTCCCTCTCTCTCTGCTCCTCCCCCACTCTGCCTCTCTGTCTCCCCAAAATAAATAAACATTAAAAAACATTTTTAATTCCTTTTTATGGGGCACCTGGGTGGCTCCGTCAGTTAAGCATATGACTCTTGATTTTGGCTCAGGTCAGGATCTCGGTTTGTGAGATCGAGCCCTGCATTGGGCCCATGCTGTCAGTGCAGAGCCTGCTTGGGTCTCTCCCTCTCTCTCTGCCCCTCTTCCCTGCTCATGCGTGCACTCTCTCTCTCTCAAAATAAAGAAATAAACTTCCAAAAATCCCTTTTATGAGGACATTTCATTGCACCCTCTGTGCTTTCTTGTTCATTGTGTGTTGCAGCCCCTGTATCTACAGCCAGGACCTTGGCTCAGGTCACCTGCTTACAGCGTGAATCCCTTCCTGACCGCTGTGGGCCGGGTTCTCTGAGCTCTGGGTGCCTGTGCTGCCTGAGCCAGAAAACGACTCTGTTTCCACTGCCTGCCTCACTGAACTGCTACCAAGTCTCCAGTGTCCACGAAGTGAGTCCCTGACGCTCCCTCAGGGCGCCCATGGTTGTGAGTGCACGTGCCAAACGCTGCTTGGTTAAGAGGTGCCAACCCAGAATGTGCTCATATTTAATTTTTAGGCGACCATTAAAATGAAAACAAACATGTTAAGGTTTTCCAGGGTCTGTGGGGCTCTGAGGCCACGTCTGAGATCCCCGGTCCAGGAGAGCACACAGTGACGTCTCCTTCTGCCTTCACCTCTGAGGTACGATGGGATCCAACGAAACACACCCATCTAGAAAGTCTGAGAGAGATGACCTCGGGGCCGGTCATCCAAATCCACCGGAAGGAGTGTTTTTGCTTGTCGGGACTACAAATAAATAGCCTGCAGTGGGTCTGAGGAATCGACCTTCCCCGGGTGGAGGCAGCTCGGGGCGCCTCGTCAGGCAGAGCCCGGCCTCTGGTGTCAAAGAGGTATGCTTTGCAACGACCTTCGTTGCCCAATAGCTTGGTGACTTGGGGCTCTGTGTCCTTATCTGTAAACCAGAGCTCACACCTGCCCTGGAGCAGCGAAGCACCCGGCGTGGCCCGTGACCAGACGCAGGTGTTCAGCAGTGTTAGCCCCCACCCTTCCGGGCTCTGGCTCTGGCCTTATCAACTTGGCCTCCCAGGCTCTGTCCTAAACTGCCAGAACAGGTGCGGCCCGGCCCCCGCCCCCGAAAGGAAGGACACTGCCTGAGAAGCAGAGGAGAGGGAGGGAGCTCTGGCAGAGGCAGGGGCTGAGGGGGGCGGGGGGGAAGCTGTGTGTTACCACTGCTGACCTGATGAGTTTTACTTGCTGGTCCTTGGAGACATTTTTCAAACAAGGCTGTTAGTCCCTCGTGAAAAGCAGGCACTGAGAGAGAGAGACATGCACCTTGGAGCACAGTGATCATAGTGTGGGAGGCCGTTCTTTTTTCTTTTCTTTTTTTTAAGAGAGACAGGGATGGGCTGAGAGAGGGAGAGAGAAAATCTGAAGCAGGCTCCAGGCTCCACACCGTCAGCACAGAGCGTGGCATGGGGCTCGAGTTCACAAACCGTGAGATCATGACCTGGGCTGAAATTAAGAGTCAGACACTCAACCGACAGAGCCAGCCAGGCGCCCCAGAGACTGTTCCCTAAAAAGAAAACAATTAGAATTCAGAACCAATAGAAATTTTGCTCCTGGTCGCTCCCGTTCAAAAGGTCCCTAGAGCTTGGGGCGCCTGGGTGGCGCAGTCGGTTAAGCGTCCGACTTCAGCCAGGTCACGATCTCACGGTCCGTGAGTTCGAGCCCCGCGTCAGGCTCTGGGCTGATGGCTCGGAGCCTGGAGCCTGTTTCCGATTCTGTGTCTCCCTCTCTCTCTGTCCCTCCCCCGTTCATGCTGTCTCTCTCTGTCCCAAAAATAAATAAACGTTGAAAAAAAAAATTAAAAAAAAAAAAAACAAAAAAAAACAAAAGGTCCCTAGATGGGGCATCTGGCTGGCTGAGGTCCTGGTCTCATAGTTTGTGAGACGGAGCCCCCCTGCGGGCTTGCACTGACCGTGCAGGGCCTGCTTGCGATTCTCCTCTCTCTCTGCCCCTCCCCTGCTTGGGCACACTCGTATTCTCTCTCTAAAAAAAAGGTCCCTGGATAGGATTCACTTTGCCCAAATACCCAGGGTTTTTGCATTTTCTTCGGGGCGTTAGAGATGGGACGCAGGACAAGTGGCCAAGTTCCGCGAGTGCTTTTGTTCGCCCTCCCCTGGGGCAGCTGCGTTCGCGTCTTCGTGGAGGCCGCGCCCACGGCAGGGCTGGGTCAGGTCAGGTCCCCCCTGAAGCTGGCCCGAGCCGGGAGAGGGGGGTGAGGGGGCCGGAGCGGCCCCAACGGGTGGTCCACGTGCGCCTGCGAGTCATGGCAGCTGTCCCCCCTCCCCCCCACCGGCGAGGACCCGCGCTTCTGGCCCCAGATGTCACTAATGCCACCTGACACCGTGCCGCAAGCCCTTTGCGAACCCGCCGCCGGTTTGGGAGAAACGTCTGTGCTTCCAGTCACTTCTCCGTAGTGAAAACACGCCGATTCCCGAGGATAAACGTGGAGGAGGAGGTGTCCACCACCTGGCAAACCGCCGTGGACGACAGGCTCACGTTAGCGGGACAGAGAAACGGGCGAGAGCCCAGCAGACACTTCGTGACAGGGGAGACCCAAAGAGCCGGCAAGTGGCGGACAGGCGCTCGCCCTGCTCGTCGGTGGGAAACACAGAGCCCAGCGAGATGCCACCACCCCCAGCAAGCGGCCGAGCGTTCACGTGTACGGCAGGCGCAGAGCCTCACACACGGGGCACGAGCTTCGCCACCGCCGAGGCCACGGGACGCTCCCCACAGAGCCGCACATCCGTGTCCACGTGCCGCCAAACTTATGCGGCACCGCTCGTAAGGGCCCCAAGCCGGACCCTGCTCACGTGGCCGCCGACAGACAGGTGCCACGTAGCCGCTTCGCGGGGCAGCAACGCCGGACGGTCCGTCCTGCCCGTGACGGCGCAGACGGACCCGCTGACGCGTGTGGACACCAGAGCGCGTCCACAGCCCGTGCGTCTGTACAAGTCAGAATGGCGGTCGCCCTTAGGAGTTAGGTAGTGAGCGGGGGCGTTTGGGAAGCGGACGGTTTCCGTCCAGGGTGATGCAGGTGTGAGCTACACGCTGACGGTGTGCGTGTCACGAGGACCTCCGTCGGCCGCACCCACCTCACCGTGCTCCCCCTACACGGAGTCTGCATGCGGCTGACCGGTGTGTAGGAAGACAGAGAGTCCTCGGGGAACCCGGAACGTTCTGGAAGACATCGCTCCATGTTCAAAGCTACTCCTGAGGGCGCTGGCTCTCTGTGCCAGGTCGCACCAGGGGTCGACCAGACGACCGGGCCGTCGACCACCACGCTGCAGGGCCTCCCGTGCCTCCATTCTTCCGCTCATGCTCAGCACTGACAAACAACACTGGGCCTTTCTTCAGCTCTCTGTGTAGACTTCACTTTAGGTAACAGCAGAATAGTTAGGTCTACCGGAAGACGGTCACATAACTGGGTGGGAAAATCAGGTCACAGGTAGTATCTACAGGTTGCCTTCACTTCTTACAAAATATGCAACACACATTTACAGGAGAGAGACCAGAAGGGCAATACTGATCACCAAAACCTTCTCGAGGGGACTTTTGCTTTTTAAACTTCCTACGGTGAATGCACCTGACCAGTCTAGTACCAATCCAATGGCCCCCGGTCGCAGCAGGGGAAGACTCACAGTCTGGGGTGGAAGGCACAGCCACATCAGGGGTCACAGGGCGGGGCCGAGTGCCTGGACAGGGTGTGCACGGGGTCCCCGGGGGACTGGAGAGCTGCGTGTACACGGCCCGGGAAGGGACTCTGCCTGCCGGGCACCCAGCGGCTCCCAACCAGGGCTCCCTGGAGGGAACACCCTGGAAGGGCGCCTAGGAAGCGAGGTCGGCCGGGAGCTCTGTGTGAACCACACCTGAGCTTTAACACGCACGCACGTGCACACGCACACGCACGCACACACGCCACACTTGCCACGCACACACGTGCACACACACCACACGCACGCACACAGAGACCGAGGCCGCGGAGTGAGTGGTGTGGTTTGAAGCGAGGGGGCCAAGGCCCTCGATTTGGAACTCAAGCTGAGTTTTAATCCTGGCTTGGCCTGTTATCATCTGGATGGTTTCAGATGAGCCATTCGCCTCTTCAGCCTCAGGCTCCACACCTGTGCAAGTGGGTGTCATTACCAACACTGCAGGGTCGGAGGGTTCAGCGGGAGGCAGGAGAAGTCAGTGCCCACGAAGCCCAATAACAACGGCAGAAATAAGTCATCAAGTGCTTACACAGCGCTCACGCGGGCTAAATTCTGCACCGAGCAACTTGCAAATGCCAACTCACTTAACTCGTCACCCCCTTCGGGATACACCCGTTATTATGCGGTTTTACTCAAGGGGAGACTGAGGCATAGAGCAGGGCAGTGCCCTGCCCGTGTCCCAGCTCCTAGCCAGGACTCCCCGCCGCTCAATCGATGTGCGGTGAGAAGCGTGACGGGGCAGCCTGTCCCCGCCTTTGTGCCATGTTCCATCCCGCGGTGGTGACCTCCCTCCACCTCCGCCGGCCCCTGAACAATGCTTCTCCACTGCCATCTGGTGGCCTCCCAGGGGCATGACACCCCCCCGCCTGCCCTCCTCCCACCTTGGGGGCCGCAGATCGAGGCGAAGCCAACGGAAACCACTCCCACTCATTCGGACAACTCAGGCGGCCGCCAGGATCACTGGCGTCGTGACGCTGAGCCCCACTGGTACTCATTCGTTCAAAATCTTCATTGAACGTGTCACAGAACCTCATGGAGCCTCTACCATAGAGCCGAACACTGCTCTCGGCTAATGGCCGGGCCCAAGAGGCCCACGCAAGACGAACACAGCATGTTCCCCGATCTAGCACCTTACAGAACGTACGCCTGACCGCTAGACCAGTTGGCAGGCTGACCGGAATGGCCCAGTATGGGCAAGGGTGGGAATGGCGACAGGAGCAAACTCCCAGAGAAAGTGGGGGGGGGGGGGGGGCTTGACTAAGCGGGGACACCCTAACCGCTCGGAGACACAGGCAGCAAGGGTGAGTTCCGGAGGGGTTAAGACACTTGGTGGTGGCCAGACGGAGACGCTGACTATTCCCATCCGAGAGGCGGGGGCGGGCGTGCCGGAAGTGGGCCGGGAGGAAGACGGGGCTCATCTCACAGAATGGGAAGCTCGTGAAACAGATTTCCAGGTGGTCACACTTTGGAAAGTGGTCCGTCTGCCTGGCCGTGTGCTCCCCCCACCCCCCAACCCCAACACTCAGCTGCTTCCGCAGAGGTGCCTGCCTGATCGGGCTCTGGGCTTTCTTGCTCCAGTTGGTGAAAGTTCCGTAAGTACTCGAAGAGAAGGGCCTACTGTGCTCTTGCCGGGGGGCGTGCACTGGGTGTCCGGCGGGTCCTGGCGGCTGGCGGTCCTTCCCGCTTCCACCTCCTTGCAGGTTTCTCTCCATTACTGACCAGCGTGGTCCGACTCCAGCAGTGCCTGTGTGGTCTCCTTTCCGTTGTTTTACTTCGTGGGCGCTCACACTCCGCTTATGCCTTAAGGGTGACGTCTTCTGAGTGACTTGACCCCTTCTCATTATGTAATGTCCCTCTTTGCCCGTGGTAATTTTCATTGCTCTGAAGTCCACTTTACTGGATACTTACAGAGCCACCCAAGCTTTTTTATTAACATCGGAATGATTTACCCTTTTTATCCGTTTACCTTTAACCTACATACAGCGTTATATCAAAGTGATTTCCTCATACGCTGCATAGTAGTTGGGTCATTAAAGAAAACCCATTCTGACAATCTTGGTCTAATCTGTTTAGACCATCTACCTCTAACGTAATTATTATATGCAATGTATACTGTCTGGATTCCGGTCTGCTATTTTATTGCTTTCTGTTTGCTCCCTTTGCTTTTTGTTCCTGTTTTCCATTTCCTACCTTTCTGTGGGTCACTTCAGTGTTTATAATAACCCGTTTTTGCTTTATCTATAGTATTTTTCACTATACCTCTTTGTATAGTTTTAGTAGTGTTTGCTCTAGGGATTGCAATGCACATACTTATCACAGTCCATGAGGATCGATATTTTGCATTTTTTCAAGAGGAACGTACAAACCTTATGACCATGGAAGTGCCTTTGCCCTCCCCACCCTTTATAATATAGTTGTCTTAAATGTAACCTCTACATACTTTGAGAATCACATCAGACAATATTATGTATACTGTTTGCTTTCAACTGTCAAACAATTTTAAAAATAGAGAATGCTCTGTCATCATTTCCCTAGTTACTCTGTCATTCTCTCTTCCCTCCTGGTGTTCCAAATTTCCTTATTATTCTCCTTCTGTTTGAAGAACTTCCTTTAGCGAGTTTTTTTTTTTTTTTTTAACTTTTTAATGTCTATTTATTTTGAGAGAGAGAAAGAGACAGAGAGCAAACAGAGGAAAGGCAGAGAGAGAGGGAGACCCAGAATCTGAAGCAGGCTCCAGGCTCTGAGCTGTCAGCACAGAGCCCGATGCGGGGCTCAAACCCACGAACTGTGAGATCATGACCTGAGCCGAAGTTGGACGCTTAACCAACTGAACCACCCAGGCGCCCCTAGAAATTATTTTAAGGCAGGTTTTCTGGTGAAAAAGTTCTCTTAGTTTTCCTTGACCTAAAAATGTTTCGCCTTCATTCTGAAGGGTATTTCCGCTGGATATAGAGTGTGGTTTGACAATTGTTTTCTTTCAACGCTTGAAAATGTGCTACTTCCTTCCGGCCTCCATGTTTCTGATGTGAAGTATACTGTCATTCAAACTGTTGTTCCGTTATCAGTCATGCATGGTTTCTATTTTCCATATATATATTTGTCTTGTGAAAATGAGTAAAAGGAAGCCTCATTTACAATGGAGTCGGGTGGCCCCAGGGGAGCTCTCAGCCCTACCACTCCTGGTCAATTGCAGACCCAACAGGAACGGACGCACCTTGCGGGTAGATTCCACTGTAGCTACTACTTGCCCAGCCCACCGGAAGGAAGGAAGGTTTCCTCCTCCCCCAGCAACAGTTCCGGCCAATGAGAGACTCCACAGCCCAACCAATGAGAGACAATTACAGCCCAGCCAATGAGAGACTGCCAGGGGTCAGCCAATGAAAAGCACTACACTTCCAGCTCCCATTTTCCTCCAATGGACTTTCTGTTTACAACAGCCCTCCTACCCCCTTTCCTCTATAGGAGAGCGTCCTCTGCTTTGTTCTCCCACTGCGCCTTTTGCCGCGTTAATTCTGTTATGTGCCCCGCGGAACCTCATAGGCAGATGAAAAGATCCGTCTGTGCATCTCACGCCTCCCTGCAGCCCTCAGACAGGGTGGGCATCTCCCCAGGACCCCACCCCAGCCCTCGCGTGAAGCATCCAGTGGGGAGGGGTGCAGCTTCCTTCATGGTACTCATCTGGGGCAGGGCAGGTGTACCCAAAGGGGCTCCATCCTGCAGGCCCTTCCAGATCCTCTGGCTAAAGAAACCAGGTTTTTCTTGAGCAAGCTTTCTCTTTCCCCTCTCTCTCTTTCCCTCCCTTTGAGTTTGGTCTGCAGTTGCAGATTGCTGTAGCACCCAGGCCAGGGCAGGTCAGCTGGAGGACACTCACTGCCGAGTTGCGCTTTGAGTCTTGAGGCTCTCAACCAATCACCTTTTTCCTACCTTTCAGAGTCTTCTGATTGTTGTTTTACACATTTTGCCCAACGTTTTTCGTTGTCATTAGCAGAAGGAATAGGGTGGAATGGGCTTACTCCATCTTTTCTAGAATCATCAGTGATCCTTAAAAACTTTTTTTTAATGTTTATTTATTTTTGAGAGAGAGAGAAAGAGACACAGCATGATCAGGGAGGGGCAGAGAGAGAGGCAGACAGATTCCGAAGCAGGCTCCAGGCTCTGAGCTGTCCGCACAGAGCCTGATGCAGGGCTCCAACCCATGGACCATGAGATCATGACCTGAGCTGAAGTCAGCTGCTTAACTGACTGAGCCACCCAGGCGTCCCCATCAATGATACTTTTAAAAAGATCTCCTGGAGATGGACCCTTGAAACAGCATACAATGTGCATTTGATACAGTTTTTTAAATGTCTGGAGGGACAAAGGACCAGGACAGTTAAAAGGTGCCTAGGACCAAGTGCAGGCAGGGCTTGAGATTTTGCTGTGGATCTTCCCATGCCAGGAGGTGGTCTCTTCCGGTGTTCCCCCCAGAGTGCCCCACTTTGCAGGGGCTGCTCCCTACAGTCGACGTTCCCGTCAGGCGACGTTCCTGTCAGGGACCTGTCTCCTCACCATCCAGGGAGGCCATGTGGCCCTGCGCCTGTAGTTCTGGGCTTTGGAATCGCACTACCTTGACTCGAATTCTGCCTCTACAACTCACTAGCTATACGACCTTCTCTCTTGGAGATTCAGTTTCCAACTTGTAGACTAGGGAACAGTATGCAGAATCCACCACTCACACCTGGTCCAAGTCACCCCGATTCCCTGCTTCCACTCTGGACCCTTCAGTCTTTTCTCCACATGACAAATATTTTAAGTTTTTTTAATGTTTATTTTTGAGAGAGACAGAGAGAGACTGAGTGTGAGCAGGGGAGGGGCAGAGAGAGAGGCAGGCACAGAGTCTGAAGCAGGCTCCAGGCTCCGAGCTGTCAGCACACAGCCCGACGCGGGACTCGAACCCACGAATCGGGAGATCATGACCTGAGCCGAAGTCGGATGCTTAACTGACTGAGCCACCCAGGCGCCCCCACGCGAAAAATAGTTTAAAGTGAAAGCCACTTGATTTCACTCCTCCAAATAACTACTTCCCCGATCCCAACAACGGATGTGCAGGCTCTCTGTGATCCTGCCCCTGCCATACTCTCAACCTCATCTCCTAGCGTTCTCTGCCCGCTGTCCTCACCCCAGCAGCCCTGCTGTTCCTTGGTACCCCAGGCATGCTCCCACCCCAGGACCTCTGCATACACTCCTGCAAGGAACAGTCTTTCCCCCAGATGGAGGCAGCATCGTGTGGCAGTAGGGGAGAGACACTGCATGGCCTGGGTTTCAGTCCTGACTCTGCCACTTGCTAGGTGTGTGGCCTTAGGCAAATTACTTTTTCTGTTTTGGTTTCATCATATGTAAACTTGTCATAAAAATAGTATCGCCTGTTGTCATGAAAATTCAGACGACATGTGTAAATTCTCTAGAATGCTTGGCAAATACTTAGAACTGAATGTGATGTAGAGACAGAAACATGTCTATAAGGATACTCAGTACGAAATTATATACATCGTTTACTCCCCTAGTCCTTTGGTTCTTCACTCAAACTTCAGGGGGCACCCCGACTGCCCTGTCGAATTCTCCAAGTCCCCTATCCCTGTCACCTGCTTTTTCTTACAGCGTCCTTGAATATTGTATACTTATTTCCCTGTTGTCTGTTTCTCTCTGTACGAGAGCTCCGTGGAAACAAAGATAGTGTCTATTTTGTTCACGTCTGTCCTCACTCCCGGAACGGTGCTGTCACTGGGGAAGGGGCTCCTTGTATACTTATCAGTTGACTTGGTGAAGGAATAGAAATGCCTCCTCGAAGCACATTTCAAGAATCGATGGGGCGGCACATTAAGTGCTCAGCACAGTGCCTGGCACACACAAGGACTGTTAGCTATTTTTCAATGTCTTTCAATAAACGTGAACTCCTTTCATTGACATTGTACCTGGCAAGGGCTGAAGGGGAAAGGTAAGCCACACGACGCTTTTGTGCCCCAAAGGAGAAAGTGGGAGGCTCTCTCAGGGACGCAGACCCGAGCAGGAGCCTTGACAGCAGGGGAAGGAAGGACTCGACAGGACACGCCTAGGCCTCAGCAAAGGAATTGTGCTGGGTGACAGACACAGCTAGTGGGACTCGAGGCAGAAATTTGTCACGGCTCTTTATTTTTTCAACAGCCCTCGCAGCTCTGAGACTTAGGAGGGACTTAGCTTATCCCCTTTTTCCGAGGGAGCTGAGTGCAGAGCGGTGAAGTCACGTGTGAACACGAGCCCACGCCTTCCTCTCTCCTCCGGGGCCGTCCCGCTCGGCCACGGGACCTAATCACCAGGACCTAAGCTCTGTACGCTAACGGTGTTTTCTATTCAGATCAACTGAAAAGAAAATTCATTCATCAGTTAACGTTACGTAAATATTTCTTACCCCTATCTTGTAATAAACATCTCGCGTTTGTGCAACAGGGACTTTCAGGATCCAGCAATGGGACACACGCAGACACGACTTCCTCGAGTCGGCTCCGGGTCTGGGAATGTTTGTGACTGTTACAACCTACAATGATGAGGTAAAGCATTCTTTTATGTTTCGTCACTAAAAGTTTTCATTTGCTAAAAACTCTTATGCCATGTATCCCCACAAACTTTAAACGCGTCCGCATGGGCACTCATCAACCAGAGTTTGCAGTTTTTCCTGTGTACAGCCCCGAATAGAGGCGCTGCACAAAGACGTGGCAAGTGCCCGCCTCCGGGGAGCCTGTAGTCTGGCTGAAGAGCGGAGACCTTAACGCGGAACATTTTAAAATAATAGAAATGCTAGGCCTCGTACGCATCATCTTGAAGTCTGCTGGTCGTGCTGGGAAGATGGGACCCCCGGGGCCGAGGCATCCCTGTGGTTTTGTCAGGACCACAGCCTCACCCGCGCAGGAGGGCCACAGGGGCGCCTCCGCCCTCCTCCCTGGCAGGCACTTTCTTTAGTCACGTGGCAGCCTCTGGTCTGTTTGGTCCCCTTGGGGTTAACAGGAGTAGAAAAGGCAGCATGGTCGAGTGGGAAGAAGGCGAATTTTGGAGTCAGAGCCAAGTTCAAGTATAGACCGTCAAGCTGAATCTTCAGCAGGTTGACTGCTCCAATCCTGTCTTGTCATCTGTACATTGGATGTAACGGAGACCTCCAGTCCCCACCACACCGGCTCAAGACACTGACTTGCTCAGTCCACGAATTCAAACGCAGTTGCAAGAACTACTTCCCTTTGGACGTGGAGCTGCCCTGGGGATGTGCTCGTGGTGGAGCAAAGCCTCTCAGAGCAGAACAGGCATTTCCTCTGGGGAGGAGGGGACAGAAAGTTCCTGTTCTCATTACACTGGATGGTTGCCTGGTCCCAGCGTAGGAGATATTTTGACATCCCTGCTCCTGTGGAGACCCCACTCCAGCTGGACTGTTGGCACACTTGAACCTGGCCTGGTACAGCACCTTCCCCTGGTGCGCCTGGCACCGGCCTGATGGTGGTTCTGCCGGGGTCACTTTCCTGACTCCTGTCTGCATAGCTACCTCCCCTCCCTACCCTTATGCTGAGACCCAATTCTTCTTTGTCCTTTTATGAACTATCTGGAAATGTCTCTATGGCTTATTAAGTGTGGAACTGAAATTTTAGTTGAGCTAAAAATTGTCACAGAAATCCCAATTACTGTTTCTAAGACAGAGAAGATTCATTCCTCAAAAACATAGTTGCCTGAAACAATACCCCCTTCTAAATTTTTTAAATTTTATTTATTTTGAGAGAGACAGTGTGAGTGGGGAGGGGCAGATAGAGGGAGAGAGAGAATCCCAAGCAGGCTCCACACTGTCAGCACAGAGCCCAACTTGGGGCTTGAACCCACGAACCACAAGGTCATGACCTGAGCAGAAACTAAGAGTCAGTGACTTAACTGACTGAGCCACCCAGGCACCCCCTGAAACAATACATCCTTCTAGAAGGGATGAAAAATATTTTGATTCATTCTGCATTCGACAAATATTTATCATGGTCCTAATACATACCCCGCCCTCTTCTTGGCCTAAAAGAGACCAAGTTCTCACCCCATAGGCCTGATTTTCAAGAAAACTCTATTTGAAGGAAGAAGAAACAGCCCTAGTTTCAACATTTCTTACAAGATCCCCTTTTAAGGTCCTTATCAGCACCTTCACAGAGCTTCTGGCCATTGTTACCTGATCAGTGTGTCTAGGACACAGGGCACTCTAAGTTGCCCCGCTTGGTCATCTCCCCGTTCCTACGGCATGTGATTGACAGCCCAAGGGAATAACACGGCTGGTAGGGCAGGCAGTAACAACATCTGTGTCCCATACAAACACATGCATTTTGTATCCCATTGTCCATTATTTCCCAACAGTCGGTGATGTTGAGCATCTTTTCATGCGCTTTTTGGACTTTTTTTCTTTTAGCACTTTGAGTTTATCAATCCACTGCCTTCTGGTCTCCAAAGTTTCTGATGAGAAGTCTGCCGATAATCTTATTGAAGATCCCTTCAATGACCATTATGCAGATCCCTGATCTTGGGAGGACAAGGTCATTCGGCCACCCTGGCTTCCTTCCACACGCTACGAGCACGCTGTTCTAGCAACACCTGCGCCGCTGCCTGCCATGTGGCTGGGCTACAGATGCGGATGAGGGCGCGCACGGGGATGGGATGGGTAGCTACTACTGTGCTAAGAGCTGACACTGACCAAAATTAACCACAGTCTACCACCCAAGGCTTCCCCTGGAAGCTGCAAGCTTTCCATAGACTCCATAGTTCCAAAATAGTTACATCAGGCAGATTCTAACAGTGTAATTGTTGTCTAGATGGCAAGACAGACTCCTGGTGCTGCCTACTCCACCATCTTCCCACAATCCTCTTCTGGTTCAAAATATTTTGAAATTTCTTTTAGGATTTCTTCCTTGCCCCATTTGTTAATTTAAAATGTACTTAATCTCTAAATGTGTGTTTAATTTCTGAATATTTTGGCATCTTCCAACTATCTTTGTTACTGATTTCTACTTTAACTCCATTGTGTTTTGAGGGTAGACTTTGTATGGTTTCTATTACCATTATTATGTATTGAAATGTAGTTGATGATCTCTATTTTAAATGGATTCAGGTGTGCTTTGTGGCCCAGAATGTGGGCTGTCTTGGTGAGTGTGGCCTTGAGAATTTGCATATTCTGCAGTTGGTGGATGAAGTCGGCTACAGACATCCGTTAGGTGCCGTTGACTGATGGTGCTGTTGAGTCCAGCGATGTCCTTCCTGACCTGCTGCTGGAGCTGTCCGCTCCTGACAGAGGGGTGGGTGTCAGAGCCTCCCGACTACGGGCGGGGTCTCCCCTTCCTCCTGCAGTCCTGTCGGTTTTTGTCTCGCGTAGCCGGGCGCTGTGTTGTTAGGTGCTCACCCGTTAAGGATTGTTTTGTCTTCTTGGATAATTGACCTCTTTGTCATTATGTAAAGCTCTGTTATGTAATTATCCCCGATAACCTTCCTTGATCTGAAGTCTGCTGTATCCAAATAGGAGTACTCCAGCTTTTTTGTAAGGTTAGCTTAGTTAGCATATACATCTTTCTCCATCCCTTAACCTTTTTTAAACGTTATTTATTTTGAGAGAGAGAGACAGAGAGAACAAGTGGGGAAGGGGCGGAGAGAGATGAAGAGAGAATCCCAAGCAGGCTCCACACCATCGCCACACAGCCGGATATGGGACTCAAACTCACAAACCATGAGATCATGACCTGAGCTGAAACCAAGAGTCGGACACTTAACTGACTGAGCCACCCAGGTGCCCCCTCCATCCTGTAACTTTTAATCTACATGTGTCTTTATATTTAAAGGTTTCTTATACACAACATACAGTTTTGGTTTTGATCCACTCTGACAATCCCTGTCTTTGAATTGGTACATGTAGACCACTGACATTCAAAGTGATTACTGGTATCACTGGATGAACGTTCACCATGTTTGTTCCCATTTCCTATTCACTGCCCTGTTCTTTGTTCCTATTTTTGTCTCCCACTTTTTCTATCTTTTGTGGGTTTTATTTGAGAGAAAGAGAGAGAGAACACAGGGCAGAGGGACAGAGGGGGAGAGAGAGAATCTCAAGCAGGCTCCTCGCTCAGCATAGAGACCTCCATGGGGCTCTATCCCAGGACCCTGGGATCATGACCTGAGCTGAAATCGAGAGTCAGATGCTCAAGTGACTGAACTACCCAGGAGCTCCAATCTTTCACGACTTTGAGTATTTTAGGTGACTCCATTTTGTCTCTTTTCTTAGCATATCAGTTATACTTTTTGAACTTTTTTTTTAAATGGTTGCCCTAGAATTTGCAATATATATTTGCAACCAACACAAGTCCACTTTCAAGTACCGCCATACTTCTTCATGGGGGGTGCACATGCCTTAGAGTAATCAAGCATTCCGGATTCCTCCCTCCTGTCCCTTTCCGTGAACTATAACCAAATGCATTGTTGTCATTATTTGAACAAACTAGTATCTACTAGATCAGTTAAGGAAAATAAGTTTTTACTTTACCTTAACTTAGCCCTTCTCTGATCTCTTCCTTTATGGAGATCTGAGTTTCTGAACCATATCATTTTCCTTCTTCTTTGGGAACTTACCAGTTCTTGCAAGGTAGGTCTAGCAATGACAAACTCCCTCAGATTTTCTTTGAGGAAATCTTTATTTCTACTTCACTGTTGAAAGGGAATTGTGCAGGATACAGAATTCTAGGCTGGTGGGTTTCTTCGCTCAATGCGTTAAACATTTCATTCCATGCTGTTCTTGCTTGTGTGGTTTCTGGAGACGTCGGATGTAACTCTTACCATTGCTCCTTTACAGTGAAGGTGTTTTTCTCCTCTGGCTTCAAGATGTTTTTATCATTGATATCGGCAGTTTTACCATATGCCTGGGTGTAGGGTCTTTCTCTGGTTTGGTTTGTTTGGCATTGGTCCTGTTTGGTGTTCTCCGAGTTTTCTGGCTCTGTGGTTTGGTGTCCAACACTAACCAGGGGGAAATTCTGTCATTATTGTTTTAGGGATTTCTTCCATTTCCTCCTCTTTCTTCTCCTTCCAGTATGGCCATTATGTGAATGTTACACCTTTAACAATCGTCCCACAGTTCTGGGATATTATGTTCCGGTTTTTTTTCAGTCTTTTTTTCTCTTTGCTTTTTCAGTTTTAGAAATTCCCATGGACATATCCTTATGCTGGGAGGTTCTTTCCTCAGCCGTGTCCAGTCTAATAAGGCCATCAAAAGCATCCTTACTTTCTGTTACAGCATCTAAAAAGTTTCTTAGAACTTCCACCTCTCTGCTTACATTGCCCTTTTGTTCTTGGCATACTGCCTGCTCCCTCCGTGAGAGCCCTTTGCATATTAACCACAGTTTTTCCAAATGCCTGGTGTCTACTCATTCCAGTATCCCTGAAATGTCTGAGTCTGGTTCAGATGCCTGCTCTGTCTCTTCAAACTATGTTTTTGGCCATCTAGTAGTAGTCCTTGAAATTTGTGGTTGATGAAAACTGGACATCATGTACCAGGTAAAAGGAACCCAGTACTGGTGCCCACAGTTTCTGCTCTGGTAAGTTGTGATTCTTTGTATTTACTGGTCTCTCCAGTGTTGGGGGCAGTGGTTTACCCCGTGACCTCAATTCTCTGACAGATCTAAAAAGAACTGCTTTTCTTTTTGTTCATCTTTTTACTTGTTAGGACAGAGTGGCAACTTCCAAACTCCTTGATGACAGACTAGAAGTCCTACACCTGTTCTTATAAAATGGCAAACAATATAGAAATTAGCTAAACAGTAAATCAAATTTGCCCAACAAAAATAACCAACTAACAGGTTGGTGTGTATTCTTCTAAGAATACAGTCTTCTTCTAAGCTTCTGGAAACATACATACATGCGTTTTGCAAATGCTCTTTTTAAAAAATATATTGTCAAGTTGGCTTACATACAACACCCAGTGCTCATCCCAACAAGTGCCCTCCTCCGTGCCCATCACCCACTTTCCCCCTTCCCCTTCCCTCACCCACCATCAACCCTCAGTTTGTTCTCTGTAGTTAAGAGTCTCTTATGGTTTGCTTCCCTCCCTCTCTGTTTGTAACTATTTTTTCCCCTTCCCTTCCCCCATGGTCTTCTGTTAAGTTTCTCAGGATCCACATATGAGTGAAAACATATGGTATCTGTCTTTCTCTGACTTATTTCACTGAGCATAATATCCTCCAGTTCCATCCATGTTGCCGCAAATGGCAGGATTCCATTCTTTCTCATTGCCAAGTAGTATTCCATTGTATATATAAACCACATCTTCTTTATCCATTTGTCAGTTTATGTACATTTATGCTCCTTCCATAATTTGGCTATTGTTGAAAGTGCTGCTATAAACATTGGGGTACAAGTGCCCCTATGCATCAGCACTCCTATATCCTTGGGTAAATTCCTAGCAGTACTATTGCTGGATCATAGGGTAGTCCTATTTTTAATTTTTTGAGGAACCTCCACACTGTTTTCCAGAGTGGCTGCACCAGTTTGCATTCCTACCAACAGTACAAGAAGGTTCCCATTTCTCCATGTCCTTGCCCGCATCTATAGTCTCCTGATTCGTTCATTTTAGTCACTCTGACCAGTGTGAGGTGGTATCTCAGTGTGGCTTTGACTTGTATTTCCCTGATGATGAGTGACGTTGAGCATTGTTTCATGTGTCTGTTGGCCATCTGGATGTCTTCTCTGGAAAGGTGTCTATTCATGTCTTCTGCCCATTTCTTCACTGGATTATTTGTTTTTCGGGTGTGGAGTTTGGTGAGTTCTTTATGGATTTTGGATACTAGTCCGATATGTCATTTGCAAATATCTTTTCCCATTCCATCGGTTGCCTTTTAGTTTTGTTGATTGTTTCCTTTGCAGTGCAGAAGCTTTTTATCTTCATGAGGTCCCAATAGTTCACTTTTGCTTTTAATTTCCTTGCCTTTGGAGATGTGTCGAATAAGAAATTGCTGTGGCTGAGGTCAGAGAGGTTGTTGCCTATTTTCTTCTCTGGGGTTTTGATGGTTTTTCTGTCTCACATTCAGGTCTTTCATCCATTTTGAGTTTATTTCTGTGTACGGTGTAAGAAAGTGGTCAAGTTTCATTCTCCTACATGTTGCTGTCCAGTTCTCCCAGTACCATTTGCTAAAGAGACTTTTCTCCATTGGATACTCTTGCCTGTTTTGTCAAAGATTAGTTGGCCATACATTTGTGGGTCCATTGCTGGGTTCTCATATTCTATTCCATTGGTCTGTGTGTCTTTGTGCCAATACCATACTGTCTTGATGATTACAGCTTACAAATGCTTTTTAAATTAATTTACTGATTTTGACAGAGAAAGAGTGAGATAGAGTGCGAGTCGGGGAGGGGCAGAGACAGAGGGAGACAGGGAATCTCAGGCAGGCTCCGTGCTGTCAGCACAGAGCCTGATGCAGGACTTTAACCAACGAACCGTGAGATCATAACCTGAGCCAAAATCAAGAGTTGGACACTTAACTGACTGAGCCACCCAGGGGCCCCTACAAATGATTTTTTAAACAAAAAATAGGATCCTATACAGACTGCTCTACCACAGGATATCATGGACACCTTTAGTACAGGTATGGGTATAGTACTCTCTTTTTTGGCCACGTAATATGCCTTTATTTGGCTTTGTCTGAATTTAATCAATCCCCTACTAAAAAGTATTAAAGTAATTTTAAGAAAGCAAGGTTACCATTGCAAATAACACCACACGGAATATCCTTTTACATATAATTTTTTCCACTTGTTCATTTCCATAGAATAAGTTTCCATAGGTAAAACCACTGAGTTGATGGTTATATACATTTTAAGTTTTAATACATATTGCTGACCTGCTCTACAAAATGGCTGTTCAACTTACATTCCCAAATCAGTGTTTAGAGACAGTATTTCTCAATACTATCCCTGGATACTTTTATTTAAATCTTTGACAATCGGATAGCGAATAAGGGATATCTTACTGTGTGTTTGTGTGTGTTGTTTTTACCAACAAGGCTAAATAATTTTCACATTCATCAACCACTTCATTTCTTCTTTAGGAATAGCACAATTCTTACTACATGACATAGGGGAGATTTATTTTTAAGAAGGGAAAGTAGAGAATAATAAACTTAAACTATGGATATCCTCAATCCTAGGTGTTATTGTCCAAGTTATATGGCCCACAGGGAACATTCTATTTTACTTCACATTCACCTGGCGAACACATCATTTGCTTGGAATCTAACTCTACAAGGCTTGTGTCATTTGGAGGGAGTAAGCTGGTGAGTACATGCCTCCCGTGTCCGTGCTGATGAACAGGCGTCAGTGCTACTCAGGCGTGACGCTGGTATGCAGAACCATCACTCCCGACTGGCTAGAGCCTTATGAAAGTCCTGGGACCGCATCTCAGTGCAGCAACCACAGAAGGGGCTGCACAGCTTGGAAGGGGTTCAAAGGAGAGCCACGGTGTTGATTAAAGGGCTGGAAAAACAAGAACTGTGAGGGACCGTTAAAAGAACTGTGATCATTCAGGCCTGAAAACAAGCGAAGGCTGGACGGTAAATTAACAACGCAATTGCAATAAATACAACTCTTACATGGCAGATGGTGACTGGTTATTTTCTAAAGGTGCTGAGTGCAGATGAAGAGAATCTGTATGTTAGCATCAGAAATTAAGCTTCACGTAAAGAAAAATTTCCTGAAAGTCATCAAATTCCCTCGGCACCAAAGGCATTTGCCTAATGGTAAATCTGACGTTCAGGAGGGTGTGAGTACTCTCTCTGGGTCGTGGGTCACCATCTAATGCGTTAATATCACCAAGAAAGACTACTGAGTACGGCAGGGGATTGAGAGCCAGTGAGAGACTAGAAAGAAGCGGGGCCTGCTCTAGAAGGGGCAGGGGGGTGGGGGGTGGAGAGAGCTAGGAGAGGAGTCGGGGAGACACAAGGCAGACGTGGAGGGGAGCTGTTTTAAGCATGTTTCTTCCTTGTCACTGTTTGTACAGCGGATTCACTTAGAGATCCGAGTTGGACAACACGACCTTGATGCAGCCGCTGCTCAAGCGAAGGACAAAGTTAATGAAGTTAGCTTCAAGCTGGAACGTCTAATTGAGCAAATTGAGCAAATAGTCAAAGAACAAAACTATCAAAGGGTCAGTCTGCCCATTCGACTTACTCTCTCTCTTCCTGCCAGGAACGCAGCTCTGGAGACAAAGCCCCCAAACTGCAGAGAGAATAGACTGCCTGCTCCCCGTCTCTCTCTCCGAGCTAGCACGGTGGGGACACTCAGGGTGAAGGGCAAGAGTGAGCTGTCACTACCTTGTCACTGTCTGCTGGACTGTGAGCTCCTCTCGGAAGGGGGACTGCGGCCCATCCGCTCTCGGGGTGTGAGCCGACAGAGCGAATAAATAAATGCTCCCCAACATCCCCCACGTACATGGAGAGGCTCGGTGTGCCTGCTCTGCAAATGACAGTTCTGTTCTTGTGACACTGTGTGTTTCCGGGTCACTGTGCTCAGCGGACTCTGCTCACACATGGGGCCAGATCTGCCCCTGTGCTCACCTCGTGTCGTCTCCAGACACCAGTTTCCTTGCCTGGAAAATAAGAGGAGGACAGGTGTGCTTGACAGAGTGCCCAGCCTAACGTGAAGCAAGGACGCGGATGATGAAAATCTGTCACTTTGCTCAATGCTGGGAAATAAATGTAAAAGATAATGGATCAAATAGCAGACATTCTACATCAAAATACAAAAACATGCTTTATAAGGTTGATTCTTAGTCCTGGTGTTAAGCTAACAACATGCCCCAGCTTAATCAGATACTGCACTCTGGTATGAGATACTAACTGGGAAATATTAAACATCTTCAAAGCATATACCACCTTCCCCTCAAATTCATACATTAAATACTTTAAGAAACTAAACCTGCCTATTTCTCTTCTACATAGGACCGTGAAGAAAATTTTCGAATGACCAGCGAAGATACAAACAGCAATGTGTTATGGTGGGCTTTTGCACAAACATTAATCTTCATCGCAATTGGAATTTTCCAAATGAAACACCTTAAAGACTTCTTTATAGCTAAGAAACTTGTTTAAGATGTTAACAAAGAAAACTACTTGCTAATTTGCATAATGTTTGGTTAATAAATCAATATGTATTCATAACCAAGTATTGCCTTTATGATTTCAAAGATTATCAGACTGAAATTCATGTTACGGCATTGTAGCAATGATAAAATATTACTTTGACAATGTAGCTTCTGAGTTTGATAGAATAAGCACACCACCCAGTTCTTATTTTAACTTGGTACACATCAGCACTGTCCAATAGAAAGAAAATGTGAGCTACATATGTAAATTTGAAGTCTTCTGGTTCCCACATTAAAAAAAAATGGGGTTTTTTTGAAAGGTAACATTAACCCGTGATATATATTTAACCCAAAACATCAAAAATGTTACCATTTTAATAGGTAAACAGTACAAAATTATTGAGGTAGTTCACGTTTCTTTTTTTTAATGTATTTTTAAATTTATTTTAATTTTTTTAACATTTATTTAAGGGAGACAGAGACAGAGCGTGAGCAGGGGAGGGACAGAGAGAGGAGACACAGAATCTGAAGCAGGTTCCAGGCTCTGAGCTGTCAGCACAGAACCCGATTGGGGGGGGGGGGGGTTTGAACTCACCGACAACGAGATCACGACCTGAGATGAAGCTGGACGCTCAACCACGGGCGCCCCATGTTCCTTTTTTGAAATGAACTCTTGGCGACCCAAGGGTATTTTACACTCAAAGCACGTCTCAATCTGGACCACTCACTTTCAGGGGCTCAAGGGTCACATGACATTCATAGCTACAGTGCTGGACAAGGGAGTCCATCCTTCCCCGATTACTGCATTCCACTCCGAAAGTCACCCTGAACCTCTGCTTTTTTCTAGTTCCCTGAAAGATGGCAACTTCCCTCCACACAAGTAAATGGCCCAGAGTTCTCTGAACCGAGTTCTCGTCCCTGGTCCCCAGACGGTCCACCTCCACACGTGGATGGAAGCTCTGCTCTTCCGAGCCGTGGAGGAGATGCGGCATCATCCGGGGAGTTCAGCCGTGATACAGAACTATTTTCTTTAGCTTTTAACTCTGAAATAATCATAAGCTCACCGGAAGCTGCAAAAATAGTACAAGGAGCCCCTTCCCCCAGCTCCACCATCTATGCTCTTTCAAAAGGAATAACCTGCCCCAGGAGGGCAGCAGCGGCCGCGACGCCAACCCCACCAAATGGTCCCAACCTGGGCCCCGGCCGCAGTCACACCCCGTCCTGGTCCACTCGGTCTGCCTGTGGCCCCGCACCTCCGTCTGCCCAGGACCCCTGGTCCCTCTGGTCAGCCCGGTGTCCCTAACCCGCCCACCCTCCGCCTCCGGCCCCCTCCCCGCACCAGGCAGGGTGCCGCGTGGGCACACGGTCTCCCAGCCATCACTGCGGTTCCCGCTCCCCCCACCGCCTTGGCCTCCCCTGCCCGCGCTCTGCGCCTGCGCCTTCCCGGCACGCCCATGTGGGCGCCAACCGGGGACACCAGCACCGTCTCCGGGCCTGGACTAGGACACGCGGCTCCACAGAAGACTTGGCAAGGAGTGCAGTGACGGAATGAGGGAGGCCAGGCCCCGGTGTGCACGTTCCTCCTCTCCACGTCCAGCCAAGACAGCCTGCGAGGAGAAGAATCTATCTAACCCCACCTCCCTCCCTTCCCCGGGTTGGTATGTTCCAGCACGGGTTTTGGCGGGAGCGACACCGCTCTCTGGTGCGCAGGCGCCGGGTTACAAGTTCGCGTTTGCGCAGGTGCAGAGTCGCCACCCTCTGCCTGCGGCGGGAGGCGGCGTGTGGGCCTCTTGGGCCTGGGCTTCTGCGCGGCGGCGGCGCGGACGCCGGGTTCGACATGGCCAGCTGGGTGTTCTGTAATCGCTGCTTCCAGCCGCCGAACCGGACGTCGTGCTTCAGCCTGACCAACTGCGGCCACGTGTACTGCGACGTCTGCCTGGACAAAGGTGAGGCGGGCGGGCCCTGGGGTCGGGCAGTACCCGGGCGGCGGGGCGGGGCCGAGGGCGCCGGGTTCCTTCCCGAACCTCGGGTGCAGAGGCAGCAGGACGTCCTGCTGGGTGGGCGGCCGGAGGGATGGCGGAAAACGTGCTGGCCGAGATTGCAGGTGTCAGCCCCAGGAGTATGGCTCTCCCTGCCCTTTCGGAAGGCGGGTTAAACTAGGCCCTGTGTCCAGGATGCCTTTAAACACCAGCGCAGGGCCCCAGAAGGCGCGTCCTCACCTGGCATCAAGCGAGGGTGGAGCCAGAGCCTGCGGGGCAGGGGGCGGGAAGGTGAGAGTCAGCCCGGACGCTTGGGAGCTCCCAGGCAGAGGGGACGCCGAGTGCAGAGATCCTAGGGTAGAAGGAAGTGTGGACGGGCTGGAGGAGCTGAGGGTGCTGGTGAAGTCGGCTGAAGCATGCTGCAGGGGATCCCCCCTGTTCTCCGGGCAGTAGGAAACCACTGGTTTTAAGCAGGGTGGTGACGTGATCAGAGGTATCTTTCTTTTTATGAGATTTTTTTAAGTTTATGTATTTTGAGATAGAAAGCAAGCGGGTCAGGGACAGAGGGGACAGGGAGAGAGGGAGAGAGAGAATCCCAAGCAGGCTCCGTGCTGTCTGCACAGAGCCAAGAGATCATGACCTGAGCCGACTTCAAGGGTCCGACGCTCAACCGACTGAACCACCCGGGTGTCTCTTTCTATGAAAATTTTAAGTTGAAGACAAAGAGTGGCGCCTGGGTGGTTCAGTCGGTTAAGCGTCCGACTTTGGCTCAGGTCATGATCTCGCAGTCTGTGGGTTCAAGCCCCGCATCAGGCTCTGTGCTGACAGCTCGGAGCCTGGAGCCCGCTTCGGATTCAGTGTCTCCCTCGTTCTCTGCCCCTCCCCCACTCGGTCTGTCTCTCTCAAAAATAAAAATTTTTTTAAGTTAAAAAATAAACATTAAAATAAAGAGAAGAAATCAAAAGGAAAAGATAGATTTGACCTAAAAGAAAAAAAAATATGAAACCTCTGTATGCCCTACATGCCAAAGTTAAAGGGCAAATTGCACACTCATGAAAATAACTATCTTATTAATGACCAAGTTAATTGTCTCCCTATGTAAAGAGCTCAATATAAATGATTAAGAAAAATATCGTCCCAATAAAAAAGTTAGCCAGGAATATAAACTGATAATTCACAGGAGAGAAAGACAAACAGGGGCGCCTGGGTGGCTCAGTCGGTTGACCGTCCGACTTCGGCTCAGGTCATGATCTTGCGGTTTGTGGGTTCGAGCCCCGCGTCAGGCTCTGTGCTGACAGCTCAGAGCCTGGAGCCCGCTTCCGATTCTGTGTCTCCCTTGTTCTCTGTTCCTCCTCCACTCGCGCACTTTGTCTCTCAAAAATAAATAAACATTAAAAATATTTAAATTGAAGTACAAAGAAAAAGTCATGAATGCAAAGCACAAGAATTTTTACAGGGTGAATTTGCCTGTGAAACCAGCTCCCAGATTGAGAGAACATCACCACCCTCTCAGAAGCCACATCAGAGAGAACCACTAACCCGATGTCTATCTTGTGGACCGCCTTGGGTATATATCTGCACTGGGGTTGCTGAGTCTCACGTGTGTGTTTGAAAGTCTCTGGCAGCTGGGTGACAAGTAATTTGGTGGGAGACAGGAACTGGGCAAGAGGCTGTGCGGTTGAGCACGGGAGCGATGATGGGGCCGTGGGCCTAGAGAGGTGCAGTACACTGGAGTCTGGGGAGTGGCCTGGCCTCTGACTGGAGGATTGGGGGTTGGGTTAGCAGCACCAAGCACAGAGAGGAAACAGCAGCTCCCGGGGTGAGGTTCAGGGGCTCACGTTGGTCGCTGAGATTCCGGTGAGAGCCACCCGAGGGGGGGAGACTGGGAGGGATTGAGTATTTGGGGCTCGGGGTCAGGACAGCCAGGAACACGTCGGGGAATTAGCATGTATATAGTCATCGGAGATACTGGAGTGAGGAGAGTGTGGAGGGCGGAGGGAACCAGGGCACGGTGTCGCCTGGGAGGAGCATTTCTTGAAGAAGACGGGTGAAGGTAGGAGGAGGCTGTGGAAGAAAAGAAAGCAGAGTATTTGGGACCTGGCGTCCCAGGGCAGAGTGGAACCTCCCCCTGGATTTAGTGGCGTGGGTGAACTTGGGTGAAAACAGTGGAGACCAGTGCATGCTCTCAGCCCTGGGGGACTGGTTCAGGCAGGGCGATTCCCAGCGGACCTCTGGCTCTTGAAGCCTAAGGCCAGAGCACATTCCAGTAGCCCTAGGTCATTCCTCCAAAAAGCCACAGGTGCTGGGCCATAGAACAAAACAAAAAAGACAGCAGAAAGGCTTGAGGGCTCTGGGTGGAGCACCGACCATAGCTTCCCAGCTGTTTGGTTACTCAGAGATGAGCCCTCCTTAAGCTTGGGCATATATCCTTCCAGACTCTTTCCTATGGATACAGGTTTTTAACACAAAAACGGGAGGTGCCTGAGTGGTTCGGTGGGTTAAGCGTCAGACTTCGGCCTGGAGCCCGCTGCGGATTCTCTTCTCTGTCCCCCCACCTCTCAAAAATAAGCATTAAAAAAATGTTAATGGTATTGTGTGTATACCGTTTAGTTACCTGCATTTATGAACAGCACGTGGATATTTTTTCACGTTCGACTAAGTCTGTATCATCCTTGTTAAGGTGGCATAGTATATCTTTTAGTTGCCATACCGAGACCTATTTAACCGATTCCCTGGTAAAAGACGTGTGTTTTTCTGATGTTTTGCTGGTAAGCAGCACTCGTTCGCTTGTGTGGTTTTCTCCTTTGCGTGTGTGTAAGCGTGGAAGTGCTTCACTGGGCCGTGCCCGTCCCAGCCGACACCTAGGGCCAAGCCGCCCAGAAGGCGTGGCTGCGCCACGTCCCCAGCACCGATGGCCTGGATTTTCCTTTCATACATTACTGGTGGTCTGTGCTTTGGCCAGCGGCCCTCGCACCTTTTACTGGAGTGCTTAATGGGTCAGTGAGCTCTGTTTGCATATTAAGTACGAATGTCGGTTTTCCTGTCCATTGGCTGCAGACAAGTTCCTCTCTGTGTCCGGTCTCTTACTGCCCCCGCCCTCAACACAACTCGCAGAGCTTTCGGAGTCGGCTCCGTTCATCTTTGACTCCACGGCTTCAGGCTGCAGCGATGCTCAAGGGGAAGTTCTGTGCTCCAGAATCTGCAGTAGAGACCTGGGGGGGGGGGGCGGGAACGTACCGCCAGGCCTGGATGTTTTCAGGAGAGGGCGACTTGAATGTGTTTGTAGGGATAGAGGAAGGGGGTAGCTCTGGAGGCCGCTGGAAGGGAGCCGGCTCTTTCTGTACCAGGACCGTCGTCCCACGTGCCGGGGGTGGGACGGGACAGACGAAGAAGGCAGAGTGAGCTGGGTTGTTCTGTGGTGGGTAACTGGAGAGGAGGCAGGGGATTGAGGGAGGTCAGCACGCAGTCTGGGGCTGGTCTGAACACCCCCCCGCAGGGAGTTGGGGGGACACTCAAGAAAAACGGATGGGGGCCGCCAGTGTTGCGGGTTCATCCACGTCGGAATCCACGTCTCTGAATCCGCTTCCCAGTTTAGTGATTTTTTTGCCCGGTTCTTAGCTACACTGGACCAGAAGCGGGGGAGAAAGAGAGCCCGGGTTTGGGCTGGGTGTGCTGCTTGGAAGGGCGAGGAGCGCAGTACCGACTGGCCGGCTCCGGGCTCCAGGCCGCTCTGGGGGAAAGTGAGACTCTGACGTGTGGGGTTGGGGCCGAGCCCGGGACGAGGGGCCCCGCTGCCGCCAGTGACGCGGGTACAGGCGTAGGAAGGGGTCTGAGTTTGCCCACGACAGCGGCCGCTCGGGGGGCCCAGGGCGGGGTCACGGGAGAAGGGGCCCCTGCGGGGGCAGGCCAGGAAGCGCGGGACTTAGCGCGGGCTTCCCGGTGAGGGCGAGTGTGGCGGAAACCAGCATGCTGCGGCAGGTGCGGGTCGCTGGGGGCCCCCCCCCCCCCCCACCCCGGGCAGGAGCAGGTGAGTCAGCCGACGCCAGCAGGTGGGAAGTACGGGGCCTCCGTCCAGGCGCCGCCGTGCAGGTGGCAGGAGCCCAGCAAACGCAGAGTCCTCTCCCGGTGAGCGGTCCCTGGTGTCGCAGAGGTGAGGTTGCGGGAGCAGAGCAAAGCTCTGACTTCATGTGTTGCGTGGGGTGCAGGGAGCTGCTTTCATTTTGAGTACTGACCATGGTTAATTAAGACATCGCTACAAAACCTGACTGTGAGAGAGTTGTGAGGCACATTTGGTTTCAGTATTGTTGATCTTCACAGTCACCAATTTGGGGCAGCTCCACGAGGCAGGAAGAGGTGGATCGTTCGCTGCAAAAACGGTGTCCCAAGTCTGGCCACGTGCAGTGTCATGATGGAGCGTGGAAGTGTGGATGCCACGTTGTGAAGAAAACTGTGATTTGAATCTGCGTCTGCACACGTTCAGAAGCAATACTCACTGTGATATAGTAAAGTTTGCTTTTCTTTTACAGGTAGAAAGGGCGAGTGCTTGATTTGTAAAGTGCCTTGTCGCACACTTTTACTTTCAGAACACGTAAGTTCAAATATGTATTACCTGAATGTTGATCAGTATTTTTTTTTAGAGTATTATGCTATTATTTTTTTTTTTAACGTTTATTTACTTTTGAGACAGAGACAGAGCATGAACGGGGGAGGGTCAGAGAGAGGGAGACACAGAATCCGAAACAGGCTCCAGGCTCTGAGCCGTCAGCACAGAGCCCGACGCGGGGCTCGAACTCACGGACTGCGAGATCATGACCTGAGCCGAAGTCGGCCGCTTAACCGACTGAGCCACCCAGGCGCCCCGATCAGTATTTTTTTTTTAATATTGAGATTCAATATTTAGTCATTTGGGGTGTCTGAAAAATTTTTTCATTTTGCTAGGTTAAGTAGAAGATCTTCCAGGATTTCTGAGTAAAGTACAATCAGGGTTTGGTTTTGAATGCCTCAGATACCTTCTTTTGTAGACTGGCCCTGTTTGTAGTTTGCGGTGCCGTGTTCCGGGAGGAGAAGATGAGGTGAATAGGGTCTCCGGTACAGTACAGACCCCTGAAGAAGGTGACAGAGTCTGGCTTTCCCTGGGGCTCATAGCTAATGAAGAGGGTTGGAGGAACGTCAGTTCAGAGTTGATGACTGTCACAGTAGGCTTGAAACAATGACTTTTGTTTTCTCTTGAAAATACATCAGTTTAACTTGTTTGGTTTAAACTTAGTTGTAAATAATTATTTTCTTTATACTTAGGTTCTAAGATATGTGTGTGATCGGATGTTTTAATCTATAACAAAATTGTTTTTTTTCTGGTTATAAATACCATACGATGTCACAAAAAACTGAAATGATACAGTAGATCATAATGGAGAAGTACAAGTCCCCCAAATCCCATTTCCCACAGATGTCAACAAGTGGGAACATAGTTCCTGCTGTGTGTTACTGGGATTTATCTTCTTACATAACGGTGTCTGCTCAGTTGACTTTACACTTCTGGCACACCCACCCTCTCCAAAAACACTGCATACTGTTTCAGTATTTTCCTATTGGCAAAACTATTTCAGCAGTTTCCTAGTGGGGGGTTTTAGTTTTTCGCTGTTGCAGTCTTACAGCCAACATTTTTTACCATGTCTCTGCATATCTGTAGGAATATTTCTGTAGCATAAATTCCTAGAAGTGGAAAAATAAGGTCAAAGATTTAAGTGTTTGGTAGAAAGTGCCTTATTTCCTTTAAGAAATGTTACCTCAACGTGGTTTTGATACGTGTTTCCCTGATGCCAAGTGATGTTGAACATCTTTTCATGTGTCTGTTGGCCATCTGGATGTCTTCTTTGGAGAAGTGTCTGTTCATGTCTTTGGCCCGTTTCTTCAGTGGATTATTTGTTTTTCGGGTGTTGAGCTTGATAAGTTCTTTATAGATTTTGGACCCTAACCCTTTATCTGATATGTTGTTTGCAAATATCTTCTCCCATTCTGTCAGTTGCCTTTTAGTTTTGCTGATTGTTTCCTTCGCTGTGCAGAAGCTTTTTATCTTGATGAGGTCCCAGTAGTTCATTTTTGCTTCTGTTTCCCTTGCCTCCGGAGATGTGTTGAGTGAGAAGTTGCTGCAGCTGAGGTCGAAGAGGTTGCCTGCTTTCTCCTCGAGGATTGTGATGGCCTCCTGTCTTACATTTAGGTCTCTCATCCGTTTCGAGTTTCTTTTTGTGTCTGGTGTAAGAAAGTGGTCCAGGTTCATTGTTCTGCATGTCGCTGTCCAGTTCTACCAGTAACATTTGCTGAAGACGCTGTCTTTTTTCCATTGGGTAATTTTTTCTGCTCTGTCAAAGATAAGTTGGCCACACATTTGTGGGTCCAGTTCTGGGTTTTTTAACATCGGTCAGAGTGGCTAAAATTAACAACTCAGGCAACAACAGATGTTGGTGAGGATGTGGAGAAAGAGGGTCTCTTTTGTGCTGCTGGTGGGAATGCAAACCGGTGCAGCCGCTCTGGAAAACAGTATGGAGGTTCCTCAAAAATTTAAAAATAGAACTACCCTACGACCCAGCAATTGCACTACTAGGAATTTATCCAGAGGATGCAAGAGTGCTGGTTCATAGGGGCACATGTACCCCAATGTTTATAGCAGCCCTTTCAACAATAGCCAAATTTTGGAAAGAGCCCAAATGTCCCTCGGATGAATAGATAAAGAAGATGTGCCTGAAATCATTGTTGCACCATTTGCTAACTAACTTGGATGTAAAATAAAAAAATAAAGAAAAAAAAATAATTACATATATATATAATATATTTTTATTATATGTTTATTATATTAACATATTAGTATATATATTATATAACATATATATTATATATAAATAGCTACAGACAGAGAGGGATGCAAACTGTAACAGACTCTTAAATACAGAGAACAAACTGAGGGTTGATGAGGGGCGGAGGAGAGGGGAAAATGATGATGGGCACTGAGGAGGGCACCTGTTGGGATGAGCACTGGGTGTTGTATGGAAGCGATGAATCACGGGAATCCACTCCTGAAGCCAAGAGCACTCTGTATACGCTGTATGTTAGCTAACGTGACAATAAGTTGTATCTTTTAAAAAAAGGGAAAAAAAAGACAGAAGAGGCTTTCAAGGAACTTTGAAAAGGAGATAAGCATATAAACAAATGATTATTAAAATGAACAATTGAAAGTAAGAACACGAAGGGGCGCCTGGTGGCTCAGTCAGTTAAATATCTGACTTCGGCTTGGGTCACCATCTGGCGGTCCTTCGGTTCGAGCCCCGCGTCGGGTTCTGTGCCGACAGCTCGACGCCTGGAGCCTGCTTCGGATTCTGTGTCTCCCTCTCTCTGCCCCTCCCCCGCTCATTCTCTCTCTCTCTCTCTCTCTCTCAAAAATAAACAAACATTTAAAAAATGTTTTTGAAGTAAGAACATGGGGGGAGGGGGAAAGACATGTACGGCTTTAGGCCCTCAGCTGTGCTGCCAGGCTCTGCTGACTTGTGCAGCTGGTCGGGCCTGCGGCCGAGGGAGGGACGCCCCCGCCTTTCTCTGCCTTCTTGGTTTGCACTTTCAGTTTATGTGTGCTCTGTCTTGTTTTCTAATAAATGTATTTCAGACTGTCCATTTCCTTCTGTTGACTGCTGTTCTGCATCACTTTGAGCATTGGTTTTATCATTTCTAAATAGTCTTCTATTTCTCTTAACTTCTTTTCCAACTCAAGAATTACTTGGGAGAATATTCCTTAATTTCTGAGAGATTAGATCTTATTTCCTCTATCGTTTTTGTAGAAAACTTTTAATTTTATGCCTTTGTGATCAGAGAATATGGCCATGTGGTTTCTTTTTTTAATTGTCAAGATTTTCACTGTGTCTTCGTACATGGTAATTGTTAATGTTCTACAGATGCTCGAAGATGTATGTATTTGTTCATTCTCTGTGCACGTGCGTGAGTGAAGTTGTTCGCGGCACCGGTGCTGCTCCTGGCCGCTCTCTCCCGCACGCCCGCGTTGCATTCTGGGGCCGCTTCCAGCAGTCTCTCGGGCCCTCCTTTCTCCTCTGCCACCATGACGCCTAAGAGCCATTCTTCCTGCCCTCCCTCCTGCTTCCTGGAATCTTTTCTCCCCCCACAGCCAGAGGGGTCTGCGCACATGGGTCGTGTGTCCCGGCTTTCTCGGAGTGAAACGCAAGTCCCCTCGTGCCCGTGGCTCTGGGACCTGACCTCTGGTGGACACCTGGTCCCCTGGCCGGTGACTCCAACCTGCCACTGTTCCTGGGGCCAGGCTGCTTCCACCTCCTCCTTCCCCCACTGCCTTTAGGTCTCTGCCTGTGGTTCTGTGTGACTGTGGTTTCTTTGACCTGTGGCAGGAAGGACACTTACAATCATGGCACAGTGTATGTGCATTTGGGTGCACATGAATCCATGTGTGTGCACATACGTGAACGACGTTTCACAGGACGACACGAACCCTTGTGAACGCAGTGCCCCTAGTGGTTTCTGCTCCGACTGGCTTTCATTTGTCAGAGCCAGACACAGTGCATGGACCAGGCCAAGCTGATCTTCCGCGACCTGCTGTGTGCAAGCTGCCCGCGCCTCTTACTCTGCCCGCACCTGCTCCTTTGGCTTCACACACAGGACACCACCTGCTTTGTATTTGTTGACTTGTTTGTCACCGGAAAGGGCCTTATCTGTCAGGGGGTGGGGAGACTGAAGCTGGGGAGCCCACGGGGATCTGGGAGAGGCAGCCGGGCCCGCAGGACAGAGCCTGTGACGAACGCACAGCAGAAGGATATATGGACCGGAAGGGGTTGCACTTGGGCTGGAATTGGCTGGTTCTCCAGTGGAGATGGAAAGGAGCCCCTGTAGTGGGGAGGCCCCGAGCCCTGGAGAAGCCAGCGGCGTCTGGACTCCCAAGTGTGAGGACGTGGGACCTGGGGCCATGAGTGTGCGGGGCACTCTTCCACATGCCCACTTAAGGCGCTGGGGAGAAGTGGGCAGAGTCGGGGGCTGGAGGTGGCTAGACCGGAGGCTCCCCTAGACAGCAGAGGCCTGGCTAAGGAAGATGCATGTGTGGCCCCAGGGCAGGAACCCCAGGACACCCACCCACAGGGTCTCCGTGATGGCTGTGCCCTCTTGCCTTCCCCTGACCTCTGAGGGGTGGATTCAGCCGTCCTGCCCCGGGCCCCAGGTTGGAGGCTGCTCGTGGTGAGGATGAGCCTGGTTCCTGGGCCGCAGCCCAGATCGGGACTTGGAGGACATGACCACGTGCCAGCAAGGACCTGGGTTTAGGGCATTTGGGGGGTGTCCCACAGGGTTTCGGGGGATGACCTTTCCGTATGGCGGAAGAGAGAAGTGGACAGCAGCCACTGGAGCAGCACACTGGCCTGGCTGGGGGCTGTCTCTGGCCCTGCTCTCCTTGCTGGGCCCCCAGCTAGACTCAGTCTCCCCGCCTGCCTCCCGTGAACAATGCCTCCCCAGGCCTGGCCCCCAAAGCAGTCTCTTGGACAGCACCCCCCCCCCCCCCCCCACACACACACTCTGCTAAGTGGATGCTGGTGACCCAGCAGAGGAGGGCTGCTGGTTTCCGAGCGGAAGGCCATCCACTGAGCACAGGCCTCCACTAATGCGCAGGCAAGAGTTAGGTGTCCCTCTTAAGTTAGCGCCTTCATGTAATTTTGGAATCAGCTTGTTAATTTCCACACAAAGCCCTGTTGGGTTTGCACTTCACTGATGACACAGGTAAACTGACATCCCTACAGTGGGGCCTCTAGGCCACAAGTGTGTGGCACACCTCCATTTGTTTAGATGCGCTCCGGCTTCAGTGGCGGTTTTCTGTACAGAGGCTGGTGCCGCCGTTAGCGTCACCCAGGTATTGGTGATTTGGGATAATTTCATCTCCTAAGTGCTTCTTGTTGGTGTGTAAAAATGGGTTGGTTTTGTTTATTAACCTTTATCTGGTGACCGTGCTAAATTCACTTGATAATCCTGTTGGCCGATGTGAAGATCCGTCTAGACTGTCTCTGTGCACGGTCGTGTCATCTCCAAATGTTTAATTTCTGTGTCATTCCCCCCTTTCTTTCCTTGTACCTTCTTCTCACTGTGTAAGCAACAAGGGGACACAGGGGTGATGGCAGGCGTCCTTTGTCTCTTTCTGATTTCAGGGTCAAGCTTCCAGTGGGTCACCATGGAGTATTCATGTGAGCTCTGGGTTTCTTACTAAGGGGTTATCATTTTATTTTTCTTCTTTATTTTGTGGATGTGGTGAATTGCATTTATTTTTAGAATTTTAAACTCACAGTAGAATTTCAAATACTGCAACTTGGTTGTGATGCAGTATAGCTTGTATGTGTAGGTGAATTTGGGTTTTGTGCACCTGCGTTCATGTGAGAACTGACCTGTGATTTTCCTTTCTTACATGCCCTTTTCAAGTTTGGGTGAATCAGGGTTTTGCTGGCTTCATAAAAGGAGTTGGATATTCTTTCATTTCCTCTTTTCTGGAAGATTTTTTTTTTCAAGATTGGGGTTATTCAGAGAATGGTAAAATTCATGTGTGACACTCTCTGATTCGAGAAGGCTGAGGAGGTTTTTAACTAGGGTTTAATTTTTTTATTTAATGCTTGTTTATTTGTTAGAGACAGAGCACGTGCGGGGAAGGGGTAGAGAGAGACAGAGGGAGACAGAGAATCCAAAGCAGGCTTCTCGCTGACAGCAGTAAGCCCGACGTGGGGCTCAAACTCATGAACCATGAGATCATGACCTGAGCCAAAGTTGGACACTCAGCTAACTGAGCTACCCAGGTGCCCCACTAGGGTTTAATTTTTTAATTAGACATGGAACTTTTCAGAGTTCCTAATTCTTGGGTCAGCTTAAGTAAGTCTTTTTCTAGGAATTTGTGCACTTCCTCTGAATTTTGAAATTTCTCATCATCCGCATGTCTGTAGCCATCTGTGTTTTCAGTGTCTGTGAGATCTGTAGTGATGTCCTTTTTTGTTGCCTTGTCTCTTTTTTTTCTTCCAACAGTCTTACCTGGTTTTATTGTTAGTAAGTTAGTGTTCTCAGGTGTTTTGGCTCTGTTTGTCGTCACTTTGCATTTCTCAACTTTTGTTTTCTGTAACATTTCCTTTTTCTTTTTTCTTTGGATTAAATTTGTTCTTTAAGATAATTGCTTACAGGAACCTCTAGCCTCCCCCTTCTGATATCTACATTGCAGGGTTGTGGCACCCTTCTGTTCATCCTTGCCTGTGTTTCTGCAATTGGCTGTGTTACATTTTTGTTATCTTTCACTTCACAATACTTTGAAATTTTTTCTGATTACTCCTGTGACCTGTGTGTTTTCTGAAACTGTATTGATTAATTTAGAAATATTTGGGGATTTTTAGTTGTTATTTTTACTTTTATTCAAGTTTAATACAGAAGAATGCACAAGTATGGGTACATGGCTGTGGGAATTGTTTGTGACCTGTACGTCAGACCAAGACAGCATTTGTTTCCATGACCCCGGAGACTACAGTATGCCCTTGAGCTTCTGCAGTCTAACGTGAAGTAGTCTTCCTGCCAATGCAAGGGTCTCAGACACTTCTGTCACCTTTGTGCCACCTTCCCCTCATGCTGTCGGTGTGTGGTTCAGTTCTGTCTGCACAGAGCCCCATGGGATGATGAGTGTGCGGTCACCATTCTGATCTTGGGTCACCCCACAGTCCCCTTCCCTCGTGCTCCTCACTTGTTCCCACCGAGGGACCCTTTCCTACCTGAAGGCCGTGGCTTCTGTTGGTGGCAAATTCTCTGTTTTTTGTTTGTCTGAAAAGGACCTCTGTTTTTGTCTCCAGTTTGAAGCATATTTTCACTGGGCTTAGAATTCTTTAACGGAAATCAATGTTTTTTGGCGCTTTGACCGTACTCCTCCATTTTTGTCTTTTTCCGCACCCGGCTCTCCTGCGTGTGATGCGGTTGTCTGCGTAGTTGTCCTGCTTGTCTTCGCAGAGTTTCCACAGCCTGTGCAGTGAGGTCATTCCTTAGCCTGGAGAGCCCTCGGCTGCTCTGTCTCCACACCCTCCCCTGCCCCTCGGGGCCTCTGTCACGTGTAGAATGATTGACTCCCGTCACAGAAGGTAGTAGACCCTGACAGATGACTGACAGCCTTTCCAGGTGCTTTCACTTCTGGCCCACGGAGCCGTTCGTCGTGTTCTGGGTCGTCTGTGTATGTGTCTTTACATAACAGGCGTGCTCCCCACTTGCCGAGCACCAGGCCCGGCCACGCCCTGTTGGGGGCACCTCTCCCCTTTTGTTTGCCCGCGCTCGCTCCACGTGACCTTCGGGAGGGCACCATTTCTGCTCACCTCGCTCGGGAGACGGAAGCTCGGACATGCTGGGCCGTGTGCCAGGGCGGCGGGTCCAGCTGGTGCAGAGCAGGATTCGCACGTACCTGAAGGCCCCGGCCCCTCCCCGTGGGCCGCGCTGCCCCGCCTTGCGGTGGTCCGTCCAGGCAGCACTGTGCGGGGGCCCCCCCGCTGTCGCCCTGACTGACGCCCAGGAGTGGATCCCAGGGCTGCTTCACCACACCGGCCCCCTGACCTTCCAAAGCCAGACCTGCTCCCACCCCGCCGCTGGCTCCCCCAGAAGGCCCTGGCCCTTTGGGGAGCATTTCCCCGTTTCTGCTGCTCATCTGAGTTCAGCTTCACTGTCGTCTCGCTGGGGCTCGGGGGCACATCCTGAAGCTTGTGACTCGCCCACAGCCCAGACCAAAGACCAGACGGGGAGGACGCACGAGGCCTCTCCTGCACCTCTTCGCTCTGGTGCGTGTGTGTCCTTATCCGGGTGCTCCTGCACGCTTCGTGCTGTCCTGTCCGTTTAGCGGCGGCCGCTCTCTGAGTCCTGTCGCAGGACGGCCGATGCTGATGGGGGGGGGGGGGGGGGGACAGGGCACGTCTGCACTAGCGTCGTAAGTCGGCAGAGACGGTTTCTTCAGCCCCCGCTCTCCTGAGTCTCTCGAGCTTGCTTTCTCGGTAACTCGGCACGTACTCGTGCCCACTCGGCCGTGATCGTCGGCTTTCCCCTTCTTCCGAGCTCCACGCGTTTCCTCCGCTTGGCTTTCACCCCTGCCTCCTTCAACCTTTGGGGGAACCCGTCCAAGTAGGGGTGTCTCCCGCCTCACAGAGGAGGACGTGCGGCCCGGGGGCTCAGCCGGCCGCTGGCCACTCTGCCCCCCGGTGGGTGCCCGGAGCCCCTTGGCGCTGGAGGCGTGGCGCTGCCCCTCGTCTGCCACGGCCACCAGCAGCTGGGACGTGGGTGTCCCTCCCGGGGCCCCTGGAGACGGCCTGTGAGGTGTCGATCGATTGTGTCACGTGGGCTGACTCCAGACCCGGAGGTGCGGTTTTCTCACCGGTGCCGCGCGCCCGTGTCAGAGGCGGTAACAGGGACCCTGCTTTCCTTGTCTTTCAGACGGACGCGGATATCCGGGCGCTGTTCATGGGTATAGACGACCTGTGCAGGAAGTACTCAAAGGAGACCTTCCAGGTGAGTCCCGCACGGGGTACCTCTTGCTCAGCATAAGCCCGTCAGGCTGCGGCTGCCTCGTGAGGCTGTCCTTTCTGAGGGTCACGGCGCACTCGGCCACACTGTGCTGTCCTCCTCCCGCCCCCCCACCACCACGTGGGCCTCATACCTCCCTCCAGGGTCGTGAACCCCTGCTCACCCCACGTCCCACCCCAGAGGTCTGACTTCCCAGACATCACTGGACCATGTGTGGGCCACCGTCCTGTCCGGGAAGCTGCCTGAGAAGGGAGCCCCCCAGCCCCCAGCCATCCCGCTTCTCCCCCTTCTGTCAGTGTGTAGCCCCTGCGGTGGGCCACCTCCCACCCACCCTCTGGGGAAAGGGGCCAAGTGGGACAGCAGCCGGGAGCCGCCTCTAGCCAAGACCTTTCCCGTGGGGCAGCGGGCCAAGGGAGAGCGGTCCCACCCTGACCTTCTGGGCCCGTTGCACGTCTGGAGGCTGTGGTCCAGCAGCCCCACCGAGACCTCCTCTTCTCTGCAAGGCCCTTTCTAGCTATGACACGGCCTGAAGCCACCACGGTATCATGGCCGTCCCATCTACATTTAGCGCTGAAGGCCTGGGTGGCGCCCCAGGACACAACAGCGGCACAAGGCGGGGGCCAAGCGGGGGCCCGGATGTCTCCATCGCCACGTCCACAGTGGGAGCTTTCGTGGGCCAGGTCCCCCGAGGCCCGGAAACTGTCCACGTTCTCAAGCTTGGCGACCCTTCCACCCATGACGTTCAGAACCACTGGCAGTCCCGTGCCCTGACGTGGTGTTCCCAGACAGCTCTGCAGAGACGTACGCTGTCCCAGACCGTGCGCCCGCACAGGGGTGGGGCCACAGGCTGTGGAGACAGCTGCCAAGTGACATCCTTTTCGCCTCTGGGTCTTCTCTCCCACGGTCACGAGCCCATCTGTCATGGCGCAGAGTGGAGTTTCCAGAGGCCACACGACGGGATGTCGCGTTGTTACCCATGTTAACAAACTGGGTTTATTCTGAAATGAATTGCTATGTGTCGTACGTTTCTCTCAGTATCAGTTTCTAGTAGGGTCAGCACTGACAGATAAAACCCACGTAGACAGAACCCTCAGGGTCTCCAGTAAGTTGAAGAATGTAAAGCCAGCCCTCGGGCCCTGGCACGTGTGAGACTGTCAGAATCACGGCAGGTCCTTCCACTGAAGCCATCGGGAGGTCACCCTTCCTGATCCAGTTGGGAAGACATAGAAAGATCTTTCTTTTCCTGTCCCCTCCCCGGGACCCCTTCTCATCTCCCCTCCTGTCCCCTGAGCCAGGGCTGGTCCGTGCTGGCCGGAGTGTGGACATCCGGCTGCTCCTCTGGGAGGGGGACAGAAATGAGCCAGCAGACCTGATCCCCCCGCACAGAGGCTGGGGCTCTACCCGAGGGGACCGCCCCCCAAATGGGCCATCCCACACCTCCCGCCAGTCAAGGAACAGCAAAGGAGAGGCGTGCGTGGTCAGCTCCCAGCCTGGCCTTCCTCAGCCTGGGCGCGTCACAAACTGAAGAGGCCGTGCCCTCTCCGTCCAGGAGGGCGTTCTCTACTGGATGAGGGCTCACGGCCCTTTTAGATCTTGCCTCGTTGGTGTCGCCTACCCCCATCAAGTCCACAGCGGCTCAGCCTGAGGGGCCCAGCACGCGGTCACTCGGGCCGACGCCCTGGGGACCTGGAGGCTGGCCCCTGCCTGGTACAGGTGGGTGGCACACAGACGGGGGTCTGTGTGGCCGTGGACTCGCACCAGGCCCCTCGGGGCTCAGCGTTCTGTCCACAAGCCCGTCTCCCAGGCTCAGCCCTGCCCGTGGCCCCGTCCTTGGCGTGTGCTGCCACAGAGGCCTGTGTGCGTGTGCCCTCCCCCTTCTGGTTTGAGAACAGCCTGCCGGAGTGAAGATAGCGTGGGCCCGCCCACAGGCCCTGCCGAGCCCGGTACCTCCGGGGAGAAGGCCCCGCGTGCCAGCGTCCCCGCAGTCCTGCTCCCGGACACGCCACGTGGCCGTCCTGTGGTCGTGCTCAGGCGCTCCTGCTCTCTGTTTCTCGGGGTCTACACCAAGACACGAGGTCTAGGGGTCAGGGTGTGACGTTCTCTTCCTGCCACACGCGTAGAACCCGTTGAGGAATGAGACCAAGCAAACAGACGGGGAGTCTTGTCTTGCTGAAGACGACTGGAGGGTGGCTTCAGATCCGCCAAAACCGCTCCCCGCTGTGCACGGGCCCTCACCTCACATCTAGCCCCGGGCCGGCCCTGCTTCGCCGCCCATGCTGCCTTGCCCGGAAGTGAGGCCCGCCTCCTGGAAGCCAGACCTGAGGAGCCATGAGGCCTGAGAGCTGTCATCAAGGAGGTTTCTGGGACGGGCCCCTGGTGGCGCCCCCACCGCAGACGAGTGCTTCCGGCAGAGCCCGTGTCTGTCAGCCCTCGTCCTGCGGAGCGACGGCCCCGGCAGTGCGTTCTCTGGACCCCGAGGGCGCGGAACCCTTCGGAAGATGCGGGGGCTTGGCAGAAGAATAGGAGGGTGTCTGTCACTCCTGACTGTGGTCCCGTCTTCTGGAGGTGGCCTGGCCCGCAGACGAGGTCTTTGGACCAGCTGTGGGCTGGCCGTCCCTTCCTGTCCGTGCACTTGGCAGAGTCCCGGGAAGGACCTAGGGGATGCTGACCTCGCGTCCCACCTGGCCCTGCGCCCGGCCCTGCACGAGCCACGCGGAGGCCTTGCCCCGGGGCAGCAGAATTGGGTTTTAGCAGTCACGGCATAGTGTTTCAAGAGGGAAGGCATCACGTCTGGAGACCTCTCTCGTGGGCTGGCTCTTTTCTCCCCTGAGTAAATCACAGGTCACGGTTTCTGATTTACGCTGGTGCCCTCGGGAGCCCGCTACAGACGTGGACGTCGGGGCTCCCACAAATGGAAGACCAGAGATGGTGCCGGACCAGGTGCGGTGGGCCCTGGGGGACCGGACAGGGTCCGTGGGCTCTCACGCTCTCTCCGCTCCGCTGGGCACCGTTGCCTGCATTGGCTCCTCCCTCCCAGGCTGGCCGCGGCCACCTAGCGCTTCCAGGGTCACCCCAACCCCGTTGGTGCTGTTGGGTCAGGAGGCCATCCTGTGACCCGGCTGCTGCTCCCGAAGGGGCGGAACGCTGTGATTGGCCCGCTGGTCGTGTCCCATCCCGCGGCCAGGCCCTCAACGCCGTTGAAGCCGCTAGCGAGGGAGGCAGCGCGAGCTTCCCGCGGAGCACGTGGCCTCGGCTCGCGTTTGCGCTGGGCACACGCCACTGCTCACGCGTCCTGCGCGGCAGCCCTGAGCTCTGCTTTGGGCGCAGGGTGGCAGCCAGCGGAGCCCACGCCTGGGCCAGCGGGCAGGCGGGGGGACGGGGCGCAGGGGGACGGGCACGCCGGTGCTCGCGCTGACGCTTCCTCCCAACCTCTGGCCGCCGGGACAGCGTGCGCGGTGGTGGCCCTGTGCCAGCGCCAGCAGCTGACACGTACTGTCTTCTCAGGTTTCAGAATTTCAAGAAAAGCACAGAAGGAGACTGTTGGCCTTCTATAGAGAAAAGGTAAGCCCGGTGACGTGCCGCCTCGTTCCGAGGCTGCGTCTCAAGGCGGCGGGCCGCTGGGCTGGCACCTGTCCTGCCCACCCTCAACCTGGTGTGGGGATCCCGCCTGTGGACAGCATGTGGCTGCCTGGGGGCCCCAGCCTGGTGACCAGGACAGTTTCAACTTGGAATGCCAACACTGACCCGCTGACATCCCCCAACTCGGGAGGCACCTCTCTGTCGACAGCAACCGTGAAGTTGCACTGGCCAGTCCTTGTAAAGGACATTCGAGGGGCTTGTTTGTTTGGCCTGCAAGCAACTCCTCTAGCCCTGTGAGCACTCCCGTCTATCCCTGTGAGCACTCCCCTCTAGCCCTGTGAGCACTCCCCTCTAGCCCTGTGAGCACTCCCCTCTGGCCCTGTGAGCACTCCCGTCTGGCCCCGTGAGCACTCCCCTCTGGCCCCGTGAGCACTCCCGTCTAGCTCTGTGAGCACTCCTGTCTGGCCCTGTGAACACTCCCCTCTAGCCCCGTGAGCGCTCGCGTCTAGCCCTGTGAGCACTCCCGTCTAGCTCTGTGAGCACTCCTGTCTGGCCCTGTGAACACTCCCCTCTAGCCCCGTGAACACTCCCCTCTAGCCCCGTGAGCACTCCCCTCTAGCCCTGTGAACACTCTTCTCTAGCCTTGTAAGTACTCGTCTTTAATGAAAGGAAAGCAAAGCTTTAGTGAAAGCAGCATTAATCGAGCTTCTGACTCAGAGCAGTGCCTTCTCGAGTGTAGACAGAGGGTCCGGGAGCACCTGGGTGAGGCTGCCTCGTGCTGGCGTCCCAGTGCTGGTCCCCGGGGCCCCTGGTGGCCTGCTCTCAGTGCACATTCACTCAAGCAGCAAGAGGACAGCTCCCATGCCCCCCACCTTCTGATTTGTGGTTTAAGACGTTCAGAGAGTCAGCACGTGCTCTCAACGCTGTCGGCCTACACTGCCTGGTGACCAGAACTCTGGTTGTGTTTAGATCTCAAAGCTGGAAGAATCCCTTCGGAAGTCAGTGCTGCGGTTGGAACAGCTGCAGGGGTGAGTTCTCTCCGGAGTGCGAACAGGGCAGCCGACCGTGCCGTGCCCTCGGCCGTCTGTCCGAGACCTTGTTGTAACGAAGGGGGCCGGAGAAAGAGCGCTTGCCTTTACTACAAGCTTCTGTCAGAGCAGCAGTTCAGTAGGAGGTGAAGGGAGGCCAAGGGAGACAGAAGGGAAAATGTGAAAACCCCCCAGGGGCTCCCCGAGGTCCCTGAGGCAGAGGCGCCCCACAGCCGGGCCCTGTCAGGGCCCCGTGCGCATCTGCCAGGAACCGTGGCGTCCGTGACAGGTGAACACGGGCAGCGTGTGTGCCCCACGTGCGGAGGCCGTGGCATGCCCTGGGGCAGCGGCCACGGGGGGCTCCCGCTGTCCACAGTGCCTTCTGTTCTGAGACGGGGCGAGGTCTCGCGAGTTGTGCTAATGTGGTGGCTCTTCCCAGCTTGGTAGGCCGAACGTCAGGGTAAAGGTTGCAGAGCCAGCGGCCCTGGGGACTGGCGTCCATCCGGCTGGTCACGTGTGCGGGCATGACCCACGCGCTGCAAGCGGGCACTTGCTGCCCTGTCGCGTCGGGCCTCTGGAAGTCGCTCCGCCACCTTGGGGCCCCGTCTGGGGTGAAGGGGCCCCCAAGCCGACACCAGTGTGAGGGTGTGCTCAGGGGGCCTGCCCCATTCCCAAGAGATCACAGCAGGAGACTCCGAGAGCCTGAGGGACGTGGGAGTGCGCGGCCCTGCTCAGTTCGGGGAGGTGAGGGGAGGGGAGGGGAGCTGCACGGCGGAGAGTGCCAGGCGCCTGCGCGGGGTCTCCGATCCATCCCTCTGGGTGAATAGTTTGCTTTCTTTCTGGGGAATCGCGTCTTCCGTGAGTTCTGGCCGCTCACAGCCGCTAGCTTTCCCCATCCTGCTCTTTTCCCGTGTCCTCGTGCCCTGTCGTTCTGAGCCTGGCAGGCCTGTGCACAGAGCTGCTCCCAGGTAGCTTCTGTCCCTGCAGCCTCCCTGTGCTTTCCTCGGCCCCCAGTCCCGATGCTCTGCTCAGCTGCCTGCGGCACACCTTTTCCATCTCGGGTCCATTTTGGCTGTTCAGCTTTCCATTTCTAGAACGTTCCTGGTCATCTTTACCGCCGTAGTGTTAGCTTATCTTTGTCGCCACCTTCTGTTTAGGCGCGTCCCAGGCGGTGTTTCTCCCGCACCTGACTCCTCCAAGTCCAGATCTGCCTGTTCCGCTCGGCCTGGGCCAGGGGGGTTCGTCCCGTCCCGCGGGCTGGCTCCGCACACGTTCCCCGGGGAGGGCGCCCCTCCCAGACGGCATCTGCCAGTCCCCCCCCACCCCGCCCCCCACCAGAGCACGAGGAGCACATTCACCCGCGGGGGGGGGGGGGCACTGGTGGCTCTGTTACCGTCATGTCCTGGGGGGGCGGGGGCGCGGCACAGAGCACACTGGTTTCACGGAGGCCGCGGGCAGGAGCGAGGGCCTCAGAGGTTCGAGGTCCCCACACCGCAGAGGCAGATGGCTGCCTGCCCCCCGACCCGTAGCCGAGCACCTGCTTGTTCGCAGCACCGGGCGCAGCCAATAGAGCAAGCCACAGGCCACTTGCCTGTCCTCGGGGGGTCTCCTCAGGGCTGTGTGTGTGTGTGTGTGTGTGTGTGTGTGTGGGAAGCTGGCGAGGGTTGGGGGCCGGGGCACCTGTGGGGCATCTGGCTGTGTTTGTCGGCTTACGATTGTAACCGGGATGGGTTACGTGGAAGTAAACGTTTGCGGCTGATTAGCACCCCCTCTCTATCTGTGTAGTATGAGATTGTCACAGCAGACAGCTTTCAGCACAATAAAAACTCCGGTTTCGAGTAAGTGACACGGGGCCTGAGCTGGGAGGGATGTGAAGAGGCAGCCGGGCCGGCGAACGCGGCCTGACGCTCAGACCCCTGCTGCAGCTCCTTCGGCACGGCCAGGCGGACACCTCCGGCCCCCTGACTCGTCAGCCTCCAACAGGTGCGTGTGCGGCGGGGCGGCCCCAGTGTCCCTGACCGTCACTGGCCGGCCCCGGCGGGTCGCGCAGCCCGTCCTCTGACGCGCCTCCGGTCCTCCCCTCCTCCCTCCACCCTGCACGTCTCCTCACCGCCACCCCAACCCCGCCAGTCAGCAGTGGACAGGCAGGGTCCCTGAGCTGAGTGCAGGACATGGCACCTCGCCCCTCCCTCCGGCTCCTGCCTGCCCCGCGGGACGCAGCCTCACAATCAGGTGTGTGGTCCTGGCTGGCCGGTCACAACTCTGTCCCCACAGTCCTAGCGATTGGTCGGGGGGCATCCTGCGACCACACCGCGCCAACGGGTGTCAACCCTGGGACTGACCTGTGACCGGGATGGCCAGGCCAGGGGAGGCGGCTCGGAGACTAATCCAGCACAGACAAAACTAGGACGAGAGACCGCAGCTGGGCGGGTGGCTGCCCCCGGAACCCCGACCCACCCTGGCTGAGGGGAGCTGCGCCCCTCACCTTGGCTTTGTCCGGCAGGCCCGCCCTGCAGGAGCTCAGTAGCTCACTTTCCCGTCCTTTCATGTCCTCTCTCTTCTGCTCTTTCTCCTACGAGGCTGCCTGAGTGGTGCTTCCCTGTCAGACTCGGGCTCAGTCAGAACGAACACTTGTTGAGTGTTCATTGCGTGAAGCGTGTGGGTCGGGCAGTAAGCGCTAAGGAAAGGAAAAAGGATGTTTACTCCTGTCGCCGCCTTGCAGGAGCTCAGGCCCGATTAGAGGAGCGAGGACGAGGGCCGGGAGGGGGCTATGGAGTGGGCGGGCCGGGGCCCAGGCGACAAGGCTTCCTTGGGCGCTGGCCAGCGAGGCAGGCGGGCCGACAGCGCGGGGGCCTGGAGGTGAGCGTAGGTCCCGTGGCACGAGTCTCGGTTGGTGGTGTTGCATCGCTGACGAGCCCCTGGCCCCTGAACACGTGTCCCCTTGTCATTTAACAGGGTGGAGTCCATGCAGGTCGACCTCACTCCTTCCCCAGCGAGAAAAGTAAGTACACCCACTCCCTGGGTCCCACCTCGTCCCGCATACGGTGTCTGTGGTTTTCGCAGCACCAGGAAGCACAAGCGTTCAAGGCCCCAGGGACGGATCACAGCAGGGTCTCTTCATCCTGTGCTGGGCGGAGATGTGGTTCGCGAAGCAGGTCCTGGGTGACGATTTTGAGCACACTCCCTTCTGTGAGCGGCAGGTGGGGAAGAAGGAAGGGAGGCTGAGTGAAGTCAGGATAAACCCGGTCCGGCCAAGAAAGAGGCTTGGAGACCCCGAGGCCCCTGAATAGAGGCAGGGCTCCCACTTGGAGAGAGGGGCGAGGCCAGAGGAGACACGGCCGGAAGTTCGGGCCATCGGTGCCTGGCCCGGATGGAGCGCGGCCTGGGACTCCCCCACCCCCCACCCAAGGCCAGACGCCGGAGGCTCAGGATAGAGGATGGGGAAGCGGGTCCCCAGAGGGAGCGACCTGGTGCACACGGACTCGGTGTTGGTGACTCATACACTGCCTGGTGCTGCTTGTCCGCGAACACCCGGTACGTGGGAGCTCGGTCTCCCGGTCGCCCCGTGACGTGCACGCGGGTGTTCAGGCTGGTTAGTGAGGAGTAGTGCTCATTTCCACGGGGGCCGTCCTGCAGGCAGATTAAGGAGGAATCTGGATTCCAGGATAAGCAGGTAGGAACGCGAAGCCGTTCAGAGCTGGGGTGGAGGGGACGCCCTAGTCCCTGGTGGCTGTGCCGGTGTGCGCCTCCCCTCTGTGCCCGGTTCTCTGCCCCACCCCCCTGTCTCACTGTCCCCCGTCACATCTGGGAGGGAGCCTGTGGGTGCACCTCCTCCCTGCCCTGTGGATCCCAGCCCCCACGCACCACCTGCTGGCCTTGGCGCCCCGGAGGCTGGACTCAGCCTCGCCCACGTGTGGCCTTGTTTTGGAGATTAGAGACTGACATCCTGAGTTGATCCCCCATGTCCCGGCTGTTACAGTTGAGGGACCAGAACACAGCCCACAGTCTCGAAACTGCAGTGAGGTGCTGGACCGGGGGTAGCGCCTGCTGCCATCCAGGGCAGGTTGAGAGTAGTTGAGGCTCTGCCCCAAGGCCTCTGGGAGGTGAGGCTTCCAGGATGGAGGCGAACGGGCACGGCTGCCTGGCAGTAAGACTTTATCAACAGAATCGGGCTCCGGGCCATGGTTTGCCCGCCTTGGACCAGAGCAGGACACAAGTTTGCCCCCGGAAACTTGTCCACCCCCTTGCCCGGCCCCCGGACGCCATCAGCCCTGGAGTGGGGGCAGGGTGACGGCTGTGTCCTGGGAACCCCACCCCGGGCCCAGAGACCCTGGGTGGCACAGCCGGCCCGGGGCAGGGCGCGGAGGGGAGCACAGGACTCCGGCCCCGGTGTGGGGCTGCCCTGAGGGGTGTTGTCTGGTGGTTTAGGAGAGGTCCCCGCCCCTGCGGGCTCATCCAGGGTGAGTGGCCACGGCTGCAGGGGAAGCAGGGTGAGGGCACTGCGGCCGCCTGGTCGAGAAGGTGCCACGCCCACCACAGGACACCTGGCACAAGCAGCCTGGGGTCAGCTGCCTGGGGTGTAGAGGGCCTTGTCCCCCTCCCACCTGCTGCCCTGGCCAACCCCGGGGTCCTGGGAGAGCAGGTGAGAGAGACACAGCCTGCAGGTGCGCAGGGTGCCGATGGCGTGTCAGACGTGGACACCGGCCAGCAGCTTCCTACCCGGGACGGTCGGCCGGTGTGAACAGGGAAATGACAACTCACAGGGATCCAGTGAAGGCCTGCTCTACGGCACGCGTTAACGAGGGGGCCGGTAAAGCGCGAGAACCGACTTGAGGGAGAGCCCAAAGAGAAACACGTCAGCCATCGGGAAGGCAGAAACACCGTGCTGACAGACGCAGGACCGGCAGCCTCCACGCGGCATCCCGGGATGCGCCGAAACCAGCAGGACGCGGGGCTGCTCTACGGGGGCCGCCTCAGGACACGGACCGCAGACACCCTGGAGGGAGGTTTGGACTCAGAGTTTTCCATACTCTCCTGACACCCGGGAAGTGCTAGATCTGTCTAGAGTATTTGCTCTCTGGCAGGAAGAACTCTCCGTGAGCAAGTTGTGAATAGAGGGAGAGCCTTGAAGCTGCACGTACGGGAACCCCCGTGGGAGCCCCCGTGGGAGCGCTCATGGAAGTGCCCGTGGGAGCCCCCGTGGGAGCGCCTGCAGCACGTGGAGCACACCCCTCCTCGCAGACATCTGCCACTTGGGGTCTCTGTGGTCCACACCGCAAAGTGCAGCCTGGCGTGGTCCGCCTCCATGGGGCGTCTCCGCTTCCTTGTGCCGCCTGGGGTGGGTCTGCCCTGCTCTGCTCAGCGGGACCCTCGCGAGCATCCGTCCTAGGCCGAGGCTCCCGGTCGTGCTCCGGAGCACGGGTCCTCACCGGGACCCGGGGCGCCAGCCGCAGCCCGTGCTCAGCCCTGTGCCTGCACAGCCCGGCCGGCCGGCCGTGTGTCCGGGTCCTTTTTCTTCACCTGTTACTGGATCCTCCCTGACCCAGGAGCCTCGAGAGCTGACCCAGCAAATAGAAACCCTTGCTGGTAGAAGCCAAGGTGAGAAGAGACCAGTTACCGATTCTAACTCAGCGGAGTGACTCTCGCCGTCGCGCTGTGACGAGTTCTCCTGTTGGAGTTGCGAACGCTCTGCCCGCTGTTGAGAGCTGGCGTGCAGGGGGCACATGTGGCAACGATGTGCAGAGCAGGCCGGACGGAGGTGCGGGTCGGGACCGTGAGAGGAGCAGGTGCAGAGGGCCGGCGGCAGGGGTGCACGGGACATCTGCGCACCCCCGACTCGACCCGTGGCTGTGGAGGGGGCGCCCCGGGGTGGGGGAGGGGGGGACGGGCCGATGGGAAGGACCAAGTGTGGTGGGACCAGAGCTCTAGCCCCTGGGAGGACAGCTGCCGAGCCCACCACTGTCACGCGTGGCCAGGAGGGACGCTTCACCCAGAAGCTGTCGGGGGCGTGAGCAGGCAGTTGATGGACACGCCCTCCAGGCGGGGCAGCGTCTCCACCTAAGCGCGCTGGTCCTTCCGTGGTTGAGGCTTGCTGGTGGGCGTGAGCCAGGGGCTGGGGTCGCAGAGGGGACCCTGCAGGGGGCCGCAGGGGTGGGTGTGCCGGGGTGGGAACTGGGAAGATGGGCACAGGGGATGGTGGCCGGGTCTGGAGACAGACCGGCGGGAGCCGGGCTTGTCGGGGGCCACGGGAGTGAGACCCGGACGGCCATGGCAGCGAAGGGAGCGCTTGGCCTGCACGCCTGGCATCGCCTCTGTGGTCGGAGGAGGCCCCCCATCACTAGTGACAGTGCCAGCGTGCCATCCTCAGGGGATCGGGAGGGGGGCCGCCCCTGGGGAACACAACCGGGGCGGCCAGAGCTGGCTCCCTGCGAGCGAGAACACCCCGTCCACACCGGAGCGCAGCGTGACGAGATCATGAGCCCAAAATGAGGATCTGTGTGGGATTTCAACATTTCTGACCTCAGCCAAGGACTTGACGTTTCTTCTCTTCTGAGATTCTTGGAAGCACTTGGTGCAGCAACCCCCCCCCCCCGCCCCCGCTGCTGCGAGCCCCTTGGGGCCGGGGAGCGGAGGGCGGGGGCGCCCTGCCCTTGTGGGCCTGGAGCCGGTGGTTCGCGGTAAATGGGGTGGGTCTGGCCCTCGGAACGGGCAGCTCCAGGAACTGACTTGTTTTCTTTCTACACGCTTAGTCTGAGGTCACGGCTGGCCCGGCAAGAATCTCTCTGATCAGCCCGCCTCATGATGGACGCATGGGTAAGCGGGGGTCCCTGTCCCCTGCCCCAAATGGATGGGGGTCCCTGTCCCCTGCCCCAAACGGACATGCCACGGAACTGTCTGCCACAGAAGGGAACCCAGTGGAACCCACCCAGGGCAGCGCTGTCCTGCCACGAAGTCAGCGTGGGCAGTGACCTGTTCCCCAAAACGGTGTGGCTGCTGGGCCCGTTGGGGACCCTTCACGAGTACTCTTGTCCCAGCAAGATGTCTCCGTCTCGGCGAGATGGTCCCTTCCTGGTGGGTGTGGAAGTCACGAGTGGGTTTCCGGAGCAAGTGCCCGTGCCCACCGCAGGCTCAGGCCCCTTCCCAGCGGGAGCAGCGGGAGCCCCCCCCCCCCCCCCCCGCCCCGGCCCCTCTGCCGTCGCCTTCATGCCCTCAGCAAGCCCCTGAGCTTAGGCCCGTGAGGGAGACCCTCACATCCGTGATGTGTGACCCCGTTTGCTTCTCTGCTCTCCGCCTCACCTTTGCTTCTTGCTGGAGGGGATATTCTAGCAACTGCCTCGGAGGAGGGCCCACAGGCAGGCTTCGTGGTCGCATCTGGCTGCCTCCCACGCAGCCGAGTGGCCTTGGGGCCCCAGCACCCGCTCCGGGGGCCTCTCCGCGGCACTTTCGCGCCTGAGCGGCACCCCATCCTGGGGGTCCAGCCTGCTCACAGCCTCTTGTCCCCCTTCCCTGCCCTTAGCCCCCACACTGCCCCCCTCAGGCCTGTTGTGCCAGCTTCTAGAGAATCCAGCTCGCGGTGCGGCTCCCCTCCCCCTCCCCCCTCCCCCCTCCCCCCTCCCCCCCTCCCCCCACCGCCATGGATGGAGTTTCCCAGTTGAGCCAGTTGAGCTCGCGGTGCGGCTCCCCTCCCCCTCCCCCTCCCCCCTCCCCCCTCCCCCCCTCCCCCCACCGCCATGGATGGAGTTTCCCAGTTGAGCCAGTTGAGCTCGCGGTGCGGCTCCCCTACCCCTACCCCTACCCCTCCCCCCTCCCCCCTCCCCCCTCCCCCCTCCCCCCACCGCCATGGATGGAGTTTCCCAGTTGAGCTCGCGGTGCGGCTCCCCTCCCCCTCCCCCCTCCCCCCTCCCCCTCCCCCCCACCGCCATGGATGGAGTTTCCCAGTTGAGCCAGTTCCCCTGGATGGAGCTCCTTGTCACACCCCAGTGAGAACTCGTGACACACGTCGATGCCGTGTTTCCGTGGTGTCCGAGGTCGCGGTCCCCGTAGGTGCCGGCTCTTGCCTCGCCACTCACCTTTGTGGGGAGCAGGGCAGGGCCTGGAGGCCCTGGCATGTGCGCTGTTCCCACGTGGTTGTGGGGGTCACATCTGCCTTCGCAGGACTCAGGCGTGGAGGCCGCACGAATGGGAGCTCCCTGCCCTGCTTCCCTTCCGTACAGAAGCCTGGGGTCTGCCCGCCCAGCCTGGCCGCGCCCTTCCCTCCTCTTGCCCCTCACTGTCCGGGCGGGGGCTTGTGGGACCCCGGACCTCACTGGGTCCTCTCCCTGGCGCATGCTTCCAGAAGGGAACACAGTGAACATCCTAAATGCGTCCAGATGTATCGGTCAGAATCGAGGAGTGACACGGGGGAGGGGGGCCTGCCTCGTGCGTGTCCTGCCCCGTGCGCCTGGAAGGGACAGGTCCTCATGCTGTGACTGATCCCGAGTGTCCTCATTTTAGTCATTTCTTGTTTTTGACTGTGAATTCTTTTTCCCTTTTGTCCTTCACGTGTATGAAACCCTCCAGATGAAGGATATCCATCTTCTATCCAATTTGCTGTTTAATTTTATATTTGATTTTTTTTAATTTTAGATGGTTAACATTTTTTAATTATTTTTTAAAATTTACATCCAAGTTAGTTAGCATACAGTGCAATAATGAATTCAGTAGATTCCGCTGATTCATCCCCTACATATGACACCCAGTGCTCATCCCAGCAGGTGTCCTCTTAATGCCCTTGCCCAGTTAGCCCATCTCCCCTCCCACAACCCCTCCAGCAACTCTGTTCTCTAAGTCTCTTATGTTTTGTCCCCATCCCTGTTTTTATATTATTTTTGCTTCCCTTCCCTTATGTTCATCTGTTCTGTATCTTAAATTCCTCACGAGTGAAGTCCTAGGATATTTGTCTTTCTCTGACTAATTTCACTTAGCATAATACCCTCCAGTTCCATCCACGTAGTTGCAAATGGCAAGATTTTTGATTGCCAAGTAATACTCCATTGTGTGTGTGTGTGTGTGTGTGTGTGTGTGTGTGTGTGTGTGTGTGTGTGTATACCACATCTTCTTTATTCATTCATCCATCGACGGACATTTGGGCTCTTTCCATACTTTGGCTGTTGTCGATAGTGCTGCTATAAAAATGGGGGTGCATGTGTCCCTTCAAAACACACACCTGTATCCCTTGGATAAGTGCCTAGTAGTGCAATTTCTGGGTCGTAGGGTAGTTGTATTTCTAATTTTCTAAGGAACCTCCGTGCCGTTTTCCAGAGTGGCTGCACCAGTTTGCATTCCCACCAACAGTGCAAAAGAGATCCTCTCTCTCCGCATCCTCACAACATGTGTTGTTGCCTGAGTTGTTAATGTGAGCCATTCTGACGGGTGTGAGGTGGTATCTCATTGTGGTTTCGATTTGTATTTCCCTGATGATGAGTGATGTTGAGCATCTTTTCATGTGTCTGTTGGCCATCTGGATGTCTTCTTTGGAGAAGTGTCTGTTCATGTCTTTGGCCCATTTCTTCACTGGGTTATTTGGTTTTGGGGTGTTGAGTTTGATAAGTTCTTTGTAGATTTTGGATCCTAACCATTTATCTGATATGTTGTTTGCAAATATCTTTTCCCATTCTGTCAGTTGCCTTTTAGTTTTGCTGATTGTTTCCTTCGCTGTGCAGAAGCTTTTTATTTTGATGAGGTCCCAGTAGTTCATTTTTGCTTTTGTTTCCCTTGCCTCTGGAGACGTGTTGAGTAAGAAGTTGATGCAGCCAAGATCAAAGAGGCTTTTGCCTGCTTTCTCCTCAAGGATTTTGATGGCTTCCTGTCCTACTTTGAGGTCTTTCATCCATTTTGAGTTTCTTTTTGTGTCTGGTGTAAGAAAGTGGTCCAGGTTCATTCTTCTGCATGTTGCTGTCCAGTTTTCCCAGCACCACTTGCTGAAGACACTGTCTTTATTCCATTGGATAGTCTTTCCTGCTTCGTCCAAGATTAGCTTGCCATACGTTTGTGGGTCCATTTCTGGGTTCTCTGTTCTGTTCCATTGATCTGTCTGTTTTTGTGCCATAAATGCTTAACATTTTTATGTTCTCAAATCTGTTAATTTTTGTTTGTTTCCAGATTTCTGTTTGGACAGATTTTTTCCAAACCTATATCATTTTATTCTAGTTCTTAATATTTATCTTTCTCCAAAATCCTTACAGTGTATTTTGAGATATATTGTAATATGAGTGTCCCAACCTGGTATTTTTATAATTTGTCTTGAAAATATTTCTGAAATAACACACAGAAAAATGGTAAGAAAAGTATGAGAAACTCCCTGTTCCCCTTACCCAGATTCCCCGACTGTTAAGATTTTGCCACATTTGCTGCCTACCCTTTATAGTCCGTGTTTCTTTGAACCACTGAGAGCATGTTGCAGGCATGGCGCCCCAGCCCCCCCACAAAGGACAGGGGTGCTCACAGCACCAGCACAGCCTGCAGGCAGCTCAGCGTCAGGATGGTTCTGCCCCTTGACCGTTGAGAAGCCTTGTTTGCTCTCGGGCTCAGAGTCCCCTGTGAGGATACCCCGCATCTCATACGGCCGCTGTGTCTCAGTCACTTTCCTTGTCTTTGCTGTCTTCAGCAGTTTTAAGAGTTCTAGACCTTCAATTCTAACAGAGGCTGAGAGACCCCCCAGGCCTGGGTCAGCCAAGAATTCTGTATCTAATAGAATTCTCCTTTAAAAGTTTAGACAAAACAGAGGTGCCTGGTGGCCCAGTTGGTGAAGCTTCTGACTGTTGATTTTGGCTCAGGTCATGATCTCACGGTTCCTGAGATTGAGGCCCACATCGGGCTCTGCACTGACAGCTTGAAGCCTGCTTGGGATTCTCTCTCTCTCTCTGTGCCCCTCCCCCACGCTCACTCTCTCTCAAATAAACATTAAAAATATCGAGTTGAGACAAAATAAACACATTACAGAGTAACTCAAACAAGGGTCACTAGCAGGCCTGCCCTACAGGAAATCCAGTGGGAGGCACCGAGCGGAGGATACACACTGACGGGACTGGAGGGAACAGGGTCTCATTCTCTGGTACTTTGCAGACCTGAGATGGTGGAAGTGGCAAGTGTAACACAGCAAACCAGCACCTGGGGCGGTACGCACAGAGCGGGGGACGGGGCCGCGTCGGAGCAGAGGTGACACAGCCCAGCAGAATGAAGTCAGCCTCACCTGGAAGTCGACTTGTTTCAAGTAAACACAGACAAACATAACTTCAAAGATACAGTTAAGTCGAGAGGAATTCAAATATCGCATTAAAAGGCATTTGTTTGCCACAAAAGAAGGCAAGGCAGACTAGAAGGGAAAAGACACATGAGACCGTAGACGATAAATAGCAGAATAGGTACAAACCAGATCCTATCAATGCTTCCCTTCATCACGAACACTAAAGACTGATGAAAAGGCAGAGCTTGTCAGACCGGGTGGAGAAGCTGTAGCCACGCGCTGTCCGCCGGAGGCCTGTAATCCAGCAGCACAAGGAAGCAGAGGACAGGGTGGAAACCGCACCGTGTGGACAGTAAGCAGATGAGCTGGAGCTGTGGTGTGAATAAGGAACAAAGTGGTTTTGGACAAAGGACGTTTCTGGAGACGAGCAACGTCTCAGCGGTACGCACGCAACAACAGAGGCGATTAACGAAGCAAAAGCAGACGAGAGGGAAAGGAATAGACTCGGTCTTCGAGATCTCAGTGCTCTCTTCTCAGAGGTTGATGGGGCAGCTAGAGCAGGAAGGTAAAAGGAAACAAATAGCATCGTGGCCACACACAGGTCTGATCCATCGGGGCCGACATTAAATGTGAACGCACTAAACACCCCAGTGGAAGAGCAGAGATTGTCAGACGGCACGAGAGCTACCCTGACAGAAGGCACACTTGTAGATTCAAGGAGACAGAAAAATTATGGGAAAAGGTATAGCAAGTGCAGAGCTAGGGAGGCTATTTTCACATCAGACAAAGCAGGTTTTTTAAGATAAATATTACCAGAGACCAGGAAGGGCATTTCATGATGATTAAAGGGTCAACACACCAGGAAGACGTAATAATTCTTAGTGTAGACACACCAAAATGGAAAGTACATAAGGTGAAAGCTGACAAAAGCGGAGATGGTTAATTCAACAATTGAGATTGGGGTATTTCAGTTCCCCGTTCCAGTAACGTGAACGGCACTGTCCCCCACCTGACGACAGCACGGCGTGCGTTCCTTGCCAGGGCAGAGGGGGGACTCTGCAGGGTAGGCCACGTACCAGGATACAAAACAAGTCCCAACACCTTTAAAGGGATCATGATCACGTGAAGTGTATTTTCAGACTACAGTGGAATTAAATTGGAAGTCAGCAGAAGGAAAATCTGATAATAAAACAAGTATTAACACAATTATAGCTTTAATGGATCAGGGAGAAAAAAATCGCTAGTAACACCAGAAAATGAATGAAAGAAAATACAACATATCAAAATATACAAGATGCAGGTGAAGCAGTGCTTAGAGGGAAATGTATAGCTTTAAATGCTTGTGTGAGAGGGACGCCTGGGTGGCTCAGTCAGTTGAGCGTCTGACTTCGGCTTGGGTCATGATCTCACGGTTCGTGAGTTCAAGTCCCATGTCAGGCTCTGTGCTGACAGCTCAGAGCCTGGAGTCTGTTTCAGATTGTGTGTCTCCCTCTCTCTCTCTGCCCCTCTCCCACTTGCTCTGTCTGTCTCAAAAATAAGTTTAAAAAAAAAAAAAACATTAAAAAAAATAAATGCATGAGAAAGGAAGGAGGCCTAAAACCAGTGAGCTTCCACCTTAGGGAGCTAACTACAACGAAATAAATTTGAAATGTATAAAATGGAAAACTCTCAGAGAAAAGTCAGTGGAGCTTAAAGCTTGTCCTTTGAAAAGATGATGAAAATTGGTAAACTTTTTACCTACAGTGACCAAGAAAGCACAAATTACCAGTGTCAGGAGTACCACTATACACCCTACAGATATTAAAAGAGTTATAAGAATATTGTGAATACTTCTATACTACCAAAGTAGGTGACTTATGTGAAATGAATAGATTCCTATCAAGACATTATCAAAACTACCTCAAGAAGAAATAGTAAATCTGGATAGACCTCCATCAAGAAGTTGAATTAGTAATTTTAATATCTTTCCATAAAGAAAAGCCCTTTTCCCAATAGCTTTATGGGTGAATTTTATGTGACATTTAATGGGCTAATGTCCTATATGAGTTCTTTTAGAAAATAGGAGGGGACTGAACACTGTCCAGTTTTCATAAGGTCAGCAATATCTTAAAGTCAATGACAGCACAAGAAAAATAATTGAGCAGTATTCCTTATGAATATGGATACAAAATTCTTCAAAAACATATGAGACAATCAAATCTAGCAAGCTAGGAAAAGGATTGTATGCCATCACCAAGTGGGATTTATCCTATGAATTCAAGGTTATTTGACATCTGAAGATCGACTAATTAGTATACTAGTAGAAATAAAGGACCTAAAAAACATTAGAGCTTTTCAACAGATAATTTGACAAAATTCTACAACCATTCACTCTCAAGAAACGTAATAAAAGGCAACCTCTTTGCCAGGTAAAGGGCATCTGCAGAAAGCCCAGAGCTGACCAGGTACTGTTGAGAGGGATCATGCTGTACTCTGAGACCGGGGACATGGTGAGATGCCCCCAGTCCACAGCCCCTCTCCTGTCTGACATCCACTGAGGGCTCCAGCCAGTGCAGGGAAGCCAGAGAAGGAAGTGAAAGGCACATCGATTGGGTGAGAATGAGTAGAGTGTCTTTATTGTAGACGGTGTGCCCTTGTGTGCAGAAAATCATGAGGGATCTTTAAGAATACTAGGAATCATAAACAAGGTTGGTAAGATTGTAGGATACAAGATCCATACATAAAAGTCAGTTGTAATTCTGCATATAAAAAGTCCAAAATTGAAGTTAATTGGTTGGTCCTGTCAAAGTCTTCTGCACTTTGTATTCTCTTCCACTAAGAGATGTTCCTCTGTTCCTGGAGATGCCTGGTTGGCTTAGTTGGTGGAGCATGTGACTCATGATCTCACGGTCATGAGTTTGACCCCACGTTGGGTATAGGGTATAGAGATTACTTAAATAAAAATTTCAAAAATACCATCTTTTTTAAAAGTTTTTTTTAATGTTTATTTTTGAGAGCGTGAACGGAGGAGGGGCAGAGAGAGGGAGACACAGGATCTGAAACAGGCTCCAGTCTCCCAGCTGTCAGCACAGAGCCCGACGCGGGGCTCAAACTCATGGACCACAAGATCATGACCCGAGCCAAAGTCGGATGCTCAACTGACTCAGCCACCCAGGCGCCCCCAAAATACCATCTTCTTACTCTTGCTTTACCGTAAATTTTGAAATCAGTGGGAGCCGTCTGACTTTGTTCTTAATTTACCCAAATAATCTTGGCTGTTCTAGGTCCTTTGCGTTTTTACATTAATCGTAAGATCCATTTGTCAAATTCTACCAAAAAATCCTGCTAAGATTTTGATAGCAATTACATTGCATCTGCAAATCAGTTTGGGGGAGAACTGATATCTTAAGAGTTTTGAGTCTCGGGATCCATTGGTGACGTCTCCTCGCTTCTTGGATCTCTGATTTACCCAAGGGATCTTTTGTGGTTTTCAGTGTACAGGTCTCATTTCTACTGATACGTTCCTGCCTCAGTAATTATGTTTGATGGTGGGATTTTCTTCATTTAATTTTTAGGTTGGTGACGGTTTGCATAGTGTATCTTTTCCGATTTTAAAACATTCAGCCTATTTGTGTCTGAATGCAAAGTGTGCCTGTTGCAGACAGTATGAGATGTTTTCCTTCTTGCCTGGTTTCATTCTTAAAATCCCTGCCTCTTGACTGCTTGGTCCACTGATAGCTAACACAGTTGTTAGTATGTTTGGATATATGTCTGCCATTTTGCTATTATTTTATGTATGTCTTGGGACTTGTTGTCTGTATCTCCTTAACTGCCTTTTTCGCATTAAATATTTTTAGTGTATGATTTTGCTATGGGCTGGATCGTTTCCCCTCAAAACTCACGTTAAAGCCCTAACCCCCTGCCACATGACTGTATTTGGAGACTGAGCCTCTAAGAGGTAAATGAGGTCCTTGGGTGGGACCCCAGTCTGATATAGTTGGTGTCTTTATAAGAAGAGACACCAGAAGAAGGGGGAAAAAGCACGTTGTATTTATGTCAACAAAACTGTAAAACCGCAACAAAGAAAGGAGACACCGGGGAGCTCACTGGCTCCGCGCCCCAGAGGTCGGTGAGGGCACACAGAGAAGGTGCCAGCGGGGAACCGGGGACAGGCCCTCCTGGATGCCAGCCAGCCTCCAGGACCGTGTCCGCTGGTAAAGCCCGGCCCTGGCCTGGGGTGCTGTGTCAGGGTGGCCGAGCCCACTGAATCGACACACGTTCGATTCTGCGGCTGATATTCCGGCAACGTGTTGTTATTTTCTGTGATTGCCTAGGAATTAGGCCGCGCACCCATCGTAACGTACTTGACGTGAAAGCTGACTTAACTGTGGTGAGATTCAGCAACACTGTCCCCCGACACCCCTCCCCCACTGCGTGCCGTCTCGTTGACGTATAACCACGTGTGCTGTGTGGACGCATACGGCATCCACAGGTGTTACCCAGGAACGCGGCATGCGAATGATTTTAAACTCCCATATCTTGAAGGTCTTGAGACAAAGGCACACATACACACCCTTTACTTGACCACCTCCGGGGCTTCGTTACTGGCTGCTCTCCTTTCCCTTCGGCCTGAAGCGCGCTGTCGTCGTAGGGCAGGGCAGCTGGCGGTGGGTTCTCCTGGTCTCTGTCCACATCTGAGTGGCTTCACTTCGTGTGCATCTCGAAGGCTCGCTTCCCTGGACGTGGCTCCGTGGGCCACCGCTTCCAGCCCGTGGAGGTTCCTGCTGCCGCCTGGCGAGAAGTCGGCCGTGAGTCATGCTGCCCTGGGCCGCCCTGGTTTCCTCCTCGAGTGGGGAGCCCTCCGGCCTTGTCTCCTTAAGACGATCTTGTCTCTCGTGCGGGAGCCGCCTCGGCACCGCCCGCCCTCGGCTGTCCCTACCTCGCTGTGCCACCACCCGGTCCACGTGTGGGTGCCGGCTGCCCCCGTGGGCTGGCCGTGCCGGGGTTCACGTCTGTGTCCAGCTGGTCCCGGCTCCTGCGCGGCCTGGGCCCCTTTCCCACGAGCACGCCTGATGGAGTGGGGAGCTCCCCCCTACCCCGGGCACAGCCGCCCTGCTCCCTGCCGCCCGGGACCCCTCCCCCTCAGCGACCGCCCGCCAACACCTGCCTCGGTGGCACGTTGGTGCCTCGTTCAGGAAACAGCGCGGGCTCGTCCGTCTGCCGCCACAGGCCGATGAGGTTTTCCGTATTCTGGATAAGGGAACTTGTCCTCTCTAAACAGCAAATTTCTCGTTTGCCAACGGAAATCTTTCTAACCTCATTGAACGGCATGGCTTTCTGGAACAGGAGCTACGGGCCTTGACTTGCTGCCCGTCTTGTCGGTCGGGGAGCCTCGGTCTGAGCGCCCGGTCCCAGCGGGGCTGAAGCAGGGGATACGCCCCAGCGCCCGAGTGCTCGGTCGTGCCCTGCTCTGGAGTTCCCGCGTGGCCGGGGTTCCCGCTCAGACCCCGTGTGTCACGAGGTTCCCACCTGCCGCGTGCGGGGTGTCAACCCCAAACCCCTGTGAGTTCACCTCCGGGGGCCTCGGTTCCCTCATCTCTGTTGATAACCGTCATCGCCACCGAGTCCCGCAAAGAGTAACTAAGACTCCGTCTCCGTGGGCTGTAGCGCGTTGAGCACGTAACCTGCCATTACCGTTTGTGTTGCGCCGGGGTTAAAATGTCCCGGGACTTGTCTGATGAGATGTGTGGCCAGCCCACCAGGAGACAAGGTTTTCCTCACAGCCCCGGCAGCAGGAGGCGGGCACGCCCCACAGGGGCCCACGGGCAGAGGGAGCAGGGAGGCTGCTCTTCACGGGAAGGAGTGGTGGGCAGTGAGGACGGCTTGGGATTGGCTCCTTGGGATCATTTCAGCAGTTTTGGGGGTGGGGGGTAGGGCAGAGCGGGGAGGTGATGGGGAGCACCTCTGGGCACTCAGATTTCATGTCAAAGGCCAGCTCACAGACGAATCGTTACTCTTTGGGAGTCAGCTAGCCCTGGGAGGGGTGGTCTTCCCAGAATAAGCAAGGCCCCGTGGTGCCAAACCATCATAAAATACAGGAGATAAGTAACGAGTCATTTTGCATCTCTGGTCTCAGCCATTGTGCTGCGGCACGGCCGGTGGGCAGAGACACAAGGTCCCTGTTGGCCGCTGGGTGCCTTGCGGCCCTGGGAAAGCCGCTGCCCCTCTCTGATCCAGGTTCTTCAGTGTGAAAGGGAACACGGGGAGCCTAAATGCTGTCTTCCCTGCTCTCCCTGCCATTCTTCTGTTAAAATTCTCCAAGATTTGGATGCAAAGGAATTCGGGTATTAAACAATAGTAGTCTTCAGATTTGCTCTCTGCTGTGACTAATGCGTGCCAGGGGCTGTTTGCGTCTTTCAAAGAAGCTTCTTATTAGCACGGAGGATGTCAGCAGAAATTCGGGAGCCTGGCGGTGTGGGCGGAGACCAGAGCCGGTCCTGGGGCTAAGGGACTCAGAGCCAGAAGCTGGTGAAAGTGCCTTTCCCTGCCAGTGGTTCTGAGTGACAGGAGCAGGGACAGAGTAGGGCAGAGAGCAGGTCTCCGCACATTTCTTGAGCCATCTGCATCCCAGGTGCCCTCCCCAGCCCAGCCTGCGGCCCAGAGCTCGGTGTCGGGCTGAGGCCCTGCGGGCCTGGCGGTCCGGTCCGGGTGTGCCCTGGGCAGCTGCCGGGCACGAGGGCCACAGCACTGGATCCCAGGAGTTCCGTTCCAGTCCTGTGGGTGCGTCCGCCCGGTCGGGAAGGGTGTGGGTGCGGGATGGCGGGGACGTGGCAGGGGACAGCCGAGGGCAGAGGGACGTGCCTCTGTGTTTGTCTTCCCTGAGCCGTGCGTGTTCACCTTTTGCTCCTGTCCACCGCAGGCAGCGTCGCCCGCCGCGGCCCTCAGCCCTTCGGCCCGACGCCAAGTCACAGGGACCTGCCCCAGGCCCTCAGGTAGTGTCCCCGCCCCAGGCGTCCACCACCTGACTCACTGCAGTTCATGCCGCTAACCTTGGTGTACTGCTTCTTAAACCCCTCTGCGTGTGTTCTGAGCAGGGTTATGTCGTGTAGACCGCTTCATGCTTTGCTTTTTAAAACCGAAGAACTGGAAAGCTCCGAGGGGGCGTGGCCGATGCGGTGGGGGAGGGGGGTCGGGGGGGGGGGCCGGGGGGCCCTGTCGCTGAGGATTCTGTGTCTGTTGGGTTTACTCCTAGGGTCCCACCGCTGCCTGTCCCCGGCAAGGGGCTGTCCCAGGCGCCCGCGCCCCAGGCCCCAGGCCGAGCAGGAAGAGGGGGCTCGCCCAGCCTGGGGGCCCCCCGGGCAGCGGCCCCCAGGCAGCCCATCAGCATCTCCGCGCTGCTGCAGAGACAGCACGCAGGCAAGTGTGCCCTGCTCTGAGAGCAGCTGCTTCTCCCGCACGCGTGCATGTGGCAGAAGCAGACGCGACGCGTTGCGCGTCCCTGACGGTCGTGCCGCGTCGCTTTGGTGAGTGGCTGAGACGTGAGTGGCGGTCCCGGGCGTGTCCACCTTGGGTCACGGCTGTCCATGCTCCCGCAGGGTCTGCTGGCCTCGAGGGAGTCCCGCACGGAAGGTGAACGAGCTCCCGTCCCCGGCCTGGCCCTCCGGGCCCCCTCGGCGCTGGCGTGTGTGCGTTAGGCAGCAAACGTGCTCGTGCGTGCGTCTGCGTGGAATGAAGTAATGCCGTTGAATAAAGCATTTTTCTGATGACCTGGGATGGCATCGTGTGATGTGTTTAGAACTTCCGGGGCACATCGGTGGCTCGATCGGTTGAGCGTCCGCCTCGGCTCGGGTCGTGATCTCACGGTCCGGGTTCGAGCCCCGCGTCGGGCTCTGGGCTGACAGCTCAGAGCCTGGAGCCTGCTTCGCATTCTGTGTGTCCCTCTCTCTCTGCCCCTCCCCTGCTCACGCTCTGTCTCTCTCTCTCTCAAAAATAAATAAACCTTAATAATAAAAAAAATTGTTCAATAATTTTCACTGGAAAGGCAAAACTAAATGAGATATCTGAATAATAGTGCCATCCGTGCCGCGAACCAAGACGGCAGCCGTGCCCCGCACACACGGCCTGGGGAGCAGCGCCGGGCGCCTCCAGTGTGCGACCATCTGCCCCACGGGGCTCTGTCATGCGGGACGGCAGTGCGGAGCGGCCCCCTCACGGCCACCGGAGGCCTGGTCACCTGTCTGAGGAGACACCACCCAGGATGTGCTGTGGGGAGGGGGCGAGGGGGGGCTGGCACTCGGCCCCCAGGGAAGGTCCTTGAGCACCAGTGGTAGTAAGGTGCCCAGAAACCCGCGTATTTGCAAGTGCAGACCGGAACTCAGGCCCATCTCTGGAGTGAGCTCTTACCTCTACAGGTGGGACAAACCTCTTCAATGCACTTCAGGGCTTCCGTGCAGGGGTGGGTGTGAAACCGTGAGAGCAGGCCTCTCAGGTGGCAGCACCGGCCCCGCTTTTACAATATATTCTGTTCAAATGTGCCTGTGAAGGCTATTTGCGTGTTATTCCCAACCCCCTCGACCCGGCGCGCCCAGTAGGGTCGCGTGTTATTCCCAACCTCCTCGACTGGCGCGCCCAGTAGGGTCGCGTGTTATTCCCAACCCCCTCGACCCGGTGCGCCCAGTAGGGTTGCCAACCCCCTCGACCCGGCGCGCCCAGTAGGGTCGCGTGTTATTCCCGACCCCCTCGACCGGCGCGCCCAGTAGGGTTGCCAACCCCCTCGACCCGGCGCGCCCAGTAGGGTCGCGTGTTATTCCCAACCCCCTCGACCCGGCGCGTCCAGTAGGGTCGCGTGTTATTCCCAACCCCCTCGACCGGCGCGCCCAGTAGGGTCGCGTGTTATTCCCAACCCCCTCGACCGGCGCGCCCGATACGTGCGGAGTAGATATTTGACAGCTTATCTACCATGTGTTTAGTTTGCTCCTCGTCTTGTCTTAATTGCAAGATGACACTTACGCCTGGAAATAGCCTGGCTTTGGGGCAGAGTCCCCCGTCCACCCTGGCCCCAATCCCCTTCCCTCTCCGTCCCCCAGTCCCACCCCCAATCCCTGCCCCCCTCCCGCACCCTCCTCCCCACCCCCCCCAGCCCCCAATCCCCCTCCCTCCTTGCCTGCCCCCTCCCCAAGGGCTCAGTCTGCCATTTGGCCAGAAAGTATCTTCCAGACTGTCAGCTTTCGGAGGACGCCGGGCTTGTGGGACCGTTTGTTCCGGTTTTAGCCAAACTGGACCCCGGAGCAGCTTCTGTAACAGGCACGTTGAGGGGAGTGCACTCACCCCACCCTGCTCGCCCTCCCCCTCCCACGTAGGCCTGGAAGCCTTGCTCCTCTCGGGTGCTGGGAAAGGACAGGAGGGAGGCCTGGTGGGGAGGGACAGCAGGTCGTGAGTCACGGGCACCCCAAAGCCCCCAGAGCCCCTGGCCCGGGAAAGCCTGGTGAAGGGCTAGGGTGCCTGTTGGAGCTTGGAGGGGAGGGGAGGGGAGGGGAGGGCAGGTGGCAGGGGTGGGAATCCCCGGCTGGGTGTTGCAGAAGCTCCCTCACCTGCGCCTTGAGGCCAGCCCTGGAGCCCCTGGGCTGCGTGGGGACACAGGTGACCGGGACCATCCGGGGATCCCCGCCTGCAGCTGGTGCAGTGTCTCCAAACCCCTCATTTTTAGGGATTGTTTTCCATCGAATCCTCTATCATGGCAGCACACGTTTGCCTGGTTCTAAAGTCCAACATACCCAAAAGGAGGGCCTTTAAAGAAGACCACCTGGCCCCGGGCTCCCCGCTCCCCTGGACAGCCCTAGTCCTGTGGTTCCTTTTTGCATGTAAGCAAGGACAAATTCTGGTCCCTTTTCCCTGGATAAGAAGGTTTCCCCAGCTTGCGTTCTCACGTCCTGCGTCTGGGACCAGTGCTCACAAGCTCACAGACACGGTGGCCCCATGCACCCGGCACGACCTCGCCCTTGCGGACAGGTCACTGAGCGCTCACCGTCCTCCCCCGCCCCCCACCCCCTTCGGAGGCCAGCAGCCTGCAGAAGGCCGCGCCCCCGTCCTCTTCCAGGCTCCGACCTCTAGGACCGAGCTGACGCCGTCTGTCAGAAACTTTGGTTTTAGCTGTAAAATGTCCACGGATGAAGTGTCAAATTGGGTATTAGTTTACAAAGTGAAAGAAAGGGTGTCCGACCGGCACTATTTCCCAACTACAGCCACCGGGAGCAGCGGGGGCCGGGCCGCCGTGGACCCCCGCCCGGGGCCGGCAGTGAGTTTTCTGGGGACAGGGATGCAGAACTGGGACTGCCAGGAAGACAGGACGACCTGAGCCCGGGAAGGGCGAGCGTGGAGGGAGCGGGTCTGGGCTCTGCCGCCACCAGGCCCCCGGCCCAGCCCGGACGCCCTGGTGCTCTGGACCTTAAACTGTGCAGCCAGAGGCTCAAAGCGCACCCCCAGGGGCACAGAGGCCTTCCACGCCCCCGCAGGAGTGACATGGAGGGAGTTTTCTTCGCAGACGGGAGGAAATTCCTAAAATTCTTCGGTGGTAAATCCAAGTCTGCACCGATTTTGCCTTGTGCTTAAGGGACCCGTGGAGCCGGGACTCACACGGCAGGAGGAGGGGCGGGCGTCCCTGACTCCCTGTTTGCGCCCCATCTCGGACCCTCGATCCTCCCGCTGTCAGGGCAGGGAGAGGCCCCGGGAGGGACGGCCACACAGCCTTGAACTCTGTGTCACGGGAGGCACCCCGCTGCCTGGTGAGAAGGATGATGTTGCCACACCCCGGGGCAGGTGCTCGGTGCTCCGATGTCAGGCCACGTCCCCCCCGGGGGGCCTCCTCGGGCTCCCCTTGCCGAGCTGAGCCCTTCGCCTCAACTTTCACACACACAGAAAAGTCACACAGCCGCGCTTCCTTGATGGTGCCACGTAGGCTGGCACACGCACACGCGGCGTGCTCACACCGACACGTGCCTCCCTGAGCCACGACCGTGGGCACGTTCTAAGCACACGGGCCAATCCCGCAAGCGGAAGGATCCTCATCCGGCTTCAGCCGACGTTTCCTCGTGGCCAAAGCAGGCGTTGCAGACGAAAACCTCCATTCGGGCGGCCGTCCGGGCACTGCCGTGTACATACTTGCTTCAGAAAGTCCGAGTGACCAACTCGCATCCGGGCCCGGCGAAGGGCGGAGGGAGCCCGTGTGGTTGAGGCGCCCAAGGGCCTGTTGTCCTGCCGGCTGCGGAGACACCGGGGCCGCCGTGAGCCCCGGCCAAGGACGCCCTGGGATCTCTGTGGCAGAGGACTTTCACTCTCAAATTTCCAACCTGTCACGGAGCGATTAGAAGTCCGGGCGAAGCTGCCTGTGTCCTTGGAGGCGATCTGGGGAGGGGGCCGCAGGGCCTGGGTCTCTGGCGGTCACTGCGCTGCCTGCTGGGCTCGCGGACGCGTGCCGGCTGCGCCCACAGCCCAGGAAGCGGATGTTGACGGGCTCAGACGCACACAGCCGCCTCCTGGAGCCTGGCGGGAGGGTGGCTGCAGGTCCAGCGTGCTCAGGGTGTGCACAGAGTGGGCAGAAGCTTCTGGACAGGACTGGCGGATCCCAGGTGCGGTAGGAGATTCCTGCAAGAGCGGGAGGGGGCCGGGGTGGGGGCTTCCACATCTCTCCAGCAAGTAATTGTGTGTCACAGTCAGCACCCACGTTACTTGGAAAATTGCCTCTAGAAGAGCCAGCCTGACCCCAGGGACACCGAACACACTCAGTGACACTGTGGTCTGTGCGGCGGGTGTGCCCGGCGGCCACACCAGGGCTCACGGCGCAGGACGGTGGCCACATCCTGAGCGGAGGACCTGGGACCCATCGGCTGGTGGTCTCAGATGCCCCTCCTCAGGCTTCATGGCCTCACGTGCGGCTGGAAAGCAGGGCCTCCTGCCTCCCGGGACTGCGGGGAGAGCTCTGCACCTGACCCCGGGCCCCTCACTTGTCACTGTGGCCACTGCGGCCGGGCTGTGTCCTCTGGCGGCAGGTGTGGGGCCTCACGTGCACAGCTGGGGGGTGGGGGGGGGGGGACGGGGAGGAGGAGCGTTTTCCCCGAGGAAGGGAAATCGCCAGCTGCAGAAGCGCGGGAGGGAGGAAAGAATTCGGAAACTAGAGTTACAGACCTTCAGGAACCTCATAAATTCATCTTCAGGAAATGTTAGTTCACCGTTGTAGAGACACTGAGATGCAGCCTGGACCCCGCAGACAGCAAGCCCCTTGCCCTTCGGGCTGGGGCCACGTGTAGGGGCGGTGGCGGGGGGTGGGGGGCTCAGAACACAGGGCGGGAGCCAGGGGACAGCACGAAGCCAGGCTGGGAGGGAGTGGACACAGGGTCCCCGTCCAGCGACCCCCTGCTCTCCCCGGCAGGCACCGGGCAGGGGGCGGCCCAAGCAGGTATTGCGTCATGGGGGTGACCGGAGCCCCTGCTGGGGGGTAGGGGCTGACCCAGGGGTGAGGAGTGATATGACGTCGTGGACGCCAGTGTCCTTGAAGGGTCCGGACACGACCAAGGGCATCGGAGTCCGCAGAGTGCGGGGATTGTGAGTGCAATCTCGTGGCTGCAGAACTGGGGAAACTGAGGCACAAAGCCGCTCCGAGCCTCACCACGTGTTCAGTGAGGGCAGAGCCCCTGCCCCCTGCCTGGCCTGCCCTCCCGGGTGAGGCTGTCCATTGCCGTCGTGTGCGGACGTGGCACGGGCCTCCAGGACGCGGGCCGGCCACACCACACGTACGGCTGGCACCCTCAGGACCCTCTCGGCAAACCCCTTCCCGCTCTTGGACACGGGACACCGCCCTGGGGCCGGGCCCGGAGGGCCATGGCCTTCGTGGGCTGCTGGCTGTGTCCCCGGCCCTGGGTGACTGGCCCTAATGTGGAGCCTCGGCCCTGGTGGGCGTGAGCAGGATGTGCCGGGCAAGGCCCTCCTGACCCCACTTTGTGTCCCCCAGGCAGGCGGCCAGCTCCCGCGCCCCTTCCAGACCTTTCTCCTCTGAGGAAAGCCTCCTTTCTTTCTGTTTTCCCGTTTACTGCTTCTGGCTTCTGCCTTTCTACATCTCACACTGAAATTTGGCAGAAAAACGATTTGCCTCAGGACTTTTCAGAGCCAGGACCCAGGGCGGGCGGTTTGGGAGCACGGTCGGAGCGCGGAGGTGGCGGGGAGGAGGGGCGGGCGGTTGGGAGCACAGACAGGGCGTGGAGGGGGGGGGGGCTCCTAGCCGCTGAGACTTGTTTTCTTCCTGCCGTGTGCGCTTCCTGGGCATAAACCAACAAGGGGTGTGTCCCCCATGAGGAAAAGCACGGAAGTCTCTGGGCACACCACCCCAGGGCCAGGGTCACCACAAGGCCCTGCTGGTGGCCCCCACCCTTGGGGAGGAACTGGGGTCACCAGCGCTTCTAGAACCCTCCGAGGGATCCCCACCTTCAGAGGAGACATTTGACGGAACCTAGGTTTAAAAGGAAAAAACATCAGCTCCCCTCAGGACTAATGAGCGGGGCCGCTGTCCTATCTGTGAGATGGGTCAGCACCTTCCTGAACCGTGTCCAGCCCCGGCCGCCTCCCCCAGGAGCTGAGGTGTCTTGTGTGGGCAGTGCAGGCAGCAGGGACAGGGCCCGGGCTCCAAGCTGCCTGCACCCCCCCTTCCTACTCTGGGCTGCCCGACTCCCACCCGCAAAGAGCTCGAATCTGGTCCTCGGAAGAGTCTCCACGTGTTTCTGGCATCAGAAAGAGACTTCTCTGAAGCTGGGGACGCAGCTGGGGTGGGGGTCCGGGTTCACCGGGTGGGCACTGTTGCCCTCTGGTGTCTCAGCCACACTGCACAGGAGAATGTTCCCCGCCTTCCAAGGAAAACAGGCCATCCAGAGGGAGGCATGGGGCTTTCACTCCTGACCTGGGGTGCCTGGTGCGGGGACACACAGGGACCAAGCCAGCAGACTTCTGCCCCCCACGGTCCACTCCCCAGGGGTGCCAAGGTCAACAAAGGGCCTGCCCCCCCGGGGCCCACCGTGGCCCGCCTGCCCCCAGGGCCGGGACCTCCCTGGGGACCTGGTCTCCCCGATGTCCTAGGGGTGCTGGGGGCCTGAGCCCTGCCCTGATCCCTGAGCGTGAGGGAGGCGCGGGACACCCATACACACACACACGCACACCGCACACTCACGTGTGCACACCAAGCCCCCTCCACACACGCAACTGCAGGTGACAGCTAGGGAGGGCCCCGGAGTCAGCCGCCACCTCGTGGCCCCGACACCCCAGAAGCCTGGGTTTGCTCTGTCTCCAGCCGCACGTGAGTGTGTGGCACGCACAGGGCTCAGTAGCACGTGGCAGTCGGTGGCCACACACCTTGGCCCCAGGGTGCGGCCTGACACAGCCCTGCATGGTGGGGAGGTGGCCACTCCCTGAACCTCGGCCTGTGCCCTGTGTCCCTCTGGGTGCCAGGGGCCCGGTAGCCCTGGGCCAGGCCAGCCGAGGCGCCCCCCGGGAGCTGCGGGCCGGCCCCGCCCACCTGGCCCCAGCCTGTGGCTGCGACTGGGCCAGGCGCCCCCCCTCGGTGGGCCCAGCAGAAACAGCCAAGTTCACTTGGTGAGCGCTCGTCTGGAAACTGGATATATTCGCAATTTTTTAAAAGCTCGGAGCCAATGTTCAGAATGGGGCTGTTTTCCAGTGGAAACTGTAACGTGAGCCCAGAACCGCTCCCGCCCGCTCGCCGCACACAGACGCCCCGACGCCCCTGCACGCGAGACTGGCGCCCGGCTCTGCCACCGTGCCCGGCCGGTTCCCGCACCCCGCCAAGGGTGGCCCCCGCTGCGGCACCCGCCCGGCCCTGCACACGCCCAGAGCCCCCTCCTGCCCATGGACGCGCCAGGCCAGCCGGGGGATGGAGGGTGAGGGCTGGGAAGACTCCGAAGACGCCCCGGCAGAGTCTGTGCTCCCTGCCCGAGTGAGCCCCCCTCATGCGCCCCCAGCCCTCTGCCAGGCCAGGCTGGTCCCTCAGCGCCCTGGCCGGCCGGCGGGGGACGCGAGAAGAGGAACCCAGCCACAGGGGCTCTGGCTTCAGGCAGCTCCTGACAGATGCCTGTTCCTCCGAGGACACCCTCGAGGCCGTGACCCCAGACCACCGGGTAGTGGGCGTCTGAGCCGTGAGCCTGGGGCGGGGGGGGGTGGTCAGGCTCCCCAGGGGCCGAGGGCCCTGAGGCTGCCAGGCTGGGCTCACCTGCAGCCTCGTCCTCCCTGCAGAAGCTGCAGGTGACCGACAACAGACAACAGACAGACAACAGTTACCGGCTTTGCGGCCCGGAGACCTTCCGGGAGGCAGGGGCCCGCGGTGTTTTGTCCATGTCGGTGGATCAAGCAGATAAGTGGTGGCCCTTTGGAACCTCAGTTGCAGCACTGCAGCCTCTGGAAGAGGAAGCTTCCCCGGCACTCGCCAGCAGGGTCTGCCTTGCTCCCACCCTTCCTGATCCCCGGCAGGGCTGTCCTCACCAACGTTCCCTTTGGGAACCTCGGTCCCAAGGGAGGACTGAGAGCCCCGGCCCGCTGCCCTGACACCCCGCTGGGGGGCGTCTGTTCCCACCCACCTGGACGCGGAGCCCCAGGCCCCGGTGCAAACGTGTCTAGAAGACAGAACCCCCCCCCCCCACCAGCTGTGGACGGAGCACCCCTGAGCATGCGTGCAGGCCACTGGGGCCCCTGGTGCTGCGGCTGCAGGGGTGCAGAGGTGGGTCCCTGCCTCACGGACCGCATCCCCAGGCTGCTGCCCCGCCCACCTCCCAGAAGGACACGAACAAACCACCGTTGGTTGGCCTCTGGAGGTGAGCACTGGGGGAGGCGTGTGACCTTTGGACACCCCACCTGCGCTGAGGACTCCTTGCCAGACCCAGCGGCGGCCCCCCTCCGGGCCCAGAGGGTCCTGGGGCTACACGCCAGCACACCTGACTCCAGGTGACCCCGGGGACAGCATCTCTGCAGAGGCAGCCTGTCACCTGCTCACCATCACGGCTTCCTTGGTACACGTCTTCTTGGCAATATTTTTTTACGGATTTTATTATTTTTTTTAAGTAACCTCTACGCTCAACGTGGGGTTCGACCCCAAGATCAAAAGTCGCTTGCTTCACCAACGCCAAGGCCACCCCTTGGCAAAATTGTTCACCTGTCACATGAAAGTGTAGTCCTGTACACAGTGCGGCCCCACCAGAGGGACATGTGCCACTCCCCTGCCTCACCGAGTCCGTGGGGAGAGAACAGAGCCAGACCTGCTGTGGGACGATCGGCAGCGGGGGGGGGAGGGTCACCCGAATTGGAGGACGTGCTCCTGGGTCCTGAGTCTGCAGTCCGCCTGACCTTCCAGGCCCAGCAGCGGAAGGGGACATTGCCAGGGGAGACCTCATCGGGTTAGGGGGTCGGGCTGGCATTCGACTCAGCTCTGACAGACTCCTGGACAAGCACTGGGCACCAGGGGCTCGACGGGGCCTGAAGGCCACAGTAGGTCAGCCTCGCCTCGGGAGCACTTGGTGCCATAGCTCTAGCTGCCATGTCGCAGCTCGGGCTGCCCCCCCCCCCCGCCCCCCGGCCTCAAGATGGAAGCGTCTGCCGTGGGCCAGGACCCCAGCCCTGGGACCCCCCCTCCATCTGGGCGAGCTCCCCGTGACCAGCAGGAGGCTGGGGGAAAGTCTGGGGGACCCAGCAGTTGGGAGAGCCAGGGTGAGGCCAGACTGACCCGGCCACCCTGAAACCAGAGGCAGGGCCCCTTCTCAGGCGTGGGGAAGGCAGGACACGTTGTTTGAGGCCCCAGCCTTCCAAGCAGCGGTCGCCACCTCAGCCCAAGGCCACGGGGCTGTTTGGGTGGGTGTGCTCAGACCCTGGTGCGTGGCAGTTGGCAGGGTCCTGACACACACGCGTGTCCACGCACGTCGACAGGTGGCCACAGGAGTGGGCTCGGGTCTGCTATTGGGTGAGAACTGCAGGCCGGTTGCCACCCGCCCTCCCCGAGGTGGGCGTCCAGGCACCCCTGACGGCGGTGCCACCCAGTTAGGGAGCCAGCTCGTCCGGGACCCCCTGGCTGAGCCTGGACCTTGGGGATACGGCGATCGCCCCTGCTCTGCCCTGGGACGGGCCCTCTTGCCCCCCGGAGCCTTGCCACTTCTGGGCGGGCTTCAGACCCCAGGCCTCCCGGAGGGCCCGCACCCAGACCCTGAGGGTGGGCACGGTGGCCGTGGGGTTTGCCCCCAGGACCCGCTCCCCGGTGACCCGAACGCTGCCGTGCCCCCGGTGAGGGGCCCCAGGCCAGGGCTCGGGTTCCCGGTGGCACCTGATAAGGCCCCCTCGGGGCCAGCTTGCTGGGCTGCCCAGCCCTGATGGGGACTGCGACCCATGAAGATCAAAGCTGGGCCCGGCTGGGCAGAGTCAGCTCTTCCCAGGGGAGAGAAGGATCATGCTGCCACAAAGGGGCGTGGGGGTCACTTTCAGCCTCTACACAGGTTCAGGCAAAGGCTGCCACGCACCCCGAGACAGATCAGGCGGCCTCGGGCCTCCTCACGGCTCCACTGAGACCCCAAGGGAGACCCCACCAGCAGCCTCCTGAACGAGGCCCCAGCAGGGGTGCATGCAGTTTGAGGAGGGGAAGGGATGCAAGGGGTCTCGAGCCCCACACACCCGCCCCCCACACTAGTACACAGGCCCACGTGTGCACACACACACACACACACACACACAGCCACGCATCACACGTGTGCACACGCTCCCATCCGAGGCCTCGTACTGTCCCTCGGTGGGACGGGGCAGGGCGCTGGCCCTCCCGGGTGCCCCCTCCCCAGGGGCAAGGCAGCAAGCCCAGCCTGCCACAGGACGGACGGCGGACCCCTTCGCTCGCGTCCGAGGGCACGCTGCCTCCGCCACCCTCAGCCAGCCCGGCCGCCAGTGCCTGGGAGCGGAGGGGGCGGCCAGGGGAGAGGGCTGGGGTGCACAGAGCCGGCTGCCCAGTCGGGGCACAGGAGGCCGCGGCCCGGGACTCCCAGGCCCCTCGCAGACGCCCCTCTGTGCTGGGCCGGAGGGTGGCGAGGCGGGCAGCCGGCCCCTCCCTGGAGCAGCCCCTCCAACCCTCCGCTGGGCCCTGCCCTGGCGTCCGCCAGCCTCTGGCCGCCGGGCCTGCCGGGCGGGTGAGGGCTGCTGGCTGGCTCTCCCTCATTTCCTCTTGGCCCGCAGGCTCCAGCAGCCACAGGAACAAAGGGTGGATTGTGCCTCGTTCTGGGCCCGCTCCCTGGCCGGGCCACTGCCCTTGCCGGGCCCCGTAGGCAGTGCTCATGTCTGTAGCTACGGCTCCTCCAGCCTGCGAGGGCCCAGTGAGCAGAGGGCCGTGGGCACCAGCTACAGGCCCGGGAGCCTGGGAGTCTGTCCCGGGCCATCCTCTCCAGTGGCCACCGCACGGCCACCGCACATCCAGGGACATCAGCAGGGATGTTCTCGGCCGTGCCCTCCCCACGCCTTTCCCTATGCAGACCCTTCCGGTCGCCAGGCCGTGGCTCATGGCTGTCCAGCCTCGCCCCCCGCCCCCAGCCTGGGTTCCCCGTGGCCTGTGACGGCTGCTGGGCCAGGAGGAAAGCCCCTGTTGTCTGTCTACGGCCAGGTCTCCTGGGTCACTGGAGGAGAGGAGGGAGGCAGACACACTCTGGTGCCACACACCACGACATCCTGGGCCCGATCGCTGCTTCTCCCACCAGCATTTAATGAGTGCCACTGTGTGCAGTTGTGGGCACCAGAACCACAGCCTTCCTGAGCCCGAGGTTGGGGGACATCTGGCAGGGGACAGACAACCTAAGGCAGCCAGCACCCCTTCTCCCAGGCGGTTCCAGGGTCCTGGGGCTGCGCGCTGCCTCGACAGGCAGTCCGGCCCTGCTGGCCAGACACCCGCGCTCGGGACACCGGCGGGGCCGGGGACGCGCTCCAAGGCCTCCCCCAGAACACCCGGGGCCAGCGCTGACCGTGTCTGAGCCCCAACCAGAGGAGCCGGAGGGGAGGGGAGGCGGGGAGCCTGGCCACAGCCAGCTCGTCCGGCAGAGCCCGGGGCCCCGGGCACAGCACCACCCCGCCGGGCCGCACAGCCTCCGCGAGGCCTCGGGCGCCCTGCCACCAGCCCCCGCCCCACTGTTGGTTTAGCGCCACCACACCACCACCGTCAAAGGAGCTCTGTGGCTGCCCCGCGGAGCCGGGTGCCGATGGTCTTGGAGGGGCTCCAGGAACGAACAGTGGAGAACGGCTTTTAGAAGAGAGTGGAAACAAAATAGAGGAAAAAGCTGTGAAGGAATAAGGAATTCGCCTCTGCGGAGCCCTGCCCATCCCGCCCCCCTCCGTGCCCAAGGCTGAGTCAGAGCCCTGGGGTAGCGGCCAGGCCGGGGTGGTGGGCGGTGCTTCCCCGGGGGCCAGGCGGGGGTGGGGTTGGGACCCGGGACTCCCACCTTCCTGCCCACTCGTCAGAGGGTCAGAGCCAGACACCGGCTCACAGAGAGGCTCCGAGAGGGCAGGGGCTCACGACCCCCAGAGCCCGTTGCCCCTTGCCTCCGGGGGCCTGCCCAAAGCTAGGTGGTCCCCAAGTTCTGGGGTGACCCCCCCCCCAAACCAGGGCCCCGGGGCATGGCCCAGAGGAGGGTCCGGGCCAGGCAGTCGCAGCAGCCCTGGTGCCGCCCCAGTTGGGGGTCTTCTGGGAGGCTGCTGGGTTGATGCTGGGAAGGGTCTGGGGGGACAGGGACAGTCATCCCAGGGAAGAGTCACACGGGTCTCCAGGAACCCGCAGAGGCTCATGGTTTTCCAGGAAGGTCGAGAATCTGGGTAGGACCCGCTGCCCCCACCCCCTTATCTCAAGCTTGGGGAGTTGGGCGCCCAGAGCCAGAGTCGGGCTTCCTCTCTCGCCAGGGCCTCCCCCTCCCCCCAGTAGCTCACCTGCTCTGTCCCCCTCCGGGGGCGGGGGGTGGGTGGGGGGGCACTGACTTCCAGCAAAGACATCTGCCCACTGCCCAGCCTCCTCCATTCCCTCACCTCCCCTGCTCTGCCACCCTTGCCCCTCCCTTCAGGAAGCCCCCAGACCCTGTGCCCCCGCAAGAGGCAGATGGAACCTCCTGGAGTCCTCAGCCCATGCGCACGGGCCGAGACACCCCTTCCGGCTCCCCTTCCGGAGCCCAGGGCCCGGCGAGGCGGGAGCACAGCAGCTCGGCCTTCTCTAGGACCGCGCAACCCCCTTCCACGGCAACACGGCCCGGCTCCCTGACGGCCCAGCAAAACCCACCACCCACCCCACCCCCACCCTGCGATTCAGGAAAAGGCCGGCACCCGCCCCTCCGGCCAGCTGTTGGCAGCTGTCACCACCTGCCGGCCGAGGGCCAGATGCCCCCCGCTCCCGGCTGTCGCAGGCAGCGGGAGTGGGCACACAGCTGTCTGGGGGTGTGGGAGCCTCAGGCCCCACCACTCCCTTACCTGGGGTTAGTGCAGACCCTTCGGGGGTCCCCGAGCCCCGCCTGGGATTGTGTGTTTCAGCTCAGCCACTGTGGGGGATAGACATCTGGCCCGGTCCGGTCCCCTCCCTGCAGTCACTCCCCACCCCCCACCCCCCACCCCCGCCCAGATCCCTCCACAGCACACTGCTCCCCCTTTGAGAGGCCCGCCAGGCCAGTGCACTCCTCCCCGGGGCTTGGCTCTCCCCTCGGCCTTCCCGGAACCCCAAAGGTACGCTGCGGGCAGGGGTCACTGCAGCCTCTGGGGGTGAGCCCTCCCCGGCCAGAGGAGGGAGCAAGTCTCCAGCCAGCAGGCACGGCCAGCTGGACCCAGCCCGAGTGGGAGAGAGAGGTGATGCGTGTGCCCGGCGCAGAACCTCGGCTTCGGGGTTCCAGCTCCCAGGAAGCCTCGGGCCCCTGTGCGGGCCACAGGGCCCGACCCAAACATGCTGCCTTGTCCTCCCAGACGAACGGCAGACTCAAGACCCCCCCGAGAGGAAGCAGGCGGCACCCTGAGAGGCAGACGTGTGCGGAGGGGCCCCTGACCCCAGAGCCTTGCCCTGTCCCAAGCTGATGCTGAATTTGTGCTCGGTCCCCACCCACCCACACCCTGAGCTGACCGAGATTCCCAGGGTGGGGGCACAGGAAGCCTGGCTGGCAGGGGCCACATGGTACACGGGCGGGGGCTAGCGCACGTCCTGGCTCATCGGCTCCCGCCCGCAAAGCAGCGGGGCTAGGACACGAGCAGCCGGCCAGGCCTCCGTGGCCACAGCATCTGGGCCAGGCTGCTGCCCTGCAGAGGCAGTTTTGGGGGTGAGCTCCTGAGCCCACCGGGCGGGACCCCAGGCCGACCCCGGCCCCGGGAAGTGCAGAGGACTGGGTCTCTGAGGCCGGAACAAGCCATCAGGAGTGGCTCCATGGGGGCTGCCCCTGGGTGGTCTCCACAGGAGGAGCCCAGGTGGGAGGCAGGTTCAGTACTCTAGACCCCCTTGGGCCCAGGGGTGGGCACCAGCTGCTCCCCAGGGTCCCAAAGCACATGGGCCTGTGCAGGGTGGGGGTGCCGAGTCTCATGTGCAGGCAGCCGTGTTCGGGGGTCAGAGAGGTGGGGCTGTGCGGCCGCAGTGGATCTGGAGAGCTCAGCAGGGCAGACATGGGGCGGGGGGCGGGGTGTGCCCTGGGTGGGGCCTCAGGAAGGACAGCACAGACCTTCACAAGGTCCAACAGGCAGAGCTGGGCCATCAGTGCGGGAGGCTGGGGCTGCCCATGGGTCAGGCCCAGGCTGGCGAGCGGACACCTGAGGGACTGCACCAGGGGCCACGGTGAGGGGCTGGCCGAGAAGCCCCCACCGGGCCTCGTGAGCGTCGTCCGTGTCATGGTGACCACGCCTACCTGCGAGGGAGCCAGACAGCACGAGGGTTCGGTGCGGAGCCTGTGGCCCGGAGGCCTTGCACATGCACGGCAGTCCTGCTAGGCCCCCAGACGCCCAGGGGGACGGGCCTGTCCCCCGGGGGGGGGGGGGGCCTGCCTCCACCAGGTGGGGGGGGGGGTGCGGCCGCCAGCCTGCAGACGAGGTCTGTCCCTCCTTCACTTCTGTGGCAAACCGGCCCTGCTCCACCCCAGGGAGCACTCGGACCCGCCCCCTGTTCCAGAGGCCACGCCCACCGGGAGCCCAGGGTGGGGGTTGGAGGTCCGGCAGCGAGCGAGGTCCTCCCTGGATCCTTCCTGCCCACCAGGGCTGGCCACGGGCGACAGTGGGGATAGGGCCCCCCATCAGCACCCCAGACACCACCCTGGGCAGGACCAGTACCCCTGAAGCAAATATTTCCTCAGAGACACCTCATGAGGCTTAAAAATAAACCTTGGACCCGAGGACCCTACATCACCCAGGTCCCCCCAGGAGAGTTTCTAGGCCCCGGGTTCCCCCAGGCCTGGGTGGCCGTGTCCAGCTGGGCACATGCTGAGGTCAGCACAGGGCACAGAGGGCGCCCCTGCCCAACAGGTCCCACCCCCGTCCCACCCCCAGGGCCAGCTCCCCCACATGATGAGCAGCCTGCTCCCCCCCCCCCCCCCGCCCCCGCCCTGGTCTCCTAGGACTCCCAGGAGGTTCTCACGCCCTGTGCTGGTGCCGGGTGTGGGGCAGGGTCTGCTCCCCTCCCCCCAGCCCAGCTGGGGGACCCAGCTCCCTGAACAGCCTTGGCCCTGTCTGTACCTCACCTCACCTCACAGCCACCCCTGCCCCACAGGCTGGCCTGTCCCTGGGTGGCCTGGCCTTGTGCCCTGGGCCTGGGCCTACATGCAGCCCCTGGTGAGGCCGGCCCCTGCAGCGGGTCTGTGACCTCAGAAGCCCTACACAGCTCAGCCTCAGAGGCCGGCAGCCTGGCCGTCACCTGTGGGCCCCTAACCCTGAGCCCTGAGTCCCAGGCCAAGGCTGATCTGTCCCCATCCCGTGTCCTGACTGTATATCCCCATGTTCCCGACGCCTCTCCTGTGTCCCGGATCCTGCATTCCTGTCCCCGGTCCCCTGGCCTGACCCCAGGACAGGGCTCTGATCTCCTGCCAGGCCCTCCCGACCCATCCTTGTCAGCCTGAGGCCCCCACTCTGGACAGCTGTGGGATGAGACTCCCCTTTGAAGCCAGGATGGCGGGAAGCATGCGGGGGGGGGGGGGGGTCACACCCAAAGTGTTAGAGCGTGAGCTGCCCTTTCAAGGTCTCTGGCTTCACGGGAACCGGCTTATCGCCACACAGGAACGGATCAGAGGGAAGGGTGCTGGCCCGGCTCAGTACTCAGGTCCCGCCTACCCAGTACACCAGCTCCCCCACCCAGGATGCCGGGAGCATCCTCCCAAAATGGCCCGTCAGAAGTCCTCATCCAGCCTGGTTCGGCCGGGGGTCACTCTGAGGGTGCACCTGCCTGCAGACGGGGCCCCGGAGAGCCCCACAGAGCTGGGGGCACCAGGCGTTGTGTTCTTGTAGTGGTCCCATGGCTTTGGCAGTCGCCCACTGCCTTTCTGGCCATGCAGGGTGGGCAGAAGGGGCAGGGGAAGCCCGCTTCCGCACCCACCCCTTCTCTCTGTTCCCAGGGCCCTATCCTGGGTGGGGGACCCCATCCTTAGCACCAACCGAGTCTCCTCCGTCTGCATCAGGCTTGGGAGTCCCCAAAGGGACGTAGGACACCTGCAGAGACACAGGTGTGGGCTCGGCTGTAAGGGGACGGGGGCGGAACGGCCAGGCTCCCAGAGAAGCCCACTGCTGGCCAGTCAGCAAACGTCTGCTTGATGAGGCCCGGCCCTGCGACCCCCGGGCTCGTGAGGCTGCGCCCCGTCTTTCACATGCTCTGCAAGCCACAGCCCCCGCACCCGGGACCAGTGCCTACTATCCCCGGCCCCCCCCACCCACCCTAGACCTACCAGTCTATCCCCACTGCTGTCCCATTGGCTGTCCCTGCATGGGAGAGGACGCCAAATGGAGGGGACAGTAGCCGGGGTCAAGGGGCATCCAAGTGGGCACTGATGTCCTCCCGGGAGTGGTGCAACGTAGAGCTGGAGGCAGCCCCGGGGCAGGGGAGGGGCGCCCACGGCGGGGGCTGGGGGTGGGCGAGGTGGCCCCCGAGAAAGGCACGGAGGGGGGGTCTGGAGCCACACGGTTGCCTCAAGGGCAGGCAGCTGAAAGGCTCCAGGTCATGGCGCACAGATGTGGACATGGGCTTTGGGTTGACAGGGCGGGATCCCCTGCTCAGCCCAGCTTCCCCACGTGTCACAGAGCGAGCGGCCCATCAGTGCCTGCCTGGCCTCGGAAGCCCCGAAAGGGCCCTTGGGGTTGGGGAGCCCAGGGCTGCTGGTCCCCGTGAGAGGGGACAGCAGGGTCAGGCAGGTAGTTAGCCCCCAGAACTCCCTGGAGCAGATGACAAGGGCAGTTCCTTTGGGAGCCCCAGGCTGGGAATCGCATGGACACTTTTGGCGGTCCTGGGGGTTGCAGGGGTTGCACCCTCACTGGTGCCGGGGTGGGACTACTCACCCCCAGGGCCTGTGTGTGTCCCGTAGCCTGAGTTCTCCCCACCGCCCAGGGTCCACTCTTTGCATGCCTCCCCTGCCCCCCCCCGAAACCCACCCAGGTGACGGCCCCCCACTGCCCCCCCATCAGGGGAACATCTGTTGTCACCAGCTGTGGTTGTCTGAAGCCCCCACGGTTCCCCCCTGGTTGTTACAGCTGGGCTCCCACGGCTGGCTTCCCTCGGTCACCCAGAGGCCACTAGTCCTGCCCCAGGCTCCATCACTGCCTGGGAATCAGGATCAGCCCAGTGGGCCTTCCTTCAGGCTAGGCCCCCTTGGGGACAGAAGGAGTGGGGTCCATCCTCGGGAGGCCAAGGGACTGGGTGACATCGAGGGCAGGAGGCCCCATCCTGCACTGTTGGGGTCCCAGTGGAGAAGGGCCAGAGGATGGGGCCTAGCCCTGGGATGCTAGAGAAGAAGGGCCCCAGAACCGCCTTTGGCTGGGGAAGGGGGAGGGGAGATGGGGCAGGCTTGGCCCTGACTTCGGGGGGCCCAGCCGCAGGGAGCCGGCGGTACCTGGGCGGGGAGGCAGGTGCCCGGCCCGCAGGGCAGGGCAGAGTTTGCTCTTTGCTCTCTGTAGCACCTTGGACACCGGCGAGGCCTCGTTCCTCCTGCCACACCTTCCAAGGAGAACAAAGCACCTGACACGGGTGCCTTTTCCTAAGAAGGTACAGAAGCCCTGGGCCAGAGGCAGCAAATCCCAGCCTCAGTTTCCCCATCTGGAGAACGAGACCATTGTTCACAACCTGGCGGTGGCTGGCGGACTCGGGACCGTGCCCGATAGGCAGCGGGCACCCAGACGGAGGTGACGAGGCCCCAGCCCCCCAAGGCCACCAGCTGAACCCCCAGAGCGTAAGCCAGAGGGCCACAGGGGCCACACTGGCAGAGGGGATACTCCCCGGGCCAGGAATGCAGGACTCCAGCTCCCCAAGGAGGCACCTGCAGGCGTGAGGCAGTCAACGCTGCAGACACAGCAGCCAGAGTTCCGGTCGGGGGAGCTGGTGAGAGGCCCCAGGGACCCCACAGTGTCGGCCCCAGAGCCTCAGGCCAACTCGGGGACTCCCGAGAACCTTCTTTGCTCCTGCTTCTGGGGCCCAAGCCTGGTGCACAGACACACGTGCGTGAACACGGACACACGTGCACAGAGACGCAGACCTACACACGCCTGCACACAGGCACACACGCACTCGGACACACACCTGCACACGTGCTCAGGCCCACAGACGTGCAGACACACAAATGCCAAAGACAGAAACACCAGCTTAGGGGAAAGGATGCACCTTTTCTTGTTTAACAAAATAAATTAAATATACGAAGCTTCAGCTCAAAATCTATATAAAATTACAGAGGTCTGGGGCTGCCACCGGCAGTGGGACATGGGTGTGTGGCCCCCCGAGGTCGGGCCATTCGGTTGGCCATCAGGCCAGGTGCATCCCGGCCCAGGGACAGGCCGGGTCTGTGGCGCCACCTTCCTTCCAGCATTAATATTATTATCTTAATTTCTTAAATATAAATATCGAGGGCCCTTATCTCTGGCAGTGTGAGGCCGGGCGGAGCAGGGTCACCCCGGGGCCGGGCTCCGGCCTCTCGGGACGCGGCGGGGACCGCTGTGCCTGACCCCCTGGCCCAGGGTCCCCGGGGCGGGGGGGTGGGGAGGGGGACTCCCGGACACCCAGACGCGTGGTGGCAAACACAGCCGCCCCCCCTGCGGAGGCCTGGGCAGGGACGCAGGCGGCAGGCACAGGGCAGGGGGCGGGAAGTCTCGGTTCGCGAAGCCAGGGTGCCTCTCAGATCTCCTGCCAGGCGCGGGGAGGGGTGGCTTGACCGTGGTCCCTGTGAAATCCTCACAGGAGCCAAGGGATTCCTTCATCGACTAGCACGCTGCTACATGCACACTGCAAAGTTACAAACACAGGCCTTCCCCAAAGCGTCTTAGTCTGAGGGTGTGTGTGTGTGTGTGTGTGTGTGTCCAGAGCCAGGTCATACGTGTGTGTGTGTCGTACACACCGGGCACCCGGGGTGCTGGCCGCGCCTCCTGCCCGTGGTCCGTCTCCCTCGGTGGCCCTCCCCCCCCAGCCTGCCCCCCTTGACCTCCACGTGCCCACCCCCACGGCACCTAGAGCTGCAGCGGGCCGGTGCCCCAGAGGCGTCGCCGTCTAGCACTGGTAGTGGATGTGCTGGTGCTGGTGAACCTTGCCCTCCACGTGAGAGTGCGTGTGCGTGTGCGTGTGCGTGTGCACGTCCGCGTAGAGCTTGGGGTAGAGTCTGGGACCGGCAGACGGGCCGGGGCCCAGCAGGTGTTGGGGCCCTGCCGGAGGCCCCAGCTCCTCACACAGCCCCACGCCGGGGGCGGTGCCGAGGGCGGAGGGCACAGGAAGGTCCTTGTCCCCACCACGGTCGCGGGCAGTCACGGGCAGACGGTGCGCAGGCAGAGGAGGGGCAGGCCCGGGCGCACACGGCTTCTTCTTGGCCTGGCAGAGCCACAGCAGCACGGTGCCCAGGATGAAGACGGCACCGGCTGGGATGCCGATAACCACGGGCCACGGCAGGCTAGCGGTCGAGGACGAGGGGGCCACGGGCGGCCCTGGCGGCTTGGGGTCTGCAAGGGAGACCAAGGAGGGGGGCGGGGAGGGGAGCGTCGCCGTGGGTCCCGGCGACAAGAGGCCGGCCCGCGGCACGGAGGGGCCCCGGGGCCGGGAGCGGGCGCACGCACCTGGCAGCACGGTGAGGAAGGCGCTGCGGAAGCTGTAGCCCATGGTGTTGGCGCCCAGGCAGATGTACATGCCCGCGTCGTCCTGGCGGGCGCGGGTGATGAGCAGCTTGTTGAGGTAGGAGCCATCGGGCCGCGACCACACGTCGCCCGTGGGCAGCACCACGAACTTCTGGCCGCCCACATCGATGGTGGAGTTGTAGCGGCCCTCGGTGCCGTACTCCACGCGCTTCAGCCACTGGATCACCGGCTTCACGTCACTGCGCACTTTGCACTGGAAGGACGTGGTGCCCCCGAAGTCCACCGTCGTGTTCACGGGGTGCGTGCCCGTGAGGACAGGCTTGGAGCGCGTCCGCTCTGCGCGAGGACACAGCGCGTCGGCACACGCCCCGGGCACCGCCAGCTCCCCGCCCCCCAGGCCCGGCACTCACGGATCACGTCCACCTTGTAGGTTGCATTGATGGCGCCCGCCCGGTTCGACACACGACACGTGTACTTGCCGCTGTCCTCGGGACGCAGGTTTTTCAGGCTCAGCGTCCACTTCTTCCTGTGCTCGCCGGCCTCCAAGCCCGTCAAGGCCTGGTCATCCTTCATCCACATGATGTCGGGCCGTGGGTGCCCGCTGGCCACGCACTTGAGCCGCACGGAGCTGCCCACCGGCCGCGCGATCACCCGGCGCCTCATCTTGGAGGGCTGTGTGAAGCGGGGCCGTGCTGCGGGACGGGGCGGCACCGAGGTCAGCAAGGCACCGGGCAGGCCAGCCCCCCCACCTGCGCCCGAGGGGAAGGGAGACGCCGGCCCCATCTCACCCCACTGCTTGCCGGCTGGGTCCTCCTGGCCCCCAGAAGGGCCGTCGTGCCCCAGACGCTCCCTTCCCGGGCCAGTGTCATCTGCAGAGACGAGGGCACGTGAGAAGGGCCCCAGCGGTCCCCACCCAGACCCCAGCCTTGGGCCCAGCTGGGAAAGCTCTAGAAACACAACTGGGAGCCCTTGGGAGCACACCCACATCTCAGAATCCCAGAGACAGCTGGGAAGAGCGGCCCGCCCAGCCTACTCCCTGGGTGCAGGTGACCCCAACAGAGCTGGCCGCCCGCCCCCCCTCCGGCTCCGGGGGGTCTGCAAGGCCCGTGGGAGGAGGGGGCCAGCCCCGCCGGCAGCTGCAGTAACCCTAGCCCACATCAAGGCGCCGAGGCCTTGGTGAGCTGACATGGCTCACATACCACCTAGTCGTCCTCCCCTTTCAGAGGACAGTGGGGGGGACACGCACAGGGTTCCCATTCCACAGTCCGGAGCAGGGGCCCCGCGGGGGTGGGGCAGGCTGAGGAATGCCCCTCCCGTGACAGCCGCCTCCACCCAGCCGGGGACCCAGTGAGGGGGTGGCACAGGTCAGGCTCCCCCTTTGTGAGACGGCCGCCACGGCTCGGAGGGAGCCTGCCCCGGGGAGCCCCAGCCCCGGGGAGCCCCAGCCCCGGGGAGCCCCAGCCCCGGGGCCCGTGGGGGGAGGGCCAGCCATGCGCCTGGTACATGTGTACCAGAGGGTGTGTCGCCGGGGACCCCGCCAGTCCCCAAGCCCGGGCCCCAGAGGCAAAAGAGAACAGAAGGCCCTCGGCGGCCCCTCTGAACTCTGAAATCTGAGCCTCAAAGTGAGAGCCGACACCCAGGGCCGTCAGCCCGCCCAGCCCGCCCTTCAGTGGGACCACCACCCTGGGGGCTCCCCCACGCCCACTCCTGCCGCCCCCTAGCCAGCCTCAGTCTCCCGGTCAGCAGAACCTTTGGGAGGAGGGGCCCCCCGAGATACAGGCCTGAGAAGGAGCAGGGGCCCCGGGGCCGGGGGTGACGACAGAGATCAAGCCCCTGTCCTGGGCCCGGAGGAGGCAGGCAGGGACGGGTCTCATCCTGGGAGGCAGGGGGGTGAGCTCAGGCAGGGATGGGGCGGGGGGGTGGGGGGGGGGGCCGGGGTGGTGCTGACTCAGGGCTCACACGGCGCAGCCCCGCCCCGCCCCGCCCCCACGCGCCCTGGCACGGCCACCACTGACCCATCACGATGAGGGTATAGTTGACGCTGAGGCTGCCGAAGCCGTTGGTGGCCTTGCACACGTAGGCGCCAGCGTCGTCTCGCTCTACCTCCTTCACCTTCAGGCCCTGGGGCAGCACGCGGAAGCGACTCCAGCCGCCGTGGATTGTGCGGCCATCCTTGGTCCACATGGTGAGCGGTGGCGGGTCCCCCTCCACGGGGCACTGCAGCCTCACGGTGCGGCCCAGACGGGCCACCTGCCTCGAAACCACCTTGTCCGCCATCCTCGGGGGGCCTGCGGGCGGGCCAGAGGGCTCAGTCAGAGAGGAGGGGGCTGGCAGTAGTCAGGGGTCCAGGCGGGCAGGGCTGCTGGGAGCCAGGGGGCCGTCCCTGTCGGGTCCCCACCCATGACTCACACAGATACACCTGCCGGGCACAGACAGGGGCGGGGGGGGGGGGGGGGGTGGCCTGAAGCCCGGGGCCCTGCTCCCAGGCCACAGCAGCTGCCGTTCACCCTGGACCCACCGCACACCAAGCCCACGCCCACGGAGCCCCCACGGCGAGCCAGGCTCTGGCTCACGCCCCCCCCCCGCCCCCCAGCACCCGTCACGTACGTTGTAGTCAAGATACAGGTTGGCTGGAGCGGGTCACCCAGGGTGCATGCCCACAGGCGAGCCAGAGCGGCCCCTCACTGCCTCCCATATACAGCGAGCGTCCACGCGTGCGGCCTGCCTGTGAGCGAGTCCGTGCGGCACGAACAGGCGTGGCCGGTGGCCCACGTTTGCGCCCGTGTGTGCGTGGGCCCCATCTGCCCGGGTCTGTCTGCAGGGCCGAAGGCTCTGCTGGTTCCCAGCCACACCACACCGGGTGGCTCATCCCTGGGCGGGGGCGGGGGCGGGGGGAGGGGAGCAGGACCCCAAGGCCCTGGGGTCAGAGGGCGAGGGGCAAGGTGCCAGGCCCAAGTGCAAGGTTCCCGTCTGGTGGCAGCCACTGCCCACTGCGCCCCAACGGGAGAAGCCTGAGCTGTGGGCTGAGGCCATGGGGCCCCTGAGCAACGAGAAGGCCACCCTCACCCGTGAGTCTCGGGCCGGCTTCAGCACCTCTGTGCCCGAGTGCAGGGATGGTGGGGGTGACCAGGACGCGGGGAAGGACGCTGCAGGTGTCCGAAAGAGGCAGGGCCGTCTCCTGGCCAACCCTCAGGTCCCCTGTCCCATGCCTGTGCCTCGAGCCTGGGCCAGTCTGCAGCCACAGGGGTGCCGGGCTCCGACAGTCACCCCACCCACTGTACCCGCCCCCCCCCCCCCCCCCAGACCAGGAGAGGCAGCCACAGGCACCCAGCTGCCCTTCCCAGCTCCGGAGACCCCACCCTCCAGCTGTGGGCAAGGGGCATTCACCCCACACTGTGGCCACTCGGGCCGGCATCCCATCCCGGCCTCACGGAGGTGCCAGGAGGCGGCCGCTGCTCCGAGAGGCTATCGCCACGGGGCCTGAGGGCAGCATGTGTTTTTAATAAGCAGCTGGTATTCCTTCAACATGCAATTACCAGCTGGCTACCTTAGCGGCCTTTGCGTCCAGGACCCAAAGTGCTTCCGCGGGCTCTTTGGAGGCTCAAGCGGCGGCTTCCTGTCTGTCACCTCCCACCCCCAGGGGACCCTTGCAGAGCACAGCCCCTCACCGCTGGTCTGCAGGTGCTGGGGGGCGGTAGGGGCTGGTCCCATGTGGATAGACCGGGGTCCGGGCAGGGAGGGGTCCTGAGCTCCGACTCCAGCTTTGCTGGGGGGACGGGAAAGTGGGGGACACAGCAACACTGGGCCATTCCCTCTACGACTCCAGACAGAAAGGGGGCTAGAGGTTGTGGGCACCGGCCTACCCAGCCCCCACCCACAATCTCGCCCACGCCTGCTGCCACACCCCACCCACCAAGCCCACACCCAGGCTTGCAGCAACGCTTCTTCCCTGCACCCATATTCTGCCTCCACTGGGGTTCCCCTGCTCCTGCCGTGGGGCCCCTAACCGTGCACCGTGGGCCCCAGGCCATCTCAGCACTCCCAGCCAGCCCCCTCCTCACCAGAACCCCAGTATGCCTGGAAAGGGCAGGAAGAACAGGGAGGGCCGCTGAGACCTGCCGCCCCCTAATTTCTCAACTGTCTGTGGGGCCCCCCAACCGCCCAGGGTCCCGGCCTCGTTCCCAGGCAGGCCCTGTCCGACACCTGTCACTATTCAAAGGGGCCTCCCAGGCCGCAGGACAAAGAGGGCACCCCCCCCCCCCCCCCCAAGCCCGCCCTGTGCCCTGGGCCTCCCAAGCTGACACCTGGGCACACAGACGTGTGCACACACAGACGCACGAACTGCCTGGAAAATGCAGGGGAACAGAACACTGCCTGGCCTGAGGGGCAGTGTCCCTCTCCACCTCTGCCTGTCCAAACCCATCCTGGGGGCACGACATGGGGCTGGCCCGACACCTCCCGCCCTGGGAGGAACCTGCCTCAGTGACAGAGAAAGGACCCATCTGACAGTGGTTGAGGGGGTTGGGGGGGGGGGGGGGTCCACCTCCAGCCCAGCCCCCTCTGCACCAGGCAGGAGTTTGACGAGTTGAGGGACCAGGCATCTACTGGGCCTCAGAGGCCATGGGCCCCCTTGGAAACTGTGGAGAGGAGGAGGACAGAGCCAACTGCCAGACGGACCGGAAGTGTGGCCCCGAGGGCCGGCCCGCAAGCAGGACAGGGGACAGGCAGGCCGGCAGCCAGAGGCCCCAGCTGGAGCCAGCCTTATCCTAAAGCAAACAGCCCCCTTCCCCTCCCCCGGGCCAGCCCTGCCCCACCCCCACCTGAGCTCCACTGGACCCCAGGCCAGGCCTGCCCTGCCCCCTCCAAGCCCTGCCTTTGCAGAGACCCCAGCAGGCTCACAGGAGGGAGGCCCGCCCCCCCCCCCCCCCCCCAGATTCCTGGGAATTTTGGCCGCCAGCACCACGGCCACAGCTCTATATTTAGCCTGGGAAACACAAGCCCCCATTGTTCCACCTGGTCAGGGTGTCCAACCCACTCAGCCAGGGGGAAACTGAGGCAAGAGCTGAGAGAGATGGGCGCCTGGAGGGCATGTGGGTGGGGGAGGCAGCCGGTTTCCCGTCCCCTCCCAGGAGGAAAGCCTGACAGCTCCAGGGCAGCCTGGGGGCCCTGGCACCGAGGCCCTGGTCTCCTCTGGGGTCCTTCCAGCCAGCGTCAGCCCCTCCTCCCATGAGCACCACCGCCAGAAGGCCCATCCCTGCACACGGCCCAAGCCACAGCCCTGGGAAGTTTGGAGCATGGGGGGGATGTAGACGGTCACACGGGGCGGGCAGACACGGGGGTAAGAAGAGGCTGGGGCTGGGTCTCACCCCTCAAGGGGGCTGAACATCAAGGTGGTGGACAGGGTCACCACATCCCTCTTCCTCCCTCTATCCTCCCTGCCCTCCTCCCCGACAGCCGTGAAAACATGGCCAGGAACAGGGGTGCCCGGAGAGGCCAGGGTGCAGCAACCTGGAAGGCCCCACACATCCAGGCTTCCTGGCTGCCGTCCAGAACTCAGGTGTCAGGGGCACACCCCATCACACCATCTCCCCGACACGCCATCCCTCAAGACGCACAGGCTGTCCCCAGACGCACAGGCTGTCCCCCGGACACTGTCCCCCAGACACACAGGCTGTCCCCAGATGCACAGGCTGTCCCCAGACGCACAGACTGTCTCCAGATGCACAGGCTGTCCCCAGACGCACAGGCTGTCCCCAGACGCACAGGCTATCCCTAGACGCACAGGCTGTCCCCCAGACGCACAGGCTGTCCCCCAGACGCACAGGCTGTCCCCAGATGCACAGGCTGTCCCCAGATGTATAGGCTGTCCCCAGATGTATAGGCTGTCCCCCAGACACTGTCCCCCAGACGCACAGGCTGTCCCCCAGACGCACAGGCTGTCCCCCAGACGCACAGGCTGTCCCCAGATGCACAGGCTGTCCCCAGATGTATAGGCTGTCCCCAGATGTATAGGCTGTCCCCCAGACACTGTCCCCCAGACGCACAGGCTGTCCCCCAGACGCACAGGCTGTCCCCCAGACGCACAGGCTGTCCCCAGATGCACAGGCTGTCCCCAGATGTATAGGCTGTCCCCAGATGTATAGGCTGTCCCCCAGACACTGTCCCCCAGACACACAGGCTGTCCCCCAGATGCACAGGCTGTCCCCCAGACACACAGGCTGTCCCCAGATGCACAGGCTGTCCCCCAGACGCACAGGCTGTCCCCCAGATGCACAGGCTGTCCCCCAGACGCACAGGCTGTCCCCCAGACGCACAGGCTGTCCCCCAGATGCACAGGCTGTCCCCCAGACGCACAGGCTGTCCCTAGACGCACAGGCTGTCCCCCAGACACACAGGCTGTCCCCAGATGCACAGGCTGTCCCCCAGACACTGTCCCCCAGACACACAGGCTGTCCCCCAGACGCACAGGCTGTCCCCCAGACGCACAGGCTGTCCCCAGATGCACAGGCTGTCCCCAGATGTATAGGCTGTCCCCAGATGTATAGGCTGTCCCCCAGACACTGTCCCCCAGACACACAGGCTGTCCCCCAGACGCACAGGCTGTCCCCCAGATGCACAGGCTGTCCCCCAGACGCACGGGCTGTCCCCAGATGCACAGGCTGTCCCCAGATGTATAGGCTGTCCCCAGATGTATAGGCTGTCCCCCAGACACTGTCCCCCAGACGCACAGGCTGTCCCCCAGATGCACAGGCTGTCCCCCAGACGCACAGGCTGTCCCCAGGTGCACAGGCTGTCCCCCAGACGCACAGGCTGTCCCCCAGATGCACAGGCTGTCCCCAAGACACACAGCCTGTCTCCAGATGCACAGACTGTCCCCCAGACGCTGTCCCCCAGACGCACAGGCTGTCCCTCCAGATGCTATCTCCCAGACGCAAAAGCTGTCCCCAGATGCACAGGCTGCCCCCAAATGCTGTCCCCCAGACACACAGGCTGTCCCCCAGACGCACAGGCTGTCCCCCAGACACTGTCCCCCAGATGCACAGGCTGTCCCCCAGACGCACAGGCTGTCCCCCAGATGCACAGGCTGTCCCCCAGACGCACAGGCTGTCCCCCAGACACACAGGCTGTCCCCCAGACACTGTCCCCAAGACACACAGGCTGTCCCCCAGACGCACAGGCTGTCCCCCAGACACTGTCCCCCAGATACACAGGCTGTCCCCCAGATGCACAGGCTGTCCCCCAGACGCACAGGCTGTCCCCCAGACACTGTACCCCAGATACACAGGCTGTCCCTCCAGATGCTATCTCCCAGACGCAAAAGCTGTCCCCAGATGCACAGGCTGCCCCCAAATGCTGTCCCCCAGACACACAGGCTGTCCCCCAGACATTGTCCCCCAGACGCACAGGCTGTCAATGTCTCCCAGACACACAGGCTGTCCCCCAGACGCCGTCCCCCCACACATGCCGTCCCCCAGAAGCAACATCCCTCAGGTGCTGCCCCCTAAGATGCACACTCTCCCCGCAGACAGTCCCCCAAGTACACACACACACAACCAGACACACTCCTACAGTGGACACAGACCCCTCACCCCGGGATGCAGCACACCTTGGAGCACTGCACACACACCCCGAAGCCCACACCCCCTTGCCCCATCCGGCTAGGAGCACCGCTCCCCCAGCTATAGCACAAGAAGGTCCCGCTATCACCCCAGACGATGCCTCTCCCATCCCGTGGGTCCCAGCAGGGCCAAAGGGGTAGGGGCGCTGGGAGGAACCGAGAGACAGGGACAGACCCCGACCGTTTTCACAGGCCCTCGGGGGCCACTTGAAACTCAGCACGCACACCCCACTAACCCCCACGGCCTGTGTGCTGCCTGCCCTCCTGTTACACCTTCCCAATCGAGCCCCAGAATGTCAAATACCGTCGTAGGGCAGTTAGTGTTCTGAAAAAGCACACGCGTGCAGAAGATTCTACGAGCCGATACACCTTCCCAACATCCCCCCTCCCTGCCTTCCCGCGGGGCCTGCCACGCCCCTTGCGGGGTGGCCCGCCCTGGCCACTCCACCTGCACCACCCCCAAGCCCCCTGCTCTGTTCACGTCCGTCTAGGGCCTCTAGAGCCTCTGCCTCTCCCCGCTGCCCACGGCGCTTGTGATCTGCTGACCCCGAGCCCCCTCCGTGAGGAGCCGGGCCAGACGCCGCCCCTCCCAGGGCCCACATGCCAGGGAGCCTCACATCATCGCAGCCCCCAACCCTGTGGCCACGGACGCAGTGGCAGTGAGGGTGTGCCAGAACCACTTGGCCGGCACGCCACGGCCAGCTCCACTCCTGGTAGCCCCTGAGAAGCCCCAGGAATTTCCAGCCGGCAGGTAATTCTCTGGCTGGGGGGTAGGTGGTCGTCAGGCTGACCACACTGGCACTGGCTGCGAAGTGACTTCGGCCCCCGGAGGCCTCCCTCCTGGAGAGGTCAAGCAGCCCCAGAGGGAGGGCAGGGAAGGGAGGCAGGTCCTGCCCAGCCTGTCTGGACACCCGACACCAGGCAGGCCAGGTGGGCACTCTCTGCGAGACAGGGGCACCTGTGCCGTTCTCCCATGGGGAGCAAGCACCGGCAGGGGGGTGGCTGGGAGGGCCCGGACACGGTGGCCCTGGGGCCAGTGCCCTCCCCAAGGAGGATACCAACAGGAGGGGCCACAGGTGAGGACCACCACACAGAGGACATGAGAGGCAGGGGCCAGCCTCTGCCCTGGCTCCGAGCCACTCGGGCACACACACACACACACACACACACACACACACACGTGCACACGCACACACAGGCCCCAGGGCGGCCCCTGGGGGCTGGACCCACAGGGTCTGTGCTGGAACCGGTAGGACCCGAAGGACAGGTGGTTGCCCCAGAAACCAGGCCATTCTGGGTGCGGCAAAGGGACAGACTGACCCACCGAGCAAGGAAGATGGCGGGGGTGCCCAGTCCATCCCACCAGGAGCACGAACTAAGGTGACAGGCTGGATGGGGCCCACCGGGTCCGTTCCCTTCCCTGGAATCCCCCCGGGGGGGCCTCCGGCAGACCCCCGGTTCCAGGGCTCATCCTCTTTGCCACTCCCGGGGCACACACGGGGGCCACAGAGCATCACCCTGACAGTCCTGCTGCCCCGGGGGAACCCCGCGTAAACCTCCAACAGCTGGCGGCGACCGATCCGTGCCCAGACCCGCTGCCACAGAGCCCACCGCGGGGGCCCAGCCGGACACCCCGGTGGCCGTGTCCAGATCTCACCAAGCCCGCCCAGACTCCAAGCCGACCCCTGCCCGCACCCGCCACCCATCCCCTCTCACAAAAACATCACTCGCCGAGAACCCGTACGGCATCACCACCTCCCCAGAGGGGCCTGGCCCCACCCCCAGCTGCCAAGGAACCAAGAAGGACCTTGTCCGCTGTGCCTCCCTCACATGCTGGCACTGGACCCACAGGACAGGGTGACAGGACCAGAGGCCCAGACCACCCAAGGGGCCCTGCCCTGTGGGCTCCGACCTGCACGGCCTCGGAAGAGTGACAGGATGTCTCCCGTGGGCCAGAGGTTGGCCTTTGGGCAGAAGCAACGCTCCACCTACTGTGAGGGCTCAGGCATTAGAGAGCCCCACCCACCCGACAGCAAGCCCCAGCCAGAGAGCCCCACGCTGCCCTCCACACCCGCACTGCCCCCTCCCCCTGCCCACAGCCCGCAGCCCTCTTCTTGAGGACAGGCCAGAGGGCATGAAGCTTGGGCACGGTGGGACCCCTAGAGTCCCTGCAGGCCGCAGGGTGGGCCACCCACCTCTCAAGGAGCACACAGCACCCGGCGCCGGGTCCCAGAGCAAACCCCAAAGTCCCTGTGGGAGCGGGCGGGCCACTGCAGCAGCACAGAGGGGGGCCCAAAGTCCCTGGCCGGTGGCCCCCCTCTCCTGGGGCTCAGCCCTGTGGGGGCCAGAGGGCATCACTGCCCCGTGGGGTCCCAGGCCACAGTGCAGCACAGCTCTGTCCCCACTGCCTGCTGCCCCAGGCACCATTATTTTTTCACAGTGTGGGGCTTGTGTGAATCTCTAACAAACTGGGGCAGGAAGAGAGCGATTGTTTCCTGCCGAGATGGCAAGCCCTGGGTGTCAGAGGCCTGAGGATGAGGCGCCCTCCTCGTCACAGCTGCCTCTGACATTGCAGGGACAGCTCCCAGAAGCCCCTACCCCATGCGGGTTCTCCCCAAGGGGGCCGGTCCTTGTGGGGCAAAGGCCTGCCAGCCCCCAGGCCTGCCCCCCAGCCACTCAGTGGAGACACAGAGTGTGGAGACCCCAGGACTCCCCACTGGGAGCAGGAAGGCCAGCGCCCTGCCCAGGTGGGAGAGCCCCCAGGCCACCCCCAGCTGCTCCCCCGGTCCTGGCCTATCCCGACAGATGCCCCCAACCCAGCTGCGCCAACGCACCCGCGGCCCCAAGACGTCCACCCCAGCCCACGTGACCTGCCCACCTCTGCCCACACCACACCCCTGCAGGCCTTCCCCCTCCTCACCCGGCCAGTGCCCACCTCTCTTTCCAGGCCGTGGTGCCTGTGCTTCACCCCATCCCCCTCCCCCAACCTCCTCCTGCCTTTCCTGGACTGTGGACTCCCGGCTGCCCAGGACAGTGGCCCCTGCTCTCTTGGGCCCCAGGAGGAGCCCTGCTGGACACCTGTGGGGCTTGTGCAGGAGCACCCAGTGACCACCACGAGGAAAAGCAGAGGGCAGGCAGGGTGGGCCGGCAGCACCGGATGGGGCATCTCTGGGGTCTGGGCACACCCTGCTCTCCACGTGCTGGCCCTGCCAGGGCTGTAGTCACTGGGAAGGCATAGAAGGCCAGCAGGTCAGCAGCAAGGGTCCGGGCCTGCAGGGCCACTGCCTGCCTCCCCCTCGCACCGTAAGCAGTGCCGGAACCCCAAGCCAGAGGCTGAGGCCACTGCCGGGAAAAACCAACATTTCCCCATGGCACTGGGCGGGGGCTGAAGGCCCATTGATTCCCGCACAATGAAGAAGGAGCCCGCGGTAGGAGTTTCCAGGCCCAGCTAAAGGCGACTTTGTTCGCAGCTCCCTCCTCCCCCCAGAGGGGACAGTGATTTATTTTCTCTTCCAGGAGTGGGGCCCGAGACATAAATGGGGCGGCTGGCCGACATCCCCCCTCACAGAGCCTGGGCCCCGCTCCCGTACATCTACCTCAGCTGGGGCTGCACACTGGCCAGCCGCTGCCTGGAGGGGCGGGGGGGGGGGGGGGTGAGGCCCCCTGCGGCCTGGCCGGAGGCCAAGGTCAGCCGGTGCACACGCACGCCACCACAGCCATCCCGAGGCCCGCACGCCATCCCGCTGAACCACACACTGGCGGACCCTTCCCCAAACAGCCCTGAGGGTAAGAGGGCACTGTCCTCGTGGAGAGCAGCACCGGCCGGCAGGCACCCAGGCCCTGGGGTCAGCACTCAGCTCACCCAGGGCACAGCAGCAAGGTCCAGAGGATGGGGAGTGACCTCAAGGGCTGGCTGCCTCATCCTTGGAAAAGCTCAAACGTGGCCACCCTTGAACGGTTTCTTCCAGCGCTGTTTGTGAAAAGGCACTTGGTTCTGAGCCTCTCAAGGTCCCGCTGTGAGAAACCCAAATCCTATCTTTCCTTGCATTTGGAAAAAGCTGTTTGAGACAGACCCACCAGGATTGTGAAACTCTCAGAAAAGGAAACTTTAAAAACACGAGCTGAGTCTAGAGACACAGTGACTCCAGAAAGCGTGACGCACGGGGAGAACGGCTTTCAGGAGCGGCCGGGCTCCCTCTGTGCTGGTCGGCCGGCCTGAAGGTCCGCCGCGTGGCCTGCTTAACCGCAAAGGAGGAAGCGCCCGGGGTGACCTTGCCCCTCAAGTCCAGGTCTGGAGGAGAGGCCAGCACAGTTCGGGGAAAGGGGCTCTCCCCAGCACCCTGCCCCCGATGCCACAGAGGACCCTGCCCTTGGAGAGTGGCTCTCAGCCCCTGCTGCTGCCTGGGCCCCCGCCGCTCCCAGACAGGGCTAGGGCCAGAGCTGGATCCCAGGCGCAGCCCCAAGGCCAAGGCTCAGGGGAACAGAGCCGGGTGTGGCCCCTCCAAGGGCCCCTTGGCACTGAGGCAGGCCCCGCTGCCCACTGCTGCCCACCATCCACCACTCCGCCTCGGGCTCCGGCCAATGGCCAGCCCAGGCCAGCGGGCTCCAGGGCTCCCCGGCTCTGTAGCCAGGGGACAGGCAGGTGTGGGAACGAGGGGAGGCCACGTAGATAAAAGAGGAATCACAGTCCAGGCCGCCGGCCACCGTGGGGGGTGGGGGGGCCTTGCCGGGCATGACCCGAGTGCCCGCGGTGGCCAGGACACTGGCAGGCCCAGCCACGCCTGAGCAGCCCCCACCCTCAAGCCAGCCGGCCAGTCCCCGGCCGGGCAGGCGGGGGGGTGCTGTGGCATTAGGCCCACCTGGGCTGCCGCCTGCCACCCAACACCCAAACGTGCCCATATAAGGCCGGGTTGGGCTCGGTGTACCCGCTGGGTGGCGGGGGGAGGGGTGCGAAGCCTCAGAGGACTGGTGGACAGGGCAGGGACAATCCTGAGTGGTCAACACACCCAAAGGGCTGGCCTGGCCCAAGGTCCCGCCTAGCTGAGGGGAGGCCGGTGCGGAACATGGCGGGCAGGAGTCCGTGAACACGTATCTCCCATCATCCAACAGCCAAGGATGTCCCTTGCTGAGAGGTTGGGTGCGGGGGCAAAGGTCCCTCGGGAGACATTCCAGGCCTGCCTTCTTGGACGTCAGGTGTGTGAGTGCGCATCTAAGTCCTGGCACAGCACACGCCGAAAGACACTGTGCGGCCTGAAGCAGCGGGTCCTCCGGGCCTGCCTTGAGACAAGCCCCCACCCCCCACACCATGTCGCACCTCCAAGCTCCAGAGACTCAGCGCCCCCCGGCCGGCCCCACACCCCGCACATTCCTGGGGTGGGCAAGCTCAGGGCACAGGGCTGGGTCACAAGTCCCAGACACCAACAAGGTCGCCTCTGCCCCCAAACTGCACCCTGGCCACTACGGGGGTCTCTGCAGATTCCGCTGTGGCCAAAGAGCCTGCTCCACAAAAGTCCCCAGAGTAACCAGCTGCCCTCAACTTCAGGGACACAGATGGGTGTGTGTGTGTGCCCTGAGGGGGACTGAGGCCAGAGCCTACTCAGCCAATCGGTGTGGGGCCCCACAGGTGAGCTGGGGGTGCCCCCACAGGTGAGCTGGGGGTGCCGTGTGGGTTAGCATGCAGCCCCAAGGGTGAGCAGGGGCGGGATCTGAGGGGGAACTGGGGGATCCTACAGATGAGATGCGGGGGGGGGGGGGGGGGGCGGCATGGTGAGCCGGGGATGCCCTGTGGGTGAGCTGGGGGCCCCCCATGGGCAGTGTTGGGTGGGGGACCCTGTGGGTCAGGAGACCCGCCAAGCTCTGGGCCAGTAGGGGCGGGGCGCAGGCACGCGCGCCAGCCGGGCACTGTGGCAGGGTTCAGGGCCGGGAGGGAAAGGGGCGGCGCTGGCGCAGGCCGGGGCGCCGGGCTGGGCGCCAGGACTCACCTCGGGCGGCGGCGGCCGGCGGGAGGGCCCCCAGCAGCAGCGGCGGCAGCAGGAGCAACAACGTGGGGCTGGGCGTCATCTTGGCCTGTGCGGACCTGGGGGTGTTGGGGGTCAGTCACTGGCAGGCGGGGTAGGGGTCGCCCCCCTCTAGACTAGGGCCCCGGGGCCGCCGGCACCCCGGTCCTGGGCCGCGGGTTCGGGGTGCGGGCCGCCCCGCCCTCCCTGCCAGCGCCCCGGGCGGAGGAAGCAGCGGCGGGGAGCTCCGTGGGTATCAAAGGCAGACAAAGGGTTTACACTAATTACCGGCCTCCCCCGCCGCCCCCCGTCTCCAAACACCGTCTGGATTCCTGGCGCTTGTAACTCGGGCCCTGCCCGCGGGACACACAACACCGGCGGCCGCGCAGATAATCGCCTGCGCCATTAGCGGACAAATTTGCGCTGGGGGTGGGGGGGGCCCACGTGGGGTGCAGGGGCGGGGGCGGGGCGCGGACAGGACCACTGGCCCCGCAGGGGCGGCGGCGGCGCGTGCCGGTGCCCCGCGGCCTCGCACCCGGGCGTCCGGCACTCCCCCACCCCCCAGCCCCGGGCCGGATCGGGGACCCCGGACCCCAGTGCTCCCCAGTCGGCCCTCCCAGTCGGCCCCCCGGGGGTCACGGGCGCGCGCAGAGGCTCACCTCGGCGGGGGCGGGCGGGCAGCGGGGCTCAGGGCCGGGCCCGCGGGACGCGCTGCGCGGTCATCGCCGCCCCGGGCGCCGCACCCCCGGCGCCCCGCGCCCCCCGGGCCCGGCCTCGGGACGGGGCGGCGCTACCTGGGCGCGGGGCGGCTCGGGCCGGGGCCGGGGCCGGGGGCCGGGGGCCGGGGACCGGGGACAGCGCGGGCGCGGGGGTGGGGTCCAGGGGCCGGAGGCCGGGGCCGGGGTCCCGGGGCGGCGGGGCGAGGGGCCCGGGGCGCCGCGCCGCGAGGCGTCCTTCCCTGCGGGGCTTTGTCAACTCTCCCGGAGCGAGCGCCGAGCCCGCCGCGCGCCCCGCCCCGACACAACTTCCGTCCAATCGGCGCGCCCCGGCTCGCCCCGCGCCCGCCCCGCTCCCGCCCCGCGCCCAAACTTTCCCCCAATCCGCGCGCGCGCGCCCCGCCCGCCGGGCTCGCGACCTTAACCCTCGCGGTGCGGGAGGCCTGCGGGCGGGGCGGGCTCCCCGGGGCGCGGCCCCGCCCCCAGCCCGAGCCCTCCGCCCGCCCCCTGCCGGCCCGACTCCGCCCAGCCCCCCCCACCCCGCCATCGTCCCGCCCCCGGCCCAGCCACGCCACGCCCCCCCACGCCCCGCGCGTCTCCGCCGCCCGGGCCTGGCCCCTGCCACCCCGCCCCGCCCCGGCCGGCAGCTCCCCGCCCTGTCCCGCCGCGGCGCCCACCCCTTACCTGCACCCAACCGTGCCTGCGTCAGACGCCCACTGCCGGTGCCCTGGTGGGGCCCACGGCCAACCCTGACCCCAGGAGGCACGAACCGGACGGCCGCGGGGCTCTCTGAGAGATCCGAGACCCGGCTCTGACCCCACGCGGCTCTGGGAGGGGGGCACAGGTCTGGGGGATGTGGAGCTTCGAGGTTCAGCTTACCCAGCGGCCGTGAGCGAAGGCAGGTATGTTCCTGCCACCCACCTGGGGGCTTCAGGCCTGTCACCCACTGTGATGGCAACAAGGACATTAACAATAATGATAGAGAACAACACACAACCCCCAGACCAGGCAGGGGTCTGCTGTCACCTGCAGTAGAGGAAGAGACGCCCGCACAGAGAAGGCAGGTAATTTATCCGAGATTTCCCAACCAGCAGTTGGCGCGTCCAGGACCGGAACCATGTGCTGTGGAGTCCAGCTTCCCTGGGGTTCTTTCCGCACACTTTCCCCCGCCCCTGCCTGGCCCTACGCTGCACCCTGGGCGCTCTGACCGCCACGCCTCCCCTGCCTGCACCCAGCACGTCTCTCTGACCCTTCCGCACACCGTCCCTGGCCTGTGACTGAGCCTCTGCCCCACTGTCACTTCGCTTGAATGGAGAAATCACCATTTTTCTATAAATTTTTTAAAATTTATTCGTTTATTTCTGAGTGAGAGAGAGAGAGAGCACGAGCGAGTGAGGGGTACAGAGACAGGGAGAGAGAATGCCGAGCCTGGAGTGGACTCGAGCTCACCCAACACAGGGCTCGAACTCATGAGCAGTGAGATCACAGCCTGAGCCGAAGGCAGATGCTCAGCCAACTGAGCCACCCAGGCGCCCTGAAAAATCACGGTCACGGTGGTGCTCCACAGCAGCCTCTTGGTCTCCTCTGGACTTCCGTCCATGCTGTTGCATCAGGAACCCTGACTAAAGCAACCTCTATACTCGAAGGAGTCCCCTCTTCCAGGAAGCCTTCCAGAAAAGATTGCAACTGCAGAGGGCTTGGAAACCAACATCCCAAGGCAGAGGAGAGCCGGGTGAGGGAGTGCCAGCAGCCAGGGTTTGGAGCTATCAAGGCCCACACTGCCCAGCCTTCCCAAGCAAGTGAGAAGGCAGGTTCCCCAATCCTGTCTCCAGACCAGGTAGGCACTTCGTGGGTGGGTGGAGGTGAGCCCAGCCCAACCCTGTCCCGCGTGCGCCCTGAGGGAAGGCCTCAAGGGCAGACCTGAGTAGGCTTCCGGCACTTGGACTCAGGCCCCGCAGGTGGGGAGGGAGCACGGAGAGCTGGTTCCAGCCCGCCTGAGAAGGAGGGATTGGGCGGGGGGCTGGCACTGGGGTACAGACAGGCGTTCCGGACAAGATGGGCAGGCGGGCGGAGGGGTTCTCGGCTACTGCAAAGGCTGCCCTGGACTTCAGGAACGGGTCTGTGAGGAGACACAACCAGAGCATGAAAGCTCCGACAGGCGTGGAGGCCACCGAAGGCAGGTGTGTGGAAAGTTGGCCGTGAAGTCGGGGGAGGTCACAAACAAGGAAGTAGGCTGAATGCGCCGCAGTCAGTGCGGGTGTGAGGGCCAAGGTGGATGCTGGGAGGGGTTACAGGTCGATGAGCAGCCCCGGGTGGGGCGGCAGTCCAGGCAGGTGGGCGAGGAGGTGTGGCCCCCCAGTGGGTACTGGTAGGGCCCCAGAGAGCTGCTCTGGGGCTCGTCCCACGGCCCTGTGCAGGGACACGCTGCCCCCTGGCGGAGGCGCGGAACATGGTGGCCCCCACTAAAGAGTACCCAGCTCTCCTTCCCAGCCTCGCCACTTCCGCACCCCCAGGCCCACCTTTCGGGGCTCCCCAGGCAGGAGCCAGGGCTGCCTGAATGCCCAGCCCAGGCCGCTTCCTCCAGGAAGCCCTCCCACCGCCAAGCTCCCACTGCCCCTTCCTGGCAGCTGCCCTGAAACACCAAACCCGTTTAAATCGTCCCCTTTAAAACTGAGACTTAGGGCGATGGGCTAATCTCTCTGTGTCAGTCCCCCCATCTACCATCTGGTCACACAGAGTTGCGGGGTTTCTGTCTCTCACCTGCCTGGCGCAGGTGAACCCCCCAAAATATGTTGTTCTTCGTATTATCGTTCAAGCATGCCACAACGAGCCCTGGCCCTGTGCCAGGTTCTGTCAGGGGGCTAGAGATGTGGGGTTTTGCCAGGAGGATGAGGCCTCAGCCCTCACACACATGGCATCGTAACAGCAGGTGTAAGGACTGAGAAATGCGTCAGATGGTGGAAAGCGCTTGGCAGGGAATTGAAACCAGCTGATGTGCAGGCTTCTGCTTCTGCTCCAGATGAAGTAACAGGGACCAGATTCACATGCTCTTGCCCAAAACAGCAAAAAAAAAAAAAAAAAAAAAAAAAAAAAAAGACAGAAATAAATATATGTGAAAAATAGCACCCAAAACAGAGAGCATCACACAGCAAAGGATAATGATCCTTGAGAGATGGGAAACAAGTGAGAAAGACTACAACCATCCCTGCTCCCCTGCTTGAAGAGGGTTTCCAGGGTTCAGTGTAGGCAGTGGGGACCCAGGCAGAGCCCCGAGGTCTCCCTCAGTTGAGGGGATGGAGTGGGGAGTCCCGGGAGGACAAGACGACCAGAGTTCACAGGGCAGAGTCCTGGAGAGGAAATAGCTGTGCAGAGAGGGAGAGATCCCCCAGAGATGCACAGAGGGTCAGCCTCCTGGCTTCAGCTGGCTGCAGGCTGGTACAAGGATTAGAAGGAAAAAACCCACCCAACTTAGAGGAAGAATCATCCAGAAGGAGGCAAGCCCATAGATGGTGGGAATAGTGTCTGTGTCTGACAGCCAGAGTTGGGAACCTCCTAATTTAAGGGGCATCAGTTAAAGTAGAAAGAAGGGTTTTGCTTCAGTAGCAGAGAAAAATCAACCTTAGACTACATATAGTTCTGGTCCTGCCCAACAAAGCTTAAAGACAAAACCCAAAAGGGTCACACAAGTTCCAAGTAACTTAACTGCATCCCAGAAACAAATACAAGGACATTTACAGAAATATAAAACTATCCAGCACCCGAAAAGGTAGAATACACACTGTTTGACATGCAACCAAAAATAATTAGGCATGAAAAGAGGCAAGAAATTATAACCCATAACGAGGGAGAAAATCAACCAAAACTAACTCAGATGTGACGAAGATGATAGAATTGGTAAGGCGAGAACATCCTTTACACTCACCGTGACCATATTCCACGTGTTCAAGATGCTGGAGGGAAGCCTGAATATGTTAAGTACAGATATGGACGATTTTTTTAAAGCCTCAAATTGAACTTCTGGAAATGAAAATTACAGTGTCTGAGATAAAGAATACGTTGAATGGGATTAATAGAATATTGCACAAGAAAAAAATTGTGAGCTTGAAGTCATAGCAATAAAGACCATCCACATGAAACACCAAGAGAAAAGTGACTGAAAAGGAAAATGAACTAATTGTCAGGGAGCCACTGGGCAACTCCACAAAGGTGAGCTACCGGTGGAGTTGGAGTCTCAGAAGACAGGAGGTGGAAACAGGAAAGAAAAGGCATTTTAAGAAAATGGCCAGGTTTGTTTTTGTTTGTTTGTTTTTTTTTACAAATGTAATGAAAAACATAAGCCCACAGTTCCCAAAGCTCAACAAAACTTAAACACAAGAAAGATGAAGAAAACTACATTAAAGCTGGTACATCATTCTCAAAATGCTAAAGAACAGTTAAAAAGAGACTAGCGTAAAAGTATCCAGGGGAGCCAAAACAATCTTGGAAAAGAAAACCAAAGCTGGAGGCATCACAATCCCAGACTTCAAGCTATACCACAAAGCTGTCATCATCAAGACAGCATGGTACTGGCACAAAAAAAGATTAATGGAACAGAAGAGAGAGCCCAGAAATGGACCCACAAACGTATGGCCAAGTAATCTTTGACAAAGCAGGAAAGAAGAGCCAACGGAATCAAGACAGTCTCTTCGGCAAGTGGGTGCTGGGAAAACTGGACAGCGACATGCAGAAGAATGAACCTGGACCACTTTCTTACACCAGACACAAAAATAAACTCAAAATGGATGAAAGACCTAAATGTAAGACAGGAGGCCATCACAATCCTCGAGGAGAAAGCAGGCAACAACCTCTTCGACCTCAGCTGCAGCAACTTCTCACTCAACACATCTCCGGAGGCAAGGGAAACAGAAGCAAAAATGAACTATTGGGACCTCCTCCAAATAAAAAGCTTCTGCACAGCGAAGGAAACAATCAGCAAAACTAAAATGCAACTGACAGAATGGGAGAAGATATTTGCAAATGGCATATCAGATAAATGGTTAGGATCCAAAATCTACAAAGAACTTATCAAACCCAACACCCAAAAAACAAATAACCCAGTGAAGAAATGGGCAGAAGACACGAACACACTTCTCCAGAAGACATCCAGATGGCCAACAGACACATGAAAAGATGCTCAACATCACTCATCATCAGGGAAATACAAATTGAAACCACAATGAGATACCACCTCACACCTGTCAGAATGGCTCACATTCACAACTCAGGCAACAACAGATGTTGGGGAGGATGCGGAGAGAGAGGATCTCTTTTGCATTGTTGGTGGAAATGCAAGCTGGTGCAGCCACTCTGGAAAACAGTATGGAGGGTCCTCAAAAAACTAAAAATAGAACTACCCTACGACCCAGCAATTGCACTACTAGGCATTTACCCAAGGGATACAGGTGTGCCGTTTCGAAGGGACACAGGCACCCCCATGTTTATAGCAGCACTATCGACAATAGCCAAAGTATGGAAAGAGCCCAAATGTCCATCGATGGATGAATGGATAAAGAAGATGTGGTGTGTATATATATATATATATATATATATATATATATATATATATGTATGTATGTATGTATACACAACGGAGTATTACTCAGCAATCAAAAAGAATGAAATCTTGCCGTTTGCAACTATGTGGATGGAACTGGAGGGTATTATGCTAGTGAAATTAGTCAGAGAAAGACAAAAATCATATGACTTCACTCACATGAGGACTTTAAGAGACAAAACAGATGAACATAAGGGAAGGGGAACAAAAATAAAAACAGGGAGGGGGACAAAACAGAAGAGACTCCTAAATATGGAGAACAAACTGAGGGTTACTGGAGGTGTTGTGGGTGGGGGATGGGCCAAACGGGTAAGGGGCATTAAGGAGGGCACTTGTTGGGATGAGCACTGGGTGTTATACATAGGGCATGAATTTCTGGAATCTACTCTTGAAAGCATTGTTGCACTACATGCTAACTTGGATGTAAATAAATAAATAAATAAATAAATCTTATTTAAAGAAAGGTATCCAGGGGAAATTTTTTATATACAGGAGCAAAGAAAAGGGTGTTTTGTTGATGTCCTGTTGGGTGAACACAGTGCATGCAGGAAGACAGTGGCGCAAGATCTTTACAATACTGAAAAAAAAACCTGCCAACCTTCATTCTTTACTGTCGATAATGTCATTTGGGAACAAAGATGAAATGAGGACTTTTTCAGACATAAGGAGCTGGAAGAATTACTTACCAGCAAATCTATACTAGAAGAACCGTTAAAGGACATCCTCTGAGCAGCAGGAAGGTGGCACCGGATGGAAACCTGAACACACACACGCACACATGCACGCACATGCACACAGACACACACGCGTGTGCACACACACACACTATTAATAATAATAAAGAGCACCAGAGATGATAGCTTCATGAGTAATAATAAGAAATGTTCTTCTTCTTATTTAAGTCTCTTTAAAAGACAATTAGCTATTTATTTTTTTTGTAGGCTCCACATCCAATGTGGGGCTTGAACTCAAGACCCTGATACGAACAGTCACGTGCTCTACTGACTGAGCCAACCAGACACCGTGAGAATCAGCTGTTTAAAGCAAAAACAACAGCAGTGTATTGTGGGGCTTGTATCATATGACAAAGTAAAATATACGACCACAAAAGCACAAAGTCTGGGAGGAAAAAGTGAAAATACAGTGTAACAGGGCTCTTTTACTACGTAGAGATGGTACCATATCTTGCCAGGAGACATTGCCAAGTCAAAAACATGCGGTATAAATCCCAAAGCGGTCACTAAAATAGTTGCACCTAATAAAGCAACAAAGGAGGGGCGCCTGGGTGGCTCAGTTGGTTAAGCGTGCGACTTCCGCTTGGGTCATGATCTTGCGGTTCGTGGGTTTGGGCCTCGCAGCGGGCTCTGTGCTGACAGCTCAGAGCCTGGAGCCTGCTTTGGATTCTGTGTCTCCCTCTCTCTGCCCCTTCGCCGCTCATGCTCTGTCTCTGTCTTTCTCTCAAAAATAAACAAACATTAAAAAAAAATTTAAAGCAACAAAGGAGACAGATTGAATCAGGGTTTTTTTGTTTGTTTGTTTGTTTACTTTTGAGAGAGAGGTTGTGACCTGAGCTGAAGTCAAACATTTAACCGACTGAGCTACCCAGGCTCCCCGGAATGAGTTTTTTGTTTGTTTTTTTTTTTAAAGGCAGAAAGTAGGAAAAGTGGGGGAAACAATAGACAAGGCAAATAAAAGATAAATAGCATGATGATAGATTAAACCCAACCACATCAATAATCACACTAAATGTAAATGGCCTAAACATCCCAATTAAAAAGCAGAGGTTGCCAGATTGGGTAAAATAGCAAGATTCAACTCTGTGCTACCTATGTAAACACACTTCACAGACACAAATAGGGGAAAGTAGAAGGATGGGGAAAGTTATCCTATGCTGATGCTCATCAAAAGAAAGAAAACCCACAGTGAGAGTATCACCAGGAATAAATAAGTTCATTTTGTGATAACAAACTGATAACATCATCAAAAGGACATAACAACCCTAAATGTGCATGAACCTAATGACAGATGATAAAAGTCCATGAAGCAAAAACTGATGGGGGAAGTGGGCAAATCCACAATTATACACAGAGTTCCACTCTCTTCTCCCAATATTAGATTCCACAAGTGGGCACAAAATAATTAGGGACATAGAAGACTTGAAAAACACTGCCACCTAACTTGGCCTAATTAATATTTATAGGAGAGTCTTTCATTTTCTGGGCCCAGGTCTCAACATATACAAAATAATTCAAGTCATTAAAAGAATGCTCTCTGACCACACTACAATTATATTAGAAATCGCTAACAGAAAGCTATCTGGAAAATTCTCAAATATTTGCAAACCAAATAATCTGCTTCTTAATTTCCCATGTATTGAAGAAAAAACAAAATGAAAATTAAAAATTATTTTAAACTATGGGGCACCTGGGTGGCTCAGTCAGTTGGGCAACCGACTCTTGATTTTGGCTCAGGTCATGATCCCAGGGTCATGGGATCAAGCCCCACATTGGGCTCCATGCTGAGCATGGATCCTGCATGGAATTCTCTTTTCCTCTGACCCTTCACCCAGCTTGTGCTCGCTCTCTTTCTCTCAAAATAAGTAAGTAAACTTAAAAAGTTATTTTGAACAAAATGGAAATGAAAAGACAACATGTAAAAAAAAAACCTGTGGAATGCAGTTAAGGCAGTACTTAGAGAAATGTATACCACTACACATGTATTTTAGAGAAGACATGATTCATTGACCTTAGCTTCCATCATGAGAACAGATGAAACCCAAAGTAGACAGAAAAAGAAATAATAAAGGTCACATTAGAAATCAATAAAATAGAAAAATAGAGAAAAATAGTGAAACCAAAAGCTGTTTCTTTAAGAAAATCAGTAAAATCAATAACTCTCTTACAGATGGATCTGGAGTTAAAGAGAAATGAAACAGGAATTGATATCAGGAATGAGAGAGGCTACACCACTATGGGTCTAACACATGTTAATATAAAAACAGGAAATATTATTAATAACTTCACACCAACAAATTTGACACATTAGATGAAATGGAAAAATTCACTGAATATTAAAAACTGCTAGAGCTCATTCTACAAGAGATAGGGAGCCTGAATATATCTATTAAATAATTTGAACTTATAGTTAAAAACCTTCCCACAAAGAAAACACCACACTCAGAGGACTTCACTGAGAAATTCTAGAAAACATTTAGGGAGGGGGGAGCCTTGCTGGCTCAGTCAGTGGAGCATGTGACTCCTGATCTCAGGGTGGTGAGTTCGAGCCCCACATTGGGTGTAGAGATTCCTAAAAACAAACAAACAAACAAACAAACAAAAAGAAAAACAAACAAACATTTGGGGAGGAAACAAAACCCATTTTACAAAAATGCTACCAGAAAAGGGAAGAGAAGGAAACACTTCCCAACTCATTCCATGAAACCAGCAAGTATGAAAAGGGATAACATATAGTGATCAGGTGGGGTTGAGCCCAGGGATGCAAATTAACATTGGAAAATCCGTTAGTGTAATTTACCATATTAACTGAAAGAAAAGCCATAAGATTATCCTGATAGATACAGAAAAAGCAATGGACAGAATCTAATACCTGTTCCCGATGGAAAAAAACTCTCAGCAAACTAACCCTGGAAAAGGCTTCTCCGGTCTGAAGAAACATTACTGTTGACATCACACTTAATTATTAAAGACTAACGCTAAAGCTCACTCTAAAATCGGAACAAGGCGGTGGGTTTGCTCTTTCCACTCTGCTATTCTACGTTGTACCTGGAGGTTCAAGCCGGTACGGATTGGAAAGAAATAAGTAAAATGGCCTTGATTTGTAAATGACATGATCAGCTATGTAGAAAATTCTACGTAATCTGCAAGAAAAAGGCCCCTAGAACTAATATTAGCGCACTTTCCGAGACGCAAGATCGACGTAGGCGCGCGCTGAACAGAGCTCCCCACACGGGTGACACGACCACTGTGGAAAAGAGTTTAGCAAGCGTTTTCAGAGGTAAGCACACATCACGTCTAGTCTTATGATCTGGTCATTCCACTCCCAGGTGTTCACCCGACAGAGAAGAAGGCGCGTGTCCGTACAAAGACCGGTGCACGGATGTGATAGCCCCAAACCGGAAACCACACAGATGTCCCACAAGTGAGTGGGCACCCGGACTGCCCCACACCCATAGGACGGGACCTAGTCAACAGTAGAACGAAGCAGGTGTCTCAAGGGAAAGAAACGCTAAAAGTAAAGAAAGAGTGCACATTGCATGATGGCATGTGTGTAACATTCTAGAACAGCCAGTGGCTCTGCAGGGACAGGGCAGGACCCGGGGACGGGGGAGGCGTGGGGACGTCTGGGGGTGATTGATGATGCTGTCTGGACTGTGGTCTTGGATGTAAATGTGCCGAAACGTATCCAATTGTACACTTTCAACAGTGCACATTATTGCTTCCGTTATGCTTCAGCAAAGGCGTTGTTTCAAAAGACAACCCAGGTTGACGTGCTGGAAGGACAGAGGAGAGCCCTCCACGGAGCGGTCGGGTCAGGACACGGCTGAGGGGACAGGCCTGCGGCACACGGACGCCGCATCAGTGTTTGTTGAGTGAGTACATGAATGCCCGACTCGGGGATGTAAATCGTGTTAGACGTCTTAACACACGCACAACCTCTTTGGTTACGCTTTCCCTCCTGTCACTGCTCTCTCAACTTGAGAACCTCACTGGAGCTTTCCCTCAACAGAGCACGGGGCTGGCCTCCTTCCTGCATCTGTTCTGGAACCACTGTTTGGCCAGACCGGGACCCACTCACTCCTTCCTCTTCGAGGGACACCGGGGGTGCTACCTGCGACTCTCAGCCACAGACAGCGTACGGGGGGCGGCCCCACGCACATCCCTCTGAGAGGTGAGCTCAGAGGAGCAGCCCCTGGTCTAAGCCTTGACCTGGGAGCCCCTTCCCGGGGTTGGCTGTCCCCACAGAAGGGTCACCGGGTGTGGGTGTGTGACACCAGTCCTGCTTCACGGCGGGCTCTCCCAGGACAGGGCGAGAACTCCTGGGGCTGACCAACACTCCTGCCGAGAACCAGCCTCAGGCCCCTGCATGTGTGCACCCCTGGTCCCTGAGGGGATCCCCCGCCCCTGCCCCCGGCCTGGGCGGGCCAGGCCATCCTGAGCAGGGCCGACCGGTGGACAAGCCTCCCTGGTGGCGAAGCCCAGCTCACACTGTCATTGGCCCGGGGTGTTCCTTACCAGGCTTCTCTGTAGTTCTCCCCAAGGGTCGTGGTCTGGAGTGGGAGGCAGGAGCTGGGGACGGTGCTGGCATTCACGGCCCCCTCCCGCCTACCACACACGACGTCCCCCGGAGGGACGGCCATCGTGCCAGCCCGCCCGGGGCCCCTGTGTGGCCGGTGGGCGACGGGGCTCTGGCCACCTCTGGCTGCTGAGTGGAGGTATCCACAGCCCAACTTGGCTCGGGCGGGGAGGGGCCGCTTGCAGAGGCCTTCTCCTCTGCCAACCCAGGTGGAGACCCTCGACCAGAAGGGTGTCGGGGAGACTTCTGGCCTGGTGTCAGGGTGCCTGGGCTGCGCTCCAGTGGGCATGGCAGATGGTAACGTCTCAGTGCTGGGCCGGACAGTGGCACGCATGAACCCCGGCAGCCACACCCCGCACTCACCCAGCCTGGGAGGGGTGTGCATCCGTGCCGTCCCATCAGGCCAGGGGCCAGGTTCCATCCACACCCTCCCACTGCCCAAGCTGCCCCAGCGCCCTCTTTGGGCTGTGGGCGAGGGCACCAGGCTCAGGGTGGCCCTCCTCTGCAGCCGCGCCACCCCTCCTGCGGCCCTCAACGGGGCCCCCCTCCCCTCCCCTCCCCTCCCCTCCCCCAGCAGGCCCACTGCCGGCCCCTCCCTGTGCTGGACTCCAAGTCATGCCTGGTTTGGTCTATGCACAAGCTGGGAGGAGTCCAAGGGCAAGGTTAGAGGCCTCGGGCCTGTGGGGCACCCCTCTCTTCCTCCCTCGCACCTGGAAGGGTAACACCCCTGCCTGGGGCTCCCTTGGGCTTTCTGCTTCCCGACCCGCCTCTGCAGCCGGTCCCTGCGTCGAAGCCGGAGTGCGCACGTCCTCCCTGCCGGGGCCCTGACCCACGGGGCCATCAGCACTGGCAGTGGCCCCAGGACACGGACCTTCTACACGGGCTCCTGGCACGAGGCGGCTCAGCTCTGAGGAGTTGGGGGTTGACCTTGTGGCTGGGAAGTGGCGTCACGGGCACTCAGGCTCCCCGGGCACAGCGCAGGTGGAAGCAGAAAGGGAAGAAGGGAAACTGAGCGGGGCCACGTGGGGCCGGGTCTCTGTGGCCACTGGGTGGCGCAAGGCTGGACTCGCGGAGGTCCCCGTTTGCTGAGGAGTAGCGTTTACAACTTGTAAACTGCTTGCAAACTGTCCCTCAGGAGGGACACCCGAGACTTGAGAAGGACACGGGGCCAAGGCCGCTCGGTCCTCTAGCCCAGGGCCATCAAGCCCTTGCCCGTCACATCCGTGCCCGGTCATCCCTCCACCTCCAGAACCACGGGAGGTGCGACCCTAACACGGCCCCCCACCCCCCCGGGGCGAGGAAGCCCGGGTCTCCGCAGCTGCCCTGACAGGAGCCCGAGAAGCCTCATGGCAGCGAATCTCGATCGGCACACAGGTGCGTGACGGTGCGGCCACGGGGACCGGGTGTGCGGAGCCGGCCCGAGCGCCTGGAGTGGAGGAGGCTGGCTGCGCACCGGCAACTACAGCGCCACCCGCCTCGGGACCTGCCGCTCGGGACCTGGGGTCCTGGCCGTGCCCGAGACAGGCCGGTGAGTCGGATCAAGTCCTGAAGGGCCCCGGGCGGCCCATACGAGGGGGTCTCTGAAGTGGCGGAGGCGCAGGCGTCTTCTGCAAACAAGAAGCGACCGGTTACGTGCAGGGCGCCAAGAGACGAAGCAGACGGCAGCTTCCAAAGCACCTGCTCGGGGCATCTGCAGGCAGATGGTGTCTGGGTGGCCGTTCTCAGACACGACCAGTCACAGTGACGCTCCAGAGCCCTTGATGGAGGGGCAGGTTGGGTCCCCTAAAGGAAGAGCTCATAACGCAGTTGCTGGCACGTGTCCCCACGTGCATACGGGGCACTGTGACTGCTCTCAGACCTCTGGGGGTTACTGGATAACGGCCCTGAGATGATGCCAATACCATCACCTGAAAGCCATTACAGTGGTGGTGGGGGGGGGGGGACAGTAGAGGTGGCACTGGCCGAGTCCGTGAGCCCGAGGGCTCTGCAGCCTCCGCCTTGAGGGCCTTCTGTAGTCCCTGGAAGTAGGGAGGGGGCGTTTCTATGTAACCAGTGGCCCGGCCATTGCGGAAGCCCCCAGGCCGGCCCCTCCCTGCCCAGCCCAGCCCAGCCCAGTTGTGCGGCACCCACAGAGATCGGTTCCAGCGTCAGACCCTTGGGAGCTGCCGGGGGGCGGATCCCTTCTGTGTTCACACAGCTTGCCGGATGCTGCCGGGACAGGTGACCACCACGTATCCTGTGGCGAGGCCGATCGTAGCTGAGAGTACGGAGAAAACCACATGCGGTTCCGTCACCTGGTCCACGGCTAACCTGCATATGCTTTTTCTATCCTCAGCGAAGAAGAAAATCGGAACAGCCAGTTTTTGCACAACGCAGAGGCCAGCACGCTCCCACGGTGAACCTTGATGGCACCACCCCCGTCTTAGTCTGGCCCTTCAGGGATCTTGGTTTTCTCGAGGACACTGCCCGGCCGGCCGGCCGGCTGAACTTGGGCAAGTACCCTGCATGCCCTGTTAAGACCCGTGGTGACCACAGGGTGGGAAAGGCCAGGAGCTTCTAGGAAAACCTTCGGGATCCGATGGTCTAGGAGATGCCGGCACGTCCTGTCTGAAGTAAGGTAATTCACTGCACCCGACAGCACCTGCTTCTGCGAGGCCCAGTGCTCGGTGACACTCTAGACTTGGGGCGCGGCGTGCACCAGCACACGCACTCTTCTCTAGCCGCTTTCCTGGGCATCGGGCAGTGTCGGCAAGAGAAGTCCCTGCAGCTCATCCAGGCAGGACACAGGCCACTCGCCACTTGGGTGGATGGCCCGTCGGGCCCACATTGCCGGTGGCAGGTGCCCACAGGAGAAAGCCCTCCAGCCCAGACTCCTAGCGCCCTAGGGCAAGGCCACTTCCTCCTGATCAAAATCAGTTATGCACTCGAGGGGGCGCCTGGGGGGCTCAGCCGGTGGAGCGTCCGCCTTCGGCTCAGGTCATGATCTCGTGGTTTGTGAGTTCCAGCCCCGCGTCGGGCTCTGTGCTGACCGCTCGGGGCCTGGAGCCTGCCTCGGAGTCTGTGTCTCCCTCTCTCTCGGCCCCTCCCCAACTCACTCTGTCTCTCAAAAATAAACATTGAAAAAAATTAATTATCCACTTGAAAAGCGGCCCTGAGCTGGGGCCGAAGTCTGACCCCATCTCCCCGGTGGCCGTGTAACCCAAGTGCCCCCTGAGGACCAAGTGCATGCAGTGTTCCGTCCCGAAGGGAAAGTAGTAGGGACGGGCCCAGGAACAGCTGGAAGTCAGTGGTACAGACAGGAAGTGCCGGCCCCCCCTTGCTCTCAGCCCACCGGGGGCTTTACCGGGGAGGGGGGCGGGGGGGAGGTTCCTGCTGGCTGCTGGGATACGAGAACGTGCAGACACGGTTGTGGGCAAAGGCATACACGTACGGTGCCTCAGTGGGCCGAACCCAGCCCACGCACCTGGCCCGGCCCGGCTTCGCACAAGGTATCGTCCAGGGGGGCGGGCGGCCGGCCAGACTCCTGAAGCCCAAGACGGGAAACTTGAGGACGAGGTCCGGGGAGAAGCACGGAGGGAGGGTGTTGTGTCCCACGGACACACCTGCCTGGATCTGGGGGTGTCCCCGCACCTGGGACTCAGGCCTCCCTGCCACCCCAGTGCTATCCCCCCCGAGCCCAGGCAGAGAGACTGCGTGTGGGCCAGTCACGAGGACGCCCCACCTCTCGGGAAGCCCAAGCACAAATCCGCAAGGACCAAAGCTACCCGTCAGCGGGTCAGAGAACGGGGATGCGTCAGCAACCTGGTGGCAGCCTGACAACACGGAAGTTGCAGTCACGGTGGGGACACCACGACCGGCAGAGGGTACGGTGGTGCGGTCCTGACTGCCCCGGAGCCACAGCCACCTCCGAAGGAAGGACTCCTCGGACCTCCGGCTTGAGCCAGGAGCTCAGGGCTGAGTGCAAACTCTGTCCGTGTGCTGCCGTTCCACCAAAAGCCAGAACCCAGGGCTGGGGGGCGGGGGCAGCCTCACTGCCCAGGGAATCTCAGCTCTCCAGCTTGAAGGTCCTGGCAGCCAAGGAAGGGCCCGGCCCACCGGGCGACTCAGTCCCCCTCCTGTAGGCCGGGAGCCCAGGGGCTCCGTCGGGTCCTCAGACCACTGAACCAGCAGGCAGAGAAGACACTGTTTTACTAGTGGGGGATGGGTGCCAACCACCAGGGGAAAATGGGGTAGGTGCTCATTGGGAGTTGAACCGTATGCCCCCCCCCAACTTTTTTCCCCTTTACTTTTTATTTTTTTTTAATTTTTTTTCAACTTTTTTTTTTTTTTTTTTTTTTTTTTTTGGGACAGAGAGAGACAGAGCATGAACGGGGGAGGGGCAGAGAGAGAGGGAGACACAGAATCGGAAACAGGCTCCAGGCTCCGAGCCGTCGGCCCAGAGCCCGATGCGGGGCTCGAACTCACGGACCGCGAGATCATGACCTGTCTGAAGTCGGACGCTTAACCGACTGCGCCACCCAGGCGCCCCTACTTTTTATTTTTGAGAGAGAGAGAGAGAGAGGGAGGGAGAGAACACACGCAAGCACGGGTGGAGGAGGGGCAGAGAGGGAGACACAGCCTCCAAAGCAGGCTCCAGGTCCCGAGCTGTCAGCACAGAGCCCGACGCGGGGCTTGAACCCACGAACTGCGAGATCATGACCTGAGTCGAAGTCGGACGCTCCACCGACTGAGCCACCCAGGCCCCACTATCCCCCACAAATTCTTATGTTGAAGTTCTAACCCCAGGGTCTCAGAACAGAATTCTATCTGCAGGTGGGGCCTTTACAGAGGAGACAGAGATGAGGTCAATGCATGTGACTTATATCCTTCCAGGCAGGGAACACAAGGACACAGACACGTGCAGGAAGGAGGCAGCTGTGCACGAGCCCAGGAAAGAGGCCTCAAAGGAAGCAACCCTGCCCACACCTCGATGTCAGACTGGCCTCTGGGGCTGGGAGAGAACTCGTTTCTGCAGTGGGAGCCATGCGGGACTTTGTCACGCTCTGTCGTGACTACTGAGCTGGCTGAGACAGGTTTCGTGAAAGGACGGGAAAACCATGCCTAGAACCCGGGGACTGCGCCTTTGGGTGACAATAGCAGTCAGTGGGTAACGGTGCCCCACAGAGACACACGGACCGGGCCCCCCAGGCACTGAGGCACCCACGTGGGGCAAGAGGAACAGGTAAGGACTTTGGGGTTCAGAGGGATGGACAGTCTGGTCTTCCTCTGCCCTTCAGACCTCCCCCCGTCCTGAGCCCAACGTAGCCCCGGAGGGCAGCAGAGGAAGAGAGATCAGAGCCACCACACCCGCACTCCTGCTCACAGGGCCCCCTCCCCGGCTGGCTGAGACCCCGGGCTGAAGGTCTCTGCTCCTCGCCGGGTGGCCTCTCCACACCTTTCTGTCTCTGGACCGGTAAGGGTGCCCCCACCCGCTCCATCTGCCTGGGGCGGAGTATGGGTGTGGAAAGGGGTCCCGGGGTCCTGTACAACCTGTGCAGCTTCCCTGCCCACGCCGCACCCCTGCAAACGGTCCCGGGTCATCCTGGTCTCAGCGTGCTGTTTCCTTCTGGGCTCAGGTATAGAACTGGGATGATCATGCCGGCACGCGCAGCCTACAGGTGGCGCTGCAGACCCTTTTGGCCGCTGGCCCCGGTTTGGGCCAGAAAGCTTGGAAGCCCCACCCGACCTCCCACCTGGGGGTACCGGGGACAGCCTGTCCGGGCTCAGGAAGGGGGTCCCCTCCTGGGCTCCAACCTGACCCAGGCAGGACCCCTCCAAGCACAGCCTCAGCCCCTGTTCTGCAGAACGGGCCGGGGACAGCAATGGGGCCACCACACCCAGCAGTGATGCCAGAGACCCCAGGCAGGCAGGGCAGCTGTCCTAATGGCAGCCGGACCTCGGTCCCCCTGTGCTCCGCGTGCTCCCCGTCCTGGCTCCCGCGGTGGGGGAAAGCATTCTGGAAGGGGGGGGGGAGGCGGGGAAGGCCTTGCTGGAGCCAGGCCCCGACTTGGCTGCACGCCCATCCACAAAGGCCAACCCCAAGACTGATGAGTGGAGAGGCACTTTAAGGAGGCGAGCAAGTCACAGGACAAGGTGAACAGAGCCAAGTGACGGCCGGCGGTGGCCCAGCTCCTGGCCGCCCGGGGTCACCGGTCAGCTCCAGCTCAGTCACTGGGCAGCGGCAGCCCTCACGGGGCAGGGACCTCCACGTACTGCACAGGGTTCGAGAAGGGGCCTGGTCGGGCCCAGTAGTCCACCGCTCGAACCCGGTAGGAGCCAGATGTGACAGCTGTGTCTGAGGCAAACAAACACGCGTGTTGTCGAGTGGGCGGCTCCTTGAACCCGCCCCAGGTTCCTGGAGCCCCCTAACCCTGCCCTTCACGAAGCCCTGGACCCCACCCCAGGGAACACCGTGCCGAGGCCAGGGCGACGGGTGAACATACCCGGGCTGAACACAAAGAGGTTAAAGGTCGACGGCTTCCTGCTGACGGGAGCGTACCCCTCACCACCTGCAGAGAACTGGACCTCATACGTCCACAGGCACCTGGGAAGGTCAGTCAGGACCGGGGCTGGTGTCCAGGTGGGGCGAGTGTAGACACCGTAGAGTTACAGCCCTGTTGCCTACAGCCCCTTTTCTGACTCCTCCCGGGTCCCCGTACTCTTCCTGCGATGATGACGGGCCAGCTCGATGAAGAGAGGGGACAGGAGCCCGACTGCCACCTGTAAATGTCCCCTGTGGGCACCCTGCTCCCCCATCAACAGGTGTGGCGTCTTGAGCCATTTGTGTGGTTGTGCAAACAGCGGTGGCCAGGGTGTGAGGGGCAGAGGGCTTGGAGGACCACAGCTGAGTGACCATGTGGGCACTGCAGCCTCTGGGGACCAGAGTGGAGGGCAGGGGGAGGATGAACAGAACGGGGATTAGGGGTACCGGGAATGAACCCACTCACGCACTTGGAGACCACATGCTCATCTGACCAGACCAAGAGCACCTGCCCACTGGTCAGGGGCAGAGCCCGGAGCTGGGTCACCTGCAGGGAGAGAGGTGTCGTGACTGGGGGGTGGGGGGGGGGTGCTGGAGGGACCCGGGCAGTGGGGGAAGGGGCCGCCACTTGCCTGGCCTGGCGGCTTCCCTGGGCGTGCGCACACGTGCACCAGCAGGAGTGAGGGCAGTGGGAGCTCCGGGCGAAGCGTCAGGCGGCCGCTGGCAGGGAAGGGGCGAGGCGCCGCGGCCACCGGGTCCTAGGGGCAGGGACTGGTACTCGGGGCCTTGGGACCTTGGGAGCCTCCCCGCCCCGTTCCCACCCTGCCCTCGGACCTCGGCTGCGCGCATGTGCCGGAACTCCTCTGCCGAGGGGAAGACCGGCCGGCCGAGGCGCTGCCACTCGCCGTGAGGGCTGCAGAACCGGTTGTCCAGGTAGAGTGTGACGTAGACGAGGCCTGCGGAGCCAGACGCTGGGGCCACGCCTCGCCGGGCCCGCCCCCTCCAGAGCCACCCCTTCCCCCGGACCCCAGCTCACCAGGCCCCGGGGGCACCCCGTGCAGGCGCAGGGTCAAGGCGACGCTGCGGTTGGGGTGGGTGCGCGTGTCGTCGCTCGCGTAGACCAGCACCGTGGCGCGCCAGGCGTCAGCGGGGCCGGCCGGGCGGTGCGCGCTGGCCAGGACGCCCACCGTGTGGTTGCTGTCCAGCAGCGTCCCGCCCTGCCACACCTCGGCCCAGAGCTGCTCGCCGTCTAGGAGGCGGGGAGCGGGGCTGTCGCTAGGCGGCCGTCGCAGCCCCTCTGCCCTCCCGGGGCCTCGCTTCCTGCCACTCAGCCCCGCCCCCCACGCCACTAGGGGTCCCCCACCGGGAGGCGCCCCGCCCCGCCCGTCACAGCCGCTGCGGCCCAGCGTGCTGGGGCGGGGGGGGGGGGGGGGGGGGGGGGGAGCTGGACCGCTTGGGGCAAGAGCCGCCCCCACCCCCGGTAGGACACGGTCACCACTAGGGGCCTGGAACGACCCCCTGCCTAACCGAGCCCCGGCCCGGGTGCACCGGCAGCCCCGTGGGCGCGGGGAAGGCGGGGCGGGGGGGGTACCCAGCAGGGCCAGCAGCGCCATGGCGGTGAGCACCGGCTTGCGCAGCAGCTGCACGTGCGGCGGGCGGGTGTTGTTGACCTGGAAGCGCGCCGTGAGCGTGCGCTGCGTGAAGGGGTGCGGGTGGTAACTCAGGAAGGCGTTGTCGTTGCTCAGGAGCGCGTAGCGCACGGGGGAGCTGGTGTTGGCCACCAGCAGGTTCTGGTGCTGCGCAATGACCTGAGGGGGTCCAGGGGGTCGGGATGTCCCAGGCCGCCCCCCTGGAACCCGCCCTCCCAGTAAGGAACGCCGCCCCGGGGGAGGTCCTCGGACGGGCCTACCTTCACCACCAGGGCCGCGTAGGTCACGTCGGCCCTCCAAGGCTGCGGCACGGACCAGCCCACTAGCGGGTCAGCTTCGTCGTTGTAAATGGGGGTGTCTGCGAACTTGGGGAAGAGCCGCTGGATCTGTTGCACGGCCGCCTGCTCCTGCTCCAGGATGTAGATGGAACTGCCCGCGCCCTGGGGAGGCGGGCTTCAGGACCTCTGGGGCCAGCTCACGTGACTGCCGCTTAAGCGCGGGTAGGGCTGCGGCTGGGGGGGGGGGGGGTGCCCGGCGCTTGTACCTTCTTGTGGAGGGAGATGTAGTCCAGCCGCACGCCCAACTCTCCCGTGAAGAAGTTGGTGCCGTTGTGACAGTGGCCCAGGAGGCCCCAGCACAGCGGGGAGCGCGGCCAGGGGTGGAAGGAGTCCCCAGGGCCGCCCAGGCGCAGAGCGGGGCTGACGGCTCGCAGGCCTTCGGAGCAGGCGTCGTAGTAGTTCAGGAAGCCTGGGTGGGGGAGGGACCTCGGAATCCACACGCCAGCGCCTGAGGTGATGCCCCCGCCCCTTCTCAGCCCACAGGACCCCGGGAGGTGCCCCCCACCTTGCAAGGTCATGGACACGTTGTCAAAGTCGTGGTGGTCCGGCTCGTTCCACGTCTCGAAGTTCCACTTGGAAACGTGGGAGAGTCCGTACCTGTCTGCAGAGTGTCCCCACTGGCACACGTGCCCCCCAGGGGCAAGGCCAAGCCTATCCCAACTCCCAGGGAGACGGGCCCCCGGTTGGAGGCTCGGAGGTGCTGACGACATCTCATTCCACGTGGGCCCACTGCACCCTGCCCGGCCTGCCGTCCCCATCCGGAGGCCCTGGCCCAGGGTTCGTGACAGAGGCCAACAAGGTGGCCGGGGGGATGCGGGAGGAGCCTCCCCAGGAGCACCCCCCCTTTCCCGCTCAGGCCTGTGCCCTGCCCACCAACGTATCTCCTGGCCAGGAGGGAGACCAGCTCCTTCCACTCAAACACCTGCTGCTTGTCCTCAAAGTCGGTGAAGCGTTTGGAGGGGCTGCCCATCAGCTCAAAGCCTGCGACACAAGAAGGTGGCTGTCCTGCCGCCCGCCTGCCACACGGCCCCCGTGCTCCACCCAGCCGGGGCCAGACTCCCTGGTGCCTCACCAGTGCGGACGCAGAGGAGCCGGGTGGTGGGGAGGGGGCAGGACTGGCAGACAGAGGGTGGGGCTGGCTGCTCACCTGGGAGGAGCTGGTTCTCTCGGAGAAGATCCAGGAACCCATCCAGATGGGTGAAGTTGTAGCTCAGGCCTTGCTCCGCTGACCCCCTATACAAGGACACTCGATGTCAGCGCGGAGAGAAGTGGGCCCCAGGCTGGAACTGAAGCGACGTGCATGCAGGCAGGGAGCCTGCAAGGTGCCACACAGGGTTCAGATCCAGACTCCTCAAGGGTCCCTGTCTTTGGAAAACGCCAATGACGGAAGCCTACCGGTCATTCACGGCCTAGTATGAACTGGTGTGCCTGTGCCTGAATCCCATGCCCGAGCCTTTGGGCTCAGGCATGGCACGAGGCAGGCAGGTCTTTTGGAAAAGATACAACGGGACGGAGTAGGGGAGGACAAAGCACACTGAAGACCGCTGGCCGTGGACTGGGGAGCCATGGGAGAAGAGCCTGGTAGGACCTGGTGGGTGCCATGCCTGTGTCTTGCATCACCTGGAGGTCAGGGCTCCAGAGTTGTCTCAACAGTACTCCTCTCCCCTCCCCACACTCCGAGAGGCAACATGGGCAGTCAGAAAACCCCTTTTCTGAAGGGCAGCCTCCCCCACCCCCCCCACACCCACCCCAGACCGGGGCCCAATTTCCTCCGGGTTCACATTCTGACAGGGGACAGAAATCATCAGGCAACTATTTGAATCTTTAAGGACACATCAGATGTACCACGAGGGAGAAGTGACAGGGAGCCAAGGGTCAGGCAGGGAGGGCCTCTCTGAAGTAACAACCAAGTAATGAGGCGGGCCAGCAAGAATGCCTCGGGGAACAGATAGGCAGCACGTGCAAAGGTCTTGGCGTAGGAATAAAGTTGTGGTTGTCAAGCAGCAGAAAGCATCAAGTGTGCCTGGGGCAGAACAGGGTGCGGGCTGTGACAGGTCACTGGAGGCCTTGTGCCCATGGTGAGGACGGGACCGACTCACAAGGAAATGGGGCCCCTTTCAGAGGTCCAAGTGGAGCACTGCCACGACTTTAAGACTTTTTTTTTTAAGAGCAGTTTTTAATAAAATTTTTTTTAATGTTTATTCAGTTTTGAGAGAGACACAGTTTGAGCAGGGGAGGGGCAGACACAGAATCCAAAGCAGGCTCCAGGCTCTGAACTGTCAGCACAGAGCGCGACGCGGGGCTCGAATTCGGGAATCACGAGATCATGACCTGAGCGAAGTCGGACGCTTAACCTACTGAGCCACCCAGGCGCCCCTTAAGAGATCTAGGCTCACAGCAAAACTGAGGGAGGCACGGGGATGTCCCACGCCCCCTGCCCCCCCCCCCCAGCCTCCCCCGCGATCCACATCCCCACCGGGTGGTGCGCCTGCCGGAGCCGAGGCGTCGCCATCACCCCGAGTCCACAGCAGGGTCACCCTCGGTGGTGCACGTCCCGTGGGTCTGGACGAGCGCGTGATGGCAGGCGCCCACCACCCTGGCGCCACACGGAGCTGCTTCGCTGCCCTAAAGCTGCCCCGGGCTCCGGCTGTTCACCCTCCCCGCCTCCCCCTGACAATCGATGACCCTTTTACTGTCCCCGTAGCTCTACCTTGGTTTTGAAAGGGCCCCAGGCAGAGGTGTAGGGCCAGGACTGGGTGGTGGCCACAAAGGCAGCGGGAAGGACCTACAGCAGAGGGACGTCTGCTGATGAACAGGGGACATCTTACACAACGCTTCGGACTTCGCTTGAGCAGCTAGGTGGGCAGGGGTGCAGGTGGCAGAGGCAGGCAGGGGTGAGCCCACATGGAGGCGGACATCCAGGGGTAGAGCTGGCACTGGGGGCTGGCGGTGGAAGCCGGCGGCCTTTCGATCAGGCGCAGTGGGGGTGGGGCAGCGCAGGAGCAAGCGCTGAGCCCGGGGTGGGCCCGGGCAGGGGAGGGGTGTGGCCTAGTGAGGAGCACAGGCAGGTGGGTGGCAGGGGCTCAGGTGTGAGAACACACCTGCTCTGTGGCTCCATCTGCGGGAGGGAGGTGCCAAATGTCAGGAGGGCCTGCACTGCGCCCTCTTGTGGCGGCCGGGCTTCTCCTGAGCTGTCGGCAGTCCGGCCAGGTGGGGGGGTCACGACGCGATCCGGCCCTCGACAGCTTTTCATCTGTCAACCTCCCATCCCACGCCCCAGCCTGGCCGGCCCAGCGTCGTCTTCCCGGACACAGCGAGGACATGGACGAGTCAACGCCCCCCCCCCCACGTCCTTCCCTCCCCCACCCCTCACTTCCTACGAGGTCAAGGCCGACCCCGGGTCTGGCTTCCGAAGCCCACCTGAGGGACCAAGTCCAGCCAACCACGCGCCAGTGCCCCCTGCCCGTCCTGGGCCCCGCACCCTGCCTCCCCTTGCCGGCTGGCCCCTCTGTGTAGGGGTGCGTCTTCCCACCAGGGGCTCAGCAGGATGAGCTTGTGGGCAGCGGGGATCACCTCCCTCACCCGTTTCTCCCGCATCCAAAGGTCACAGCCGGTAGCAAAGAAAACTAACAAGCAGTTGGGTAAAAATTAAATGCACACAGCAGACCGTTCCAAAGTCCCACTACTGTGGGGGAGGGGGCGTGGGCCACGGGTGGTGGGGTGACCCGGTGGAAAGTGAAGGCATATGCAGGGGCTCCGGGCTTTCTCTGCACACCCTAGCAGCGGTAATCCCGGCCTGCTGAGCTTACACTGGGTAGGGGGCACCGCGGGGCTCAGATCAATGCTCCTGCACTTGCTGTCCTGGGCTGGGGGGTGGTATCCCGGGGGGAGCCCCAGCGGCAGAGGCATCGCCAGCCTGTCACCCTGAGTAGATATGAGTGTCCCCTTCTCCAGCCAGCCTCGGCAGCCAAGGATAATCTGGGGGCTAATACACCTGCCCCAGGGGCCAGAAGACCCGACCTCAGAGGCGACCCCTGGCCAACGAACCCCGGGGAACGGTCCTTAGGCCCCGCCGTCCGCACCTTGGTCTCCCTCTTCCCGGCCCCGTTCAGAGAGAGGTTTGAGAAACCTAATTTAGGGAGGGGGCTGAGCAGCGAGGTGAAGCGTGCAGCCCACCCCAGCACTCCGCCCGCAGCGAGGCGCGGCTCTCGGAGGGCCCGGCCCCCACTCCGCGGCCCCCCGCAAGGGTCCGAACGTGGGCACGAGGGCCGGGGCTGCGGCGGCGGCACAAAGGCCTCATTCACGCACGCGGCGGCGGGCGGCGGCTCCGGGGGCCCCCGCGGCAGGGCCTGAGCGCGTGCGCCGGAGGCAGAGCTGCGCCGGGGCCGGTGAGTGCGCGGGGGGGAGGGGAGGGGGGGCGCGGGGGGGGGGCACGAGCGCGTGAGCGCGGGGCCGCGGCCGCGCGTGCTCGGCGGCGGGGGCGCGCGCTCCCGGCGCACACGGACAGGAGGGGAGGGGAGCGAAGCGCACGGCCGGCCCGGGCGGCTCGGAGGGGGAGATGCAGCGCGGATCCCCCGGCGCACCTGCAGCCTCGGTCCGGGGACGGGGGTAGGGGGGTGTCAGGCTCCAGGCCAGCGCGGCAGAGGCCGCTCACTCTCCACCTTGCCACCTAGAACCTCGGGGCTCGCGGTAGGCGTGTCTTTAGGGAGAAGCTCGCGTCCGGTCTCCAGGGCCCCGGAGGTGGTCGGCCCCGCCTCTTCGCACTTAGGGTCAGGATGCAATGTTTCCTTTCCAAAGGAGTGTGTTTGATCTCTTGAAACGGTGATTTACGGGCAAATATTAAGGGAACAACCATGTGGCACAGAGCTGGGCAGCGGTCCCCCGAGGGAGGTTCCTGCCGATCTGTACTAGACCCCACGGCGCCCGTCCCAGTGAGGTCTGCAGCTCCCTCCCGGCGCCCACCTTAGCGCCAGTGTGGGCGTCAGCAGCCCCTCTGGCAGGCAGGGGCCCAGAACCACAGGTCCCTCTGTGCCCCACCAGACCCCAGGTGAAGGTCGCCGGCCTCAATGCACAAAGAAACAGGCAGAGGGACGCGGTGGGGGCAGGGTTGGGGGTGGTGTCCTGAAATTCTCTCAAAGGTCACATGTGACCTCACTGTTACCTCCTCGCCTGATTTAGGCAGGCAGCCTGGGCAGGGGCTGCAGGGTTATGAGGTCCGATCCCTGCCACCAAGGCCAGCCCAAGGCCAGCCTCCATGCTGCATCTGACTGGACAGGGGCTCTGATGGGCCAAAAGAGCCCCTCCCTGAAATATCTCCACCTGCCACGAATCTCACCCCAGAACCTCCAGAGACCCCTGCCCCCCCTTCCTAAGACAGAGGAACGGCTCCTCCCTACATTAGGTCCCCACCCCAGGTACCCCCTTTCTTCCACCAGCACCCAGGCCCCATCCCCCACCCCAGCATGCACACACGCGTATCTGCCCTGGCCTCCGCTGCTCTGTGCCCGAGTCCTCTGTGTCACACAGCCTGTGCTCTGTACCCCATCTAGGGAGACCCCCAAGGGCGATGAGGCTCCCGCCTGGCAGGCCACCCAAGGAATTCTCTCTCTGCCCCCTTGCCAGTAGCTGGGACAGGAGATAAAGTTTATATGACCCCCTCAATAGCTACCCTCCTCTCTGCACCCTGAGGTGAACGTCATCTGCCCCAGGGAGGGGTCCGAAGCCCGGAACTGCTCTAGCTTGTCCCCCCAGCCCAAAACACGGTTTCTGGTCTGGGCAAACAGCTCCCCACCAGGGGCCAAGCGGGTCCTGGGCTGGACTCTGGGGGGGTAGGTGGAGGGAAGACCCTCAGCTCTGTCCCGGGTAGACGGGAAAGCCCCCTGGGATGGGCCCTTCCCACGTAGCCCTTCAACATGGCGGGAGAGGGGCTCCCCTTCACTGGGTGTAAAGGTGGGGGACCTGAGACTCAGAATCGTGTTAAAAACAGCCGTCCACCCTTCGTGGGGCATGAGAGTAATCATTTAAAGGGATCGCCTTCACTCCGGCTCTCCCAGGCAGACCCCACCTGCCTCAGAGAGACCGGAGACGCGGCAAGGCCGGGCACTTGCCAGTCACCGGGGGTTGGACCCGCACCCCACGGCAAGAAGGGCAAACCCGGCTGGCAGTGTGTCCCGATGCCTGGCGGCCCCCCCGCCCCGCCCACAGCAGTCCACGTGCATGTGCACACACATGCTCAGCAACGGCCCCGCGCCTGCTTTCCACAAGAGGCCACAGAACAGAGGCTGGGACACGGCTGCCCGGTGCCCGGCTGGCTCAGGTACACTTGGCCCGTGCTCCAGAGCAGACCAGAACCGTCTCATGGCAGAAGAGGGAGGATGTCATGGGATGAGGCGACCAGCCCCGACCCGGGTACCCCTCTCATCCTTGCCCACCCTTGGTCAGTCGTGCGACCACGGCAACGGGCCCCAGAGCTGCAGGCTCACATCCCAGGGCTGGCTGGGCTCGCGCGCCTCCCGCCCCCCAGAGGACCCCAGGACCCACGCGCCCTGCGCCAGCTCTTTGCTGCCCTCACCCACGCTGTCCCGCACCTGGAGCCCCATGGGGGGATGGGAGCTTACCAGAGGTGCACACACTCGCACTTACTTGTGAGCTGGGATTACAGCACAACTCCCTGGGTTAGCCACTCAGGTAACGCTCATCTGGGGGAAACCCATGACTCAGCAATCTTTGGGGTAAATAATTGAACCGCAAACCCAGTTTGGCTAAGCAGTCACATGGTAACCACAGAGCGCTGCCCGCGGCGGGCGCCAGACCTGCCGCGGCCCGGCTCCTGGCTCCGGCTCTGCCTCAGAACCCGCCGTCCACACGTCCCCACCGGCTAACAAGCCAGAGAGCTCTGGACGTGCAGGCGGCCGGCAGAGTCGGGCCTTGGAGCGCTGACAAGCCAAGGGCCTCGCTACCCTCCCGCGCACCCGGCCTGTGAGGGGCTCCCCAGGTAAGAATCATCCCGGGGCCCCGCCGCAGGGCCGTGGGGCCCTCAAAGCCACAGCAGAGGCCAGCTCCCTGGGTGAAGGGGAGGGGCAGGACGATTCTCGGGTTTTCTTTCTGGCCCCTCAGGCACCAGGCAGATGCCATTTCGACAGTCCTCATGCCACACACCCAGACCCTGGGGGGCTTGGGGGGACCCTTGCGTGGTGAGGTCTCCACAGGAAGGAAACACAACTCATGACGTCCCCCTAGTGCTCACGGGGGGCTGTGCCTGCCAGGCCGTCCTCCACACCCCAGCGAAACCGCAGGCCGCGTGTCCTGGGCCAGCGAGTGAGAAGTCAAGGACGGGGCCGGGCCCCAGCAGGTGAGGTGCCCTTGGGACACAAGGGACAGTCCCAGACTTGCGCTCCATGGTGCACCTGTGTGGTCTGAGACCCAACCCAGGAGTGTGTCCCGCGGTCCCAGGTGACGGGGCAGGTGACAGACACCAGCCACCCCCACTTCCCTCCCGGCTGGCCTCGTCTAAGATCAGCCTCCCAAAGCGCGTCCCGGGAATTCTGCCCCGAGGACCGGGGGGTATAGCGAGTGCTGCTGTGTGAGCAGCCCCTCCGCGAGCAAAGATCTGGGGTCTCCCTATCTTCAAGGTTCAACAGGGGGCACCAGGAGGCGCTCTTCCTCTAAGCCCCAGGGCCCATGGTGCAGCGGTGATGGGAGGGCCGCCGGAGGGACCCCGCCGGCTTGGGTGACGGCGAGGGGGGGCCTCTGGCGTGGACGTGGGCACGGGGAGGTGGGCCGGGAGCAGCGGAGCTGGGTCTGGCCACATGCGAGTCTGGGTCTCTGTGCCGCCCGCTGACCCCAGCAGGGATGCCCACCTCTGTTTCAGGTCTTCCCAGGATGGACGTGTCCCCCGATTGCACGCAGCAGGGCGGGGGGCTGGTGCTGGTCCGCCGGCGGCCCCCAGTGCCCCCGGGCCTGCGCGAGATGCTTAAAGCCAGGCTGTGGCGGGGCTGCGCCTGCAGCACGCGCGGGGCCTGGGCGCTGGCGCAGGACCTGCTCCCCGCCACACGCTGGCTGCGCCACTACCGCCCGCGGGAGGCCCTGGCGGGCGACGTCATGTCCGGGCTGGTCATCGGCATCATCCTGGTGCCGCAGGCCATCGCCTACTCGCTCCTGGCAGGGCTGCAGCCCATCTACAGTCTGTACACGTCCTTCTTCGCGAACCTCATCTACTTTCTCATGGGCACCTCGCGCCACGTGTCCATGGGAATCTTCAGCCTGCTCTGCCTCATGGTGGGCCAGGTGGTGGAACGCGAGCTCCTGCTGGCTGGCTTTGACCCTGCCCGGGACGGCCCGGGGTCCGGGGACAACGGCACCACCCTCAACGCCTCGGCCACGCTGGTGCTCAGGCCACGGGACTGCGGGCAGGACTGCTACGCCATCCGGGTCGCCACCGCCCTCACGCTGGTGGCTGGGATTTACCAGGTGAGGGGCTGACCGCACTGGGCTTCTGCAGAGCCCGGGCGCAGGTCCGGACCGCCCGCTCAGCCACTCAGAGCAGGCCCCTCACTCGCTCGCCACCCCCAGAAGGGCCAAGGCCAGGGCGGTGCGGGGTCAAGGCCTCAGAGGGCAGCGGGTTTAGCCAGCAAGGGCGGGGCAGGCATAGGCGCAGGAGGGCACGGGGTGGCGGCCCGGACGGGGCACCCGAGGGTCTGAGGGTGCCCAGGAACAGGGACCCTGTCCAGGGACGGCTGGCCGGGTACGGCCTGGCCGGTCCGCCCTGATTTCACACCCTCCCAAGGGCCGCAGGTCTCTGGGGAGAGGGGACAGTGCCACCCGCAGGACAGGAGAAGGGAGCGGCTTTCCAGCGCCTGGAGCCCGCACGTGTGAGAGAAGCAGAAGCGAGCGTGTAAGGGCACACGTGCACCTCCGTGTCTGCCGTGCCTGTGTGTGCACGCGCGTGGGCAAGGGACTCCAGACAGAGTCCGTTCGGGAAAGCAGCAGCGGCGGCGGCAGCGGCGGCAGCCGCGAGGAGGGGTGTGGGGCTCTGGGCCGCGGCCGCCCCGTCGGCGGCACCGCTGCCCTGACCGCGCTCTGTCCGCAGGTCCTCATGGGCGTCCTCCGGCTGGGCTTCGTGTCCACCTACCTCTCACAGCCCCTGCTCGACGGCTTTGCCATGGGGGCCTCGGTGACCATCCTGACCTCCCAGCTGAAGCACCTGCTGGGCGTGAGGGTCCCACGGCACCAAGGGCCGGGCATGGTGGTCAGCACGTGGCTGAGCCTGCTGCGCGGCGCCGGCCAGGCCAACCTGTGCGACGTGCTCACCAGTGCCACGTGCCTGGCCGTGCTGCTGGCCGCTAAGGAGCTGTCGGACCGCTGCCGCCACCGCCTGAAGGTGCCGCTGCCCACGGAGCTGCTGGTCATCGTGGCGGCCACGCTGGCGTCCCACTTCGGGCGGCTCCACGAGCGCTTTGGCTCCAGCGTGGCCGGCGACATCCCCACCGGGTTCGTGGCCCCCCGGCTGCCCGACCCTGGGCTGATGCGGCGCGTGGTGCTGGACGCCGTGCCCCTGGCGCTGGTGAGCTCCGCCTTCTCCGTGTCCCTGGCGGAGATGTTCGCCCGGAGCCACGGCTACTCCGTGCGAGCCAACCAGGAGCTGCTGGCCGTGGGCTGCTGTAACGTGCTGCCTGCCTTCTTCCACTGCTTCGCCACCAGCGCCGCCCTGTCCAAGAGTCTGGTGAAGACGGCCACCGGCTGCCGCACGCAGCTGTCCAGCGTGGTCAGCGCCGCCGTGGTGCTGCTGGTGCTGCTGGTGCTGGCGCCGCTGTTCCGGGACCTGCAGCGGAGCGTGCTGGCCTGCGTCATCATCGTCAGCCTGCGCGGGGCCCTGCGCAAAGCGAGGGACGTCCCGCAGCTGTGGCGGCTCAGCCCGGCCGATGCGCTGGTCTGGGTGGCCACCGCGGCCACCTGCGTGCTGGTCAGCGTCGAGGCGGGGCTGCTGGCGGGCGTCCTCCTGTCCCTGCTCAGCCTGGCTGGCCGCACGCAACGCCCACGGGCCACCCTGCTCGCTCAGATTGGGGACTCGGGCTTCTACGAGGACGCCGCGGAGTTTGAGGGCCTGGTCCCTGAGCCGGGCGTGCACGTGTTCCGCTTCGCGGGGCCGCTCTACTACGCCAACAAGGACTTCTTCCTGCGGTCACTCTACAGACTCACGGGGCTGGATGCGGGGACAGCGGCCACCGCGAGGAAGGAGCGGGGCCCAGAGGCCAGGGTCAGCGAGGGAGACCCCGTCGAGGGCACGGACCCGGGCCCAGCCAGCAGCACGGCCACACGGCTGGTGCCCCCGGCGGCCGGCTTCCACGCGGTGGTCATCGACTGCGCTCCGCTGCTGTTCCTGGACGCGGCCGGCGTGGCCGCGCTGCAGGACCTGCGCCGAGATTACAGGGCCCTGGGCATCGCGCTGCTCCTGGCCTGCTGCAGTCCCCCGGTGAGGGACACCCTGAGGAGAGGCGGGTTCCTCGGGGACGACACGGGGGACGCGGCCGAGGAGGGGCAGCTGTTCCACAGTGTGCACAGCGCCGTGCAGGTGGCCCGAGCCCGCCACGGGGAGCAGACGGCCACCGACTCCACCCTCTAGCGCGGCCGGTGCCCGACGCCAGCCTGACCGCCCTTCCGGGAGCCCTGGGCAGACAGTCTCACGCCGTCGGTCTCTGACATCAATGAGCACAGTCGCCACTGCCCCCCCGCCCCCGCCCCCGCCCCGAGACCGACGCTGTGCCCTGGAAGAACCAGGGAACACACAAAGGACTCGGACACTTGAACATCCAGGAACTACGCCTTTGAAACAAGCCACCACAGCCACCCCGGGCCCTGGTGCTGTGTGTACTCGTGCCGCAGGATCAGTCCGACGCTGGCTGTCACCGGCTCGTTTGAACAAGGGCCCGAGGCAATCGCGAGGCCTCCCTTGGCCCGCCCGGCCCCAGTCCCACTGGCCACAGCCGGGAGGGTCTGTGTCTCTGGGAGCCCTTCAAACACACACCCAAGTGCTCCTTACATCTCACGCCTCGGCCAGGCTGAGCTTTGCAAGGCCAAAGGTGGGCGTGATCGACCCAAGTCCCGCTCAGCCCTTGGGCGGCGCTCCTGCAAAGCCTGACCCGAGGACACGGGGCACCAGGTGCGTGGGCGCACACGCTCCGGGGCTGGCTCCAGCCACAAAGCTGGCGCAGTGGGACACCCACCCGACCCCGAGCCTCCAAGTCCTGTCCGGTGGGAAGCCAGCTGTGCCCAAACTCGGGGCTGCCCCGGGAGCCCCCACGGCCCCGCGCGGCCTCCTCCACCGAGGACGTTTTGCCAGGAGGTGTCAGGGCAACAGGACACCCCCTCCGCTCTGCCCCCATCACAGCCCACACGGCACCACACTGTCCTCCCGGACGCTGCCTCCTCTCGGCCTTGGTCTTCGTCTCCAGTAAGGGGGCTCCGCCCAGCTGCCCCCATCACTCACCTGGCTGTGATGAGCTCCAGCAGCCAGTGGGTCCGGACCTGCTCGATGCCGCCGTGGGGGACAGCGCCCACGTAGGCCATGTTGAGCTGCTGGTCCCAGCTGAGGTCATACTGGTCAGCCCGGCTGTGAGGCAGCGGGGGACTGGGGACAGAACAAGGGGGAATGGGCCATCAGTCCCCAGGGGCGGGGCGCCAGAACAGCCCCTGCAGCTACAAATCCAGGGCCCCAGATTGCCCCGGGACAGCAGTCCCCAGCAGCTGGACCCTGGAGTGCCCGCCGATGAATTTTACTGTCCCTGATGTAATAAAATGGCCCCTAACGCCAGGAATGCCACGGAGGCTCATGTTTATGGAAATGGGGGGCTCCCTGAGGAGAGAGGACCACATCCCAATACCCTGTTCCTTGTCCCACCAGCCAGGTGATCTTGGTTATAAGAATGACAGGGAGCGCGTGGGAGACACGGCGGGGAGAGGGAAGATAGGCAGACACGGAGAGGGGGTGGGGGTTGATAGGCCCCCTACCGGCGTGTCCGACTCCACTGGGGCTGCCCCCTTGGGAGGGGCCTGCGCCGCAGCCCCGCCTGCAGCCTGGCCTGCCCCCCAGCGGCCACCGGGCAAAATCAGCGAGCGTCCGCAGGCCTCCACCACACGGGGTACCCGCTCGGAAAAGCCCGGGGCGCACGCAAACACCGCGTGGCTCAGGCCGACAGAGGAAACCCCAGTCTGACTGCAGGACGGCTCCACGAGGAAGGAGGAGCCGGCCGTGGGCGCGGGAGCCCGAGCCCCTCCGATGCAACAAGGGGTCCAGGGAGATCGCGGGCGGGGAGCGCGTCCCGGGCCTGGGAGAGGCGCGCGGCGGGATGCAGGCGACAGCGGCCTCTCGGGCCTCAGTTTCCCCGCGCGGAGCGCTCACCAAAAGCCGGTGCTCCTCCAGAAGGGCCGCAGGGGCCGCAGCGCTCGGGCCGCGTCCACGAGCACCAGGTGCGGGGCCTCGGCCAGGGCCGGGGGCGCGGCCAGCAGCGCGACCAGGAGCGCGAGCGGCGCGGCGCGGGAACGCGGGGGCCGCATGGCCGAGCGCGGCGGGGCCGGGGGGGAGAGGCGCGCACGGTCCCTTAGGCCCGGCAGGTCCCCCGCGCTCCGGGAGCCGAGGTCGGCGCAGCGCAGGCCGGTTCCGCCTCCGGGTCGCACGCCACGTGACCGCCACCTTGGGGGCGGGGGCCGGGGCGCCGGGCCGGGTCCGGGTGGGTCCTCGGAATCTGGGCGCCGGTGGGGGGGGGGGGGGGGGGGGGAGAGGCGGGGCCGACGAGCGGGCGGGAATTAGGGGGCCGGGCCGCCGCGGTGGGGGTCCCCGCCCGGCTCCAGCCCCGGGCATCCCCGCACGCCGCCCCTTCCGGGCTGGGTCCGTCCCTGGTGCCGGTGCGGGTTCCCGCTCGTCGGCTGTGCGCGGGCGCCTCCTGCAAACGCGCCCCGCCGTCCGGGGGCTCCGGGGTAAGCCGTTGTCTTGGTCGTGCTTCGGGGGATCGCCCCGGAGGCCGGGAAGTAGCCTAATGCGCGGGTCAGGCGGCCGCTTGACGGCTCAGACTTACGATGGCCGGACAGTGGGCACGGGTGGTCAGACGTGGGGCACATTTGGAAGGTGAGCGCTAGGACCTCGGATGGATTGGATGCAGGGGCGGGAGGAAGGAGCAGAGTGGAAGGTGACTCCCTGGGGCTTCGGCTTGGCACAGCGGGGCGCCCGGGTGGCTCAGGTCATGATCTCACAGCCTCTGAGGTGAGGTGAGGTCGAGTTCGCCACGGGCTCTGTGCTCACAGCCGGGGAGCCCGGAGCCTGCTTCGGATTCTGTGTCTCCCTCTCTCCCTGCCCCTCCCCCACTCTCTCTGGTTTTCTCTCTCTCAAAAATAAATAGACATTAAAAGAATTAAAAAAAAAGAAAAGAAAAGAAAGAGGAGCAGGTGTGGTCAGGGGATAAGCTGCCTGCGAGGAGCCAAGTGAACATTTCGAACAGACAGCTGGGTGATCGGGCCTGGGTGTGGGGCAGGTGGCCTTGAGGCGTTAATGTTTACGCTTTAAGCTGTACACGTGCCCTGGGCAAGTCAGACAGCACTGCGTCTCCAAACACCAGAAGTCTCACCACACGGTGAAGACCCCTGTGCTGACACCACCCTCCCTCCATCCACAGAGCCCAAGGTACCAGTTCCTTTCGGTTGGTGGCACAAAGTACATCTGAAGAGAAAAGAGCTGGCGATCTTTTTTTTTTTTTTTTAATATTTATTCATTTTTGAGAGACAGAGAGAGAGAGCATGTGCGCAGGTGGGGGGCAGGCAGAGAGAGACGGGGGACAGAGGATCCGAAGGGAGGTCCGCGCTGTCAGCACAGAGCCCGACGCGGGGCTCGAACCCATGAACTATGAGATCATGACCTGAGCGGAAGTCGGACGCTCAACCGACTGAGCCACCCAGGCGCCCCAAGAGCTGGTGATCTTCTAAAAGCGAGGGAGGATAGCCAGCTAACAAATCTAGAGGTGCCGCGAAGCCCGAGAGGAAAGGCACGAAGGAAGCAGAACCCGAACACGTGGTGACGGAGTGCTGAAGCCAGGGACGGACGACGTGCCCTCAGAGCACACGGACTTTTCAACAGGAGCCACCGAAGCCAGCGGACAAGGAGTCCTGGAAAGAAACAACTGGCAAGCTGGAGTCTGGATCCGGCAAGAAGTGCACTGCAAAAGAGGTCAAATAAAGACGTTTTGGAGAAACGAGCTCCGCGGACGCTGGCCGCCACTGGCCCTCACTTAAGGAAACAGTACCTGGCGTCCGTCCTTCAAGCGGGAGAACGACCCAGCCCGGCCCGGAGGCAGAGGACGGGTGTGCGGGATACAGATCTCACGGGGAGCGGTTTGCAAAACGGTAACGTGACATCTGGGGCCTCGACACGGCAGAGAATCGAAGTGCCCGACGATAGCGCGGAAGTCGTGAGCGGAACAGACGCACTGTGAGGGCTGGCCCGCCGCGGTGTCCACGGGCCTAACCCCCAGGACCTCTGAGGGCGACCTTACGCGGTGAAGGCACTCGCAGGTGTGATTAAGCTAAGGCTCTTGAGGTGGGGAGATGATCCGGGATGATCCGAACGGGCCCTGCACGTCACCACGGCGTCCTCGCGAGGGGGCCGAGGGGGATCTGACAGGGAGGAGGCCGCGCAAAGACCTCAGGAGGGAGAGGCGGTCAGATTGTTCTCAAGCGTGTGCTCGGGTGTGTTGTCGCTGCTGTGCTAAGACGGGGAAATGATGGCCGTGACGGAAGAAGTTCACACTCCCATCCCGAGAAGCAGGAGGCCAGACGCGTGGCCCGGCGCCACACAGAGACACGAGGGTGGGGAGAGACCCGTGAGGGGCCTCACGCGATGCGTCTCCATTGCACAGAAGCTGGACGCTTCCCTCGGGTGCAGGGAAGGGCGGCGGGGAAGCTTTGAAAGTCGGTGTGCGTTGGGCAAAGGGCCCTTAACGAAGGGAGCTTGAGGCCTGGGGCGAGACCGTGACTGACTGGGGTCCATCTATCGGACCGGGATACGAAAGAGCGAGGAGCCCACTACGCGTGTCGGTGAAAGCGGCTCTGTGGAAGGTCTCAGGGATGTGACAAGTGACCTGTGTCTCTGTTACCGTGTTAGTGACGCCTGTAACTCCAAAGGGAATGAGTATGTCTTGGCAGGACTCGTATCGTGGCCTCAGCATACCTGGAGACGTGTGGGATTTTTGGTTGTGTTTTCGGCATCCGTGAGGCGCGAGACGCCAGCCTTCTTCACTCCGAAGGTGACGGTTCTCAGGCAGCGGCCTGACGGTGCGGAGTCAGTGTGGACACGGGCCGTTGTTGGCCAGAGCGTCCGCCGCTGAGACAACCGCGTGGAGTCTGGCCAAAGGACCGGCCCTTGGGTCCTGTCCCTGCTCAGGGACGCCCTGGCAGCCGCGCTCCACCGGGCGCCACGGCACACGGTGGCCCGTGGCCCGCCGGCTCCCGGGGGGCTCCCGGGGGGCTCCCGGGCCGCCGGGGGTCTGGGGAGGAACGTGTTGCCGGCGAACCGTGAACAGGACCGAGAGCTGCTGGCCCCTGCGTCCTAGGGACTCTGTCCCAGGAGTCCCCCCGGAGGTGAGCGCAGGCTGGGTCAGGGCCTGCGGGCCCCGGGCAGCCTGGAGGGGGCGCGGGGTCCTTCCGGGTGTGGAAGCGGCTGCGGCCGATGGGCCGCTGAGACAGGCACAGATCCGACGTCTCGGGAAACAGCAGGGCGTTGACCCTGACGGTCGGGCTGCGGCACCGGCTTGTGCAAATCTACTGTCAGCCGCCCTCAGGTTTTCCAGGTGAAACAACAGGCAAATTTGGGCCTGTATTTTCTCCCCTTATGTGGTTTTTTTCTTTCTTCCCCCCCCCCCCCCCCGTTTTAGGCTTTTCATTCCTGCGTCAGGGGGAAGCGGCGGAAGGGCCTGTGGGGGCCTCCCCTGGGCGGGCCTCAACTGTAGCGGCTCCCCTCCCCCCTGCTTCTCCTCTTCAGAACCTTATTTTTCCTCTTTTTTACAAATATTTCTTATTCAAAACATGCTTTTTTATTTTTTTAAAATTTTTTTTTAACGTTTATTTTTTATTTTTTAAAAAAAAATTTTTTTTTTCAACGTTTTTTATTTATTTTTGGGACAGAGAGAGACAGAGCATGAACGGGGAGGGGCAGAGAGAGAGGGAGACACAGAGTCGGAAACAGGCTCCAGGCTCCGAGCCATCAGCCCAGAGCCTGACGCGGGGCTCGAACTCACGGACCGCGAGATCGTGACCTGGCTGAAGTCGGACGCTTAACCGACTGCGCCACCCAGGCGCCCCAAGTTTTATTTATTTTTGAGAGAGAGAGAGACAGAGCATGAACGGGGGAGGGGCAGAGAGAGAGGGAGACACAGAATCTGAAGCGGGCTCCAGGCTCGGAGCCATCAGCCCAGAGCCCGACGCGGGGCTCGAACTCACAGACCGTGAGATCATGACCTGAGCCAAAGTCAGCCGCTTAACCGACTGAGCCACCCAGGCGCCCCGATTCAAAACATGTTTTTAACATTTATTTATCCTTGAGAAAGAGACAGAGACAGAGGGCAAGCAGGGGAGGGGACAGGGACAGAGAGAGAAGGAGACACAGAATCCGAAGCAGGCTCCGGGCTCCGAGCCGTCAGCACAGAGCCCGACGCGGGGCTCGAACCCACGAACCGTGAGATCGTGACCTGAGGCGAAGTCGGACGCTTAACCGACGGAGCCCCCCCAGGTGCCCCTTTTCTCTTAAACAAAATCTGGCTTGTATCTCTGGGCAGGTAAAAACTTTTTGCCCCTGACTGTTTTTGCTTACTTTCTCCATTCTCGATGCTCTGGCATTTGGGCCTTGGGCCTGGAGAGGGTGCCCCTCCTGGGGCTAGTCAGTTCCTGGAGAGGGCCTTTGCTGCAGACGGACCAAGCCAAGCCCGCACCCCCCCACAGCCTTCATCTCTCTCACGCGCCAGACCAACAACCCCTCCCCCAAAGTCACCCCATGGCCAGATGCCGGACACCCAGGGACCACCGCTGTAGCCTAGGCCCGACGAAATGATTCAAACTACCCAATCCTAAACTTACTCCCTGAGCCTGCTGCCCACCCGTCTCTTCCCGCAAGAACCCCAGTGAAGGGCAGTTGTTTCCATTTCTGTCCCCTTATCATATCTGATTAAAACGAATCCTAGGAACAAATTTCAGAGCAAAGATGACATACTTTGATGATGGAGGAAGGGGTCATGAGCACAGAAACGCAAGGAACGCAGCTCTAGAAGGTGGAGAAGGCCGGCCGTCGTCCTCTGTGGGGGGCATGGTCCCGCCCACCCCTTGAGCACACGCAGCGGGCTTCTGCTATCAGATCCGGACTGTGGAGCCGCCATGGGAGGCAGCGTGGCACGGGCCAAAGACGGACAGGCACCACAGGGGCACAGCAGGTCCACACAACGGCATGGATTCACACAGGGCCTTGGTCATATGGTCGTATGATTTTGTAAAGCTTGCTAAAGGGAGATATTATGAGCACAGCAGTTCCCACACTGCCTCAAGCTCCCCGGTCACTTCCCCTGTCACCGGGGTGGTTCGGGGTGGGGGGGTGGGGGGGGGGCTTTCCAGGATCCGGTCAAGGGGAAGCTGAGCTGTGAAAACATGAGTCGGGGTTTAGCGGAGTATATATATGTCCTTCCTAGTCACTTCCTTGCACAGCAAAGTGAATGCCAGATACCCTGGCACAGAAAACACTTCCAGGAACACCCTGGCAATCAACCAAAAGGAGTGAATCACACGGGCTTTTGGAGCGGGATTACACGTTCTGCTGATTTAACAGGAAATGCTGACATCAAGATAACGTAGAACCCTAACAGCCAGTGGGACAAGGACATGATGTAAGGTGGTTCATCAGATCCGTAAGGGCTTTTGAGATTAGTCACGACACAAGAAAGTGCACTATCCCGAGACTTTCCAGCTTGTAAATGAAACTTGTCAAAGTTCTCTCCAAATTTGACTGTGGTCGTAACAATGGATATGAGCTGCGAGTAATGAGTTGTCAAGCGAGGACTTTTGTAAAATAGAAGTCACCATTTTGTTTTCAATCTGCTGCGTTGGAGACACTAAGTTCTCCTTCTCTTTTGTCCTTGGAAAGTAATATCTCAAAACCGTTATGAGACAATAGAAGCACCTGGGGGGCTCCGTCAGTCGAGCATCTGACTTCGGCTCAGGTCACCATCCCACAGTTGTGAGTTCGAGCCTCTCATCAGGCTTACCGCTGTCAGTACGGAGCCCGCTTCAGATCCTCTGCCCGACCCCTCTGCCCCTCCCCTGCTCGTGCTCTCTCTCTCAGAAATAAAAAATAAACATTAAAAAAAGGAAGAGACAATAAAAAATGTAGATGATAAATGTATCATAGTGGAGTGGCATGCAGTTATGAATAAAAATTGTATTTTCTGGATTTGGGGATGTTTGTGCTATTGTCAATTTGTTAAAAGAGTATTATTTTTTCTCTCATTCTGAATAAATACGTATCTACTTGTATCGTAATTTGCATTCTTTCCTAAAGGGAGAGGCTGTCCCAGACCCGGACAGGCTCAGCACCATGCTCCCCAGGGGGCGGTCAGGGGACCCTGCCTCGCCCACACTGCCTGGGCAGGGGCTGGCCTGCCGCCTTGGGAGAGGCAAACGCTTTCAGAGCCAGGAGCAACTCCGTGGCCTGAGGGCAGGCGGGTGCTTGAACAGAACACAAAGGCCCTCGCCAGAAAGAAAAGGCTCGTCAGTGGGACGAGGCGAAAACTTAAGAAGGCCTACTCACCCATAGCCACCAGTGAAGGAGTGACAAGCCCATCCTGGCGTGGGGGAGGCGGAGCTGGCGCAGTCAAGCTTCGATGTTCGCGGATGCTCTAGTCATGATTCACCTGCCGGCGGACGCTCATTGGTGACCGCACGACTAACCCTGCCGGCGCTTTCCCGGTCATCCGGGGACCGCACACAGCAGCGAGGAATCAGTGTCGGGACAGGCACGTCCGGCCGGAGGCGGCAGGAGGCCACGCCCCGTCTCCTCGCTTGGGCTCACGCTGTAAACACGGGTCCCTTTTTGCTGTCCGTCTAGCGCGACGTCTCCCGCAGTTTTGTGCTTTTTGTTGGTGACTCCACGGCTTGACACGGCCCCCCCGTCTCACGGCCGAGCAGTGTCATTCCCATGGGCGTGTGTACCCGTGGCACTCAAACACGTGGATCGGAGCTCCTGCAGGGATTTCACACAAGAGCCGAGGTCTGGCACCAGTGCGCAAGCCCGTTAGCAGCAGAGACAAGGCACCGTGACAGCTGCAGTAGGACAGCCGTTTCTGTGCGAGTGTGCACCAGCAACAAGGAGGCCCACGAGCGGACCTCAAAATAAAACACGTATAGAAGGCAGTCACCAAATAACGTGCAGCTGGCCCATTTCTGTGCCTAGTTTGACAGGGTTCCTGTAACAGCCCCACAAGCTGGGTGGCTTCAACAACAGACGGTTGTTCTCCAGGGAGAGAATTCGTGTGTCAAAACTCTAACCCCCATGGGTTGGTATTTGGAGGCAGGGCCTCTGAGGGTGAATCACGTGGGATGGGGTTAAGTGCCCTTATAGACACCGGGCAGCGTGCTTGCACTCTCTCTCCTGCCACGTAGGGAGTCACAGTGGGAAGGCCACAGTCTGCATGTCAGGAAGAGAGCCTTCACCAGGACCTGACCGTGCGGCCCCCGGTCTTGGACCTCCAGCCTCCAGAACCGTGAAAAGTCAAGTGTGCTGTTGGAGCCCCCGAGCCCGTGGGGTTGTGCTACGGCGCCTGAGCCAACCAAGCCAGCGGGGGGGGGGAAGGGGAGAGAGACAGCCTGTGGACCCGAAGCTATCCCCAGGAGCATGGATGTGGAGAGGGCCGCCCAGATCCTCGAGGGGCACCCTGTTCCAGGAAGAGACTGTTTCAGCGTCGGCCAGAAGCTGGCGACTATTTTGCAAGGCGTTCCAAGAGGTTGGGGGCAAGGTTGGTGGAAGCGTATGTTTGCCACGTTCACAGACACGCTGTGTCAGAGAGCACAGTTGTGGCTCTGCAGACACGGACACACGCGATTTCCTTTTTCACGGTGTTGCCCCCGCCCTCCACTTTATCACCAACGGAAAGAGATATATCCTTCAGTCCTGTTTCCTGAGAAGTCAGCGGTAGTCTGGATCCCGTGGAGCGGTCTTCCATAGAAATCTCCGCCTTCTCACAGGCACGTGGGTCATAGTCCCCTCGGGGCCAAGAGGCAGGTCGGTTCTGGGGCCTGGCTCTCTGGCCTGGCCCTCACCTATGACCTGCCACCTGGCTGAGGGCCGGTTTGGGGAGCTGGGTGGGCTGAAGCCAGAACGGGGGGGTCGAGGAGACCAGGAGAGGACCAGGGCCTGTGAGCCCTTTGTTTCCTCTGCTTGGGCGCCTTCCTGCCGCCCCAGGCCTGCCCCTCCCGGGCACTCAGTCCCGGCTCCCTCCGACCACTTGGCACCAAACACAAACTGGCATTTCCAGGCTATTTTTCAGTTTGTTGTCGGTCCCCCCCAGAACTCAGCTCCAGGAGGGCAGACATGCCAGCCCAGTGCTTGGGATGTGCAGCGGGTGCTCTGTGAAGTTTCTGGACAAATGAAGCCCCCTCCTGGGATTGAGGGCCGGCATCCTCTGCCTTCTCAGGACCCGGACTCTGGCACTGCCCTCCCTCTCCCTCTGCTGTCTGCACCTGGACCCCCTCAGCCAACCAGGGCAGTGGAACCCTCTCTGTCCCTCCCTCCACAAGCCCTGCACACATCCAGCCGTTTCCTTCGTAGCATTTGTGGTCACTACGCCCTCTCCTGGGACATTATTCTCCCCGGCTGTGTCCCCCACCCTGTTTTTCTGCTCCTCTGGGACCCTGGGGCTCTACTCTTCCCTACACCCCTGGCCAGTCCCTCCCTGAAGCTCATTCTTACCCTGCCCGGGTGGGTGCCTGGCTGGAGAACCGCCCAGGAAGGCACGGTGCGGACCAGGTGGGCCCCCCAAGAAGCCCCTTGGCCCACAGCTGCCAGCTTGGCCGTGGGCATTGCAGTCTGCGGTCAGGCCCACAGAAGAAGGACCCCGGAGTGCTGGCAGGAAATGGGGTCAGGGCGACCTTCATGGACACGTCGCCTACACGTCCCCAGCGCCACCTGGACAAAACAAAGCTGTGTGTGCTGGGGTCGCCCCTTTGTAGCCAGCCTTCCGGGCAGGGCTGGCGGGTGGAACTCACTCCTTTCCCTGGGAGTGTGGTACGGGCGGGTCTTTCCTACCAGGAAGGAGTCCAGGAGGCCTCTGAGCCGTCACGAAAGCCCCCCCCCCCACGGGAGCAAGAGGCCAGGGCCCAGAGGGAGGGATGCTGGGCCCTCAGGCTTCCCACTGGGGAGCTGATGGGAGGGGGCGCCATCTGCGAACAGCCAGGGCAGCAACGTCAGCGTGGGGAGGGGGTCATGCAGGCAGTGGCTATTGCTGGCCCGGACCCTCATGAGGTCCCGATCTGAGCTGAGGGCAGGGGCCGGGGCCTGTGGGTACTCCGGGTGAGGAAGGGCCCACGCGTGCGAAGACACAGCAAACGGGGTCGTCCACGCACAGCTGGCGGAGACACCCAGGGGAGGAAGGCCTTGGTTCCCAACCCCACCCTCGGGCCCCTGAGCACTGCCGCGCGCTCGCCCGGCCGCCCCGGGCAACTGCGAACCACTGGCGGGATCCGGGTGTCGCGTGGGAGGTGTCCGCCTGCGCAGGCGCGGGTCCGGGCGCCGCAGGTGCAAAAGCCTCGCGTCGGCGTCGTGGGGAGGCTGCGTGCGTGGATCCCGGTCCCGGCTCGGGCGCAGGCCGGAGCCCAGCCCCAGCCCCTTGCCCTCCGGGCCTCCCCACGCGGTCCCCGCTCCACCCGGGCTCGGACCCTGCCCCGGAGGCCGTCCAGCTCCCCTCTCCCGTCCCCGCCCCACCCGGCCCCGCGGGCCCCACCTCCCGGCTCCGCCTCTCCAAGCCCCGCCCCAGCAGGCCCACCGCCCCACCCAGCCCCAGCCCCGGTCCCCGCCCCCGCCGACTTGGCCCCGCCTCCCGGGCTCGCGCCTGCGCGGTGGCTGCGGGCGCAGTCGGAAGACCGGCTCGGACGGCGAGGTCGGCGGGGAGGTGGCGGCCCCTCTCGCCCGCAGCTCGGACCCGGCTCTCGCCCGCCGCCGGGGGTCGGGCCGCCCTGGGCGAGGATGGCGGCGGCGGCCGAGCCCCGGGCTCGCGCCTGGCTCGGCGGCAGCTCGCCGCGCCCGGGCAGCCCGTCCTCCAGCCCGGAGCTAGGCGGCAGAGGCCGCGCGCGGCCGGGGCCGGGACCCGGGTCGGGGTCGGGCCCGGAGCGGGCGGGCGCCAGGCCCCCAGGCCCCGCCGCGACTGGCCACAGCTTCCGGAAGGTGACGCTAACCAAGCCCACCTTCTGCCACCTCTGCTCCGACTTCATCTGGGGGTTGGCCGGCTTCCTGTGCGACGGTGAGCGCCCGCGACCCCATCACAGACCCCGGTCCCCCCCCCCCCCCCCGCTCCCCCACCCCCCCCCCCGCTCCCCCACCTCCGGGCCCAGAATGGGCTCCTCACCTCTGACCTGTGTATTCCCAGCGATAGCCTTTTCTGGACAGAGCCGCCTACCCTACGGGGCAGGATCGTGCTGGCCCCAGAACCTCTCCATGGAGGTGATAAGGACTGGCAGTTCCAGGGGCTTGGGAGTGTCAGGTGGTCGCGGCCCCTTCCCCAGGGCTGTGGGTCTCAGGAAAATTGTGCTCCCTGGGCTTCCTCACTTGGGTTGGGATTCAATGGGAGAAGAGCACTGTGGGCTACGTGGGGCAGGTGCAGTGACTGGGGGATGAGGCCAGTTCACCCCGAGCAGGTGGGGCTGCTCTGGGCTCCTCACTGCCATCAGCTGGGGCAGCAAGGGCAGCAGTGTGGACGGGCAGGGCTGATCCGGGCCACTGGCTCCCGTGCCTCAGTGCTGGGCCTTTCTTGCCCTGCATACACACTGCTGCCCACAGGGGCCAAGTGCAGCATGCCCCAACAGGACTCCCACCTAGCTGCCAAGCTGGCTGGCTGGGCGAGGAGGCCCTCCCTCCTCTGACTCTCGGGCAGCAAGGGTGCAAGCTTCCAGGGTCTGTTCTCTTGGGGTCCTGCTCCCCGCAGCAGGGCAGGTGGGCGGGCCCTGAGGACCACAGCTGCCCAGGGGTGTGGAGAGTGGCAGGGGAGAGCCTTTGCTCCGCTCAGGAAGACAGGCTTCTGGGGCTTCTGGCTCTGGGGACAGGGGGACCACTTAAGGTTTACAGAGAAGGCTCGACCAGGTGGAGGCGGGTGGGCCTTCTGCCAAAGAAAATGGCATGTTTGTCCTGATCCCCCAGTGCTGCACCAGGTGGCCTGGCCAGCTGGCATGGGGGGAGTCACCGCTGGTTTCTCTCATATCAGAGACATTTAGCGCCCTACCTTCTCCCACGCCAGAGACTCGCTGAGGTGGGAGACCTGCATGTGCAGCTGAGTCAGCTCCAGGTCTGAGGCTAGACCCAGGGTCCCCCTCATGGCTGTGGCCTCTCATAAGTGGGGCCCTGGGAACAAGGGGTGAAGCAGCTCGGGGAAGGAAGCGGGGCTTGGGGACGATGTGAAGCCTTCACTGGGCAGCCGCGTGGACGTTCTCCCCGCCTCTGTGGAGAACGGGCTGGTAATTTGGGTAAGCAGAGGGACCAGATGAGGGTGTGGGAGGAAGAGCCTCCTCCCCTGCCAGGGAGCACCCAGGATGTGGGATGTGGGGTGATCAGGTGCTATCTCTGCCGGCCAGAGGAGGGGGCTGGGTGCCACTTGCCCAGCCCAGGACAGAGCTGGTCTGCGCGCCCCGGAGGGGAAGCCAGCTGGAGTGCTCACCCCGCCTCTGCCTCCCCACTCCTCTCTGACCCCAGCCTGCTGTGGCTTTTCTGAAGCCAGGACTGAGGGCTGCCCTTGCTGGCCCGTGGGGGGCCTTGTCTGCGTCCTTCTGGGGATTGGGGGGGACGGGTTGTCTCATGGCCCCTGTGGTCACACTTTTCACTAAAGGTGGTGTTGGGGAGTCCCTCTGCCACCTGCTCACTTCCCAGCCCCCAACAACCTTGTCCATCCTGTCCTAGCCCAGGGGGCCCAGCCCCGCCCCACCCCCTCACCGCTGCATGTGTGCCAGAGGCCCCTTTCTCTTGCACTGCCCCCTCACCCTGTCCATCTCCGGGCCTTAGTCTGGCTGGGCTCTCTGGGCCTCCTGTCTCAGTGGCCTCCGCGGCCTCCCCAGGATGGGTGGCCCTCGGGGGCACAGCACAGGTCTGAGCACTCACTGCCTTTGGAGCCTCTGGGCAGGGGCAAGGGCAGCTGTGGCTCGGCTGGTCGCCCGCCTGCCTCGGGCTCCTGGCCCGTCACAGGGCTAGCTCTGGTCTCAGCAGACACATGACGGGTGGGAGGGGGAGTTAGGGATATTTAGAGTTGGGGGTGGGGGAAGGATGTCCTTGGTGAAGCTGGTCTGGGGGGATGTGCAGAGACGCCTGCTCGCCTGCCTGCCCCTCAGGACCCACACATTGGAAGGAGAGCTGGCCTGGTGCAAGGGGCAGGGGCCACTCTCAGGATTCTAAGACACGCCATCATCCCGGCTCTGGGCTCTCTGGGGTGAGAGGTGGGGTGGGGCAGAGGGTCAGGGTGTCCATGGCGCTTCTGGGGGTGAGGCTGTTGTCATGCCCCCGAGACAGTGGAGATGGTGGGACCTGCTTGCGCCATCGTTCAGGGCTGGGCTAGAGCTGGGGCGTGGGCTGCGGTGACAGCCCGTACCGACCCCCCTTCGGCTCCGGCAGAGTGGGCCCGTTGCGGTCGGTGCACTGCCCTGGCCCTCGGTGGTTCTGCTTGCCAAGGCCTCCCTTTTGCATGCCAGGCCCTGGGGTCTCTCGATTCCCGGTGGGTCGGGGGCCGACTCACGCAGCTCTCATCCCACAGTCTGCAACTTTATGTCCCACGAGAAGTGCCTGAAGCATGTGAAGACGCCCTGTTCGAGCGTGGCGCCCAGCCTGGTCCGAGTGCGTACGAGTGTGGGCTAGCAGACTTGCGGGGAGCGTGGGTGGAGGCCTGGGGAGGCCGCGGGTGGCGGGTCCTGGGCCGGGAAGCAGTCTGGCTGGTTGGATGGGGTGGGACTGTTCCTTTGCGCTGGTTTGGGCCCCGAGGATGCTGGCCGCATCCCTGTTGCGAGTCCCTCCCGGGGCACCAGCCGGGCCTCGCTTCCCGCCGGCTGTGACCCTCCGCCCTGCCCCCCACCTGAGGTCCCTGGCACCCGGCCCTGCTCCTCCTGCCTGTTGGTGGGCCTCTGTCCGCATGCGCTTCATCCCAGTTGCCCCAAATATGTCATGGGGGCGGGGGAACAGGCCTGGAGGAAGCAGCCAGGGCCCAGGCTTCCTGCGCGGTACAGCTGAATCAGGCCTGGGCCGGACCAGCAGGGCTGCTCTCTGCAGACGGGGCTGCCTGACCTCGGGGCTGCTGGGAGCAGCCCACGCTTGGTCCTGCAAGGACCATAGGGGGAGCGGAGAGGTGGGCATGCTGGGCAATTCCAACAGGACCCCTGGGGGGCACCGAGGGGCTGGGGCGGATCTGGGGGGACTGCAGGGGTCAGGCAGGTGGTGTGGGTGGCCATGGGGGCTCTCTGGGACGCAGAGGTCTAGGCCTGGGGGCCTGGATTGGAGGTGAGGGTGCTGGCGGGCAGGCCCCAGGCTGAGGTGGAGCTCTGCTCCCTCTAGGTCCCTGTGGCCCACTGCTTCGGCCTGCGGGGCCTCTACAAGCGCAAGTTCTGCGCCGTGTGCCGTAAGGGCCTGGAGGCACCCGCCCTCCGCTGCGAAGGTACGGCGGAGCCTGCCTGGCTGCCCTCTGGTCTGAGCCGGTCACCAGGCTCCTGGTCTCCCCTGGGCCAGGTGGCTGGTGGAGGTGGTGGGCAGGAGGTGGGGCGGGGTCCTGGGCACTGATGGCGCTGGGGGGGAGGGGGCGGTGTTCGTGGATCCTAGAGCTGCCTGCACAGGAAGGCAGGTGCAGGGCGCCAGGCAGGGACATATGAGGAGACGCTGGTTCCAGCCGTCCGTGCGGGGGGCGGGGCGGGTACGGCCCCCGCCCAGCACATGAGGAAGCTTAAAGGAAGTGGATCCAGAGCATGTGGTCTGGATCCAGCCTTGTCAGAGATGCCCGCCAGAAGGGGGCAGGGCCCGTTGGGGAGCGGCGAGAGGCCCTTACCCCTGCCCACCCCCCAGTGTGTGAGCTGCACGTTCACCCCGACTGTGTGCCCTTCGCCTGCAGCGACTGCCGCCAGTGCCACCGGGACGGGCACCGGGACCACGTGAGTGTGCAGGGCCCGATCTCCCGAACCTGGGGGCAGGCGAGGGGCGCGAGCTGGGGGCCGGCCGAGCCACTGACGGTCCCCTCCGCAGGACACGCACCACCACCACTGGCGGGAGGGGAACCTGCCGTCGGGTGCGCGCTGCGAGGTGTGCAGGAAGACGTGCGGCTCCTCCGACGTGCTGGCGGGCGTGCGCTGCGAGTGGTGCGGTGTGCAGGTGGGGTGCGGCGGGGGTCCCGAGGGGTGCGGTGGGCGGGGCCTGTGGGGCCGGGGGATGTGGGGGTGTCTCCTTTCCATCCTCGGCCGTCTGCCTCGCACTCGGTTGGGGCGGGGGGACCCGTCTGGTCCGAGGGTGGCGCTGCCCGCCCGAGTGTCCAGCGCGGCCCCCGCAGAATGGCTGAGGGCCGTCCGCGCCCCGCCCCCCAGGCCCACTCCGTCTGCTCCACCGCGCTCGCCCCCGAGTGCACGTTTGGGCGCTTGCACACCATGGTGCTGCCCCCCGCGTGCGTGCGCCTGCTGTCCCGCAACTTCAGTAAGATGCACTGCTTCCGCATCTCTGAGAGCCCGGCCCCCGAGCCGGGTGAGGGGGACGATGGCGCGGACGGAAGCTCCCCCGCCAGCCTGGGCCGAGAGGTGCTGCCACCGGAGTCCAGTAAGTACCTCTTAGCTGCTGCCTGCACCCCCCCCCCCCCCCCCCCCCACCTCATGCCATCACCTGTCCTGTGCCCAGCCCCGTCCTGCCCCATTGCCATCCCGTCCTGCACTCCGGGGACTCATAAGCACTTCTCTCTGGCGCAGGCAAGCAGACCCTGAAGGTCTTTGATGGGAACGATGCCCTGCAGCGAAACCACTTTCGAGTAATCACTGTCCCCCGCCTGGCCAGGAGCGAGGAGGTGCTGGTAAGAGCCCCCCCCAGCGGCCGCAGCAGGGCCCCTTCCCGGGAGTGCTTCAGGGCACACACCATGGCCCTGGCTCGTGTCCACATCTGGCCCCCACCCCCACCCCGCAGGAGGCAGCGCTGCGGGCTTACTACGTCACCGAGGACCCTCGGGACTTTGAGCTGCAGGCGCTCCCCCAGCCTGTGCACGCCGCTGACACCGGGGCGCGGGGAAGACCCTGGAGCGGTGGGGTTGCAGAGGAAGAGGGCGGCCGGGGCCCGGGGGCCCGAGAGGCCGTGCCCGAGGCCTGCATCATCCGTGCTCTGCCCCGCACCCAGGAGGTCCTGAAGATCTACCCTGCCTGGCTCAAGTGAGACCCAGGCCCGAGGCCCAGGGTCCGCCAGCGGGGAGCTGGGAGGGGTGGGGGCCGTGGGACCCAGGCTCCTGAGCTTGTTCCCTGCAGGGTGGGTGTGGCCTACGTGTCCATCCGCGTGACCGCACAGAGCACCGCCCGGACTGTGGTGCTGGAGGTCCTTCCGCTGCTCGGGCGCCAGGTGCGTGCGCGCCGGTGCTCCCGGCCAGCCTGCCGGGCCGGCTGCCCCGTGTGAGTGTCCTGGGGGAATGGGCGGTCCAGGCCTGAGGCCCCCAAACTCTGCCCCCCGCCCCTCCCCCCAACAGGCCGAGGGTCCTGAGAGCTTTCAGCTGGTGGAGGTGCTCATGGGTAGCAGGCAAGGTGAGTGAGCGGCCTGCCGTCGCTGTCTCCACCGACCGGCCGTTCGGGCTCCCCAAGGCCTGTTCGCAGAGGTGGGCCTGGTGCCTGGTGCTCACAGGCCCCGCCTCTCACCCTTGCAGTCCAGCGGACGGTGCTGGCGGATGAAGAGCCCCTGCTCCACCGGCTTCGTGACATCCGGCAGGTCATTGGGGGTGAATGCTGGTCCCCAAGGAGCTGCCAGGCTTTGGCGGTGGCCTCTACCTCATAGTGAGGGTCTGCCCCCAGGACACCATGTCCCTCCTGGCTGGCAGTGCCACCCCCCTGGGCCTGGTGGGTCTGTCCGCATCCTAATGTCACCTGTTCTGGAAGGTGGGGCTTAGAGCCACAGACCCTGCCCCCTCCCCCCCCCCCCCCCCCCCCCCCCCCCCCCCCCGGGAGTTGAGTGGCTTGTCCCAAGGGAGGAAGCCTGTGTGTTCTTCCTTTCCTTTTCTGTTTATCCTGCGGGATCTTTTCAAGGGCCCCTTTCCCGGATGAGGGGGTGGAGGGGCTGGGTGCTGGTGCTGTCCTCTTGTGCTCCGGCTCAGCGTCCCGCCCCCTTCCTGCAGACGTCCCTACGGCAGATGAACCAGATGCGGTTCTACGTGGCTGAGAGCAGAGCTGTGGCCCCGCACGTCTGCCTGTTTGTCGGTGGCCTGCCTCCTGGCCTGTCTGCCCAGGAGTATGGCAGCCTACTGGACGAGGCTGTGGCCACCAAAGGTGTGACTGCCCGGCCTGACCTGGGGCTACTGGCTGCTGGCAACCAGGGGTTCAGAGAGCAGGCCGTGGGGGCTGCTATGCCCCCCCCCTCCCCTGCCACTTGCTGTCTGAGCGTTTGCAGAGCTGATTCCCATTCTGTGGGCCTCGGGTCTCACCTCGAGGGCCCAGACTGCTTACCTCTGCCAAGGGGTTTCTGAGACTCCTGAGCTCCAGCCTCTGCCTTTTCTGCCCTTGGGTCTGACTGGGGGAGGGACTCACTGGGAACCTGCCTGCAAGCGAAGTGGCAGCAGCATTGGCCTGAGGGGCAGGGTGGGACTGCCTGGGGTGGCCGTGCTGAGGTGGCCGTGCCCGGGGGGGGGGGGGGGGGGGGGGGGGGGGGGGTGGCGGATGCACCCCGATGGGGGGGCCGGATGCACCCCGGGGGGCAGGGCGCTCCCCTGATGACAGCCTGTCTTTGCAGCTGGACTGGTGTCTGTGAGCCACGTCTACTCCTCCCAAGGTGAGCCGCCTCCGTGAGCCGTGGCCAGACTTGGCCAAAGGTCATTCCCTAGAGTTAGATGGAAAGGCCTGTCCTCGTTTTTGTGTTTCACTTTGTTTAGAACCTGACCTTTTTCTTGGGGAACCACGGGCAAGGGAAACGTGTTTTTTTTTTTTTTCTCTGCCTCAGGGCTGTAACACTTTAGCTAAAACGTGACTGAGGTGCAGTGGACGTATTCTCCAAAACCTGTTCTGCCCTTCGGTTTGCACCTTCTTTTATGGAAACTTCAAATCTACCCAAAAGTGGGAGGATTCATTACCACGAGCCCCATGTCCCTTCTGTGTGTCCTCAGTAGTATCATTGTTCTCCATTCTTGCGGGTGCCCCTCCCCCCCGCCCCAAACCACGGGTCTCAGCAAGCTCAGTGGGCCAGGGATCAGAGTGTCCCCAGCCACTCCATCCCACCTCCTGGTGGCCTTACCTGCACCCACCTACTCCGTCCTGTCTCTGAGCCTCGTCGTCTTTAAAGGCTCCACAGAAAGGTGGTCCTGGTCACGTGGATGCCATCAGGTGGCACAGCCAGGGTCCCTTCCGGCTGCGGGATAAGGTGAGGCTCTGGCCTGAGCTTACAGTGCACCTGCTACAGGTGCAGTGGTGCTGGACGTGACCTGCTTTGCAGAGGCGGAGCGACTGTACATGTTGGTCAGGGACACGGCTGTGCATGGCCGGCCGCTCACTGCCCTGGTGCTTCCAGATGTGTTGGTGAGTGGGTGCTCTGGGGGGACACCTGGGGAGGCGTGGCTCCCACCACCGGTTTGTCCATCGTGCAGGGTGGTGGCCAAAGTCACACCAAGGGAGGAGCCTGAGGTCCAAGGGTGAGAGGCCTGCGTGAGGACCACAGGATGCAGCACCTGCCCCGTGGCGGCTGCCTCCCAAAGGCTGTGTGTGTGCAGACACCCTGCCAGACCCTTGCCTTCTGTGGGGTCACTGGGCCCTGGCCCCATACCCCCAGCTTGGGAGGCCCGGGGACCCCTGCCATCACCCTGGGCCACCTCCGGCCAGTAGGTGGGGCTCCCTGACTTTGGAGGCTGTGTCCAGAAGAGCGAGCTAGGGGTGAGTGCAGGGTCGGGGTGGGCATCACGCAGGGCAGGGCAGGGTGAGGGGCCGGAGCCCCAGGTCCCGCCCTACGCTCTGTGCCTTTGCAATACCCTCTGGTCCACAGCCCTGCTGGTCCCCAGGATCCCACCAGAGGTTTGTGGCTGCTCTGTCCCTGAGCCCTAACTCCTGACCCCTGACCCGGTGAAGCAGAATTAGGGCAGAGTGACTTCAGTGTCTGTGACCGGGTGGGTGACTGGTCCTGGCTGCCCTCTCCTACCCTGAGCTGGGTCGGGACCCGGTGCTGTCCCACTGTCCTGACGAGGGTGCAGCGTGTGCAGGTCAGGGTCTCTGACAGCTGTCAGCCAGGCAGGAAGTGCCGACACACCTTCTGTCTCCCGGCAGCTGCCTGCTTTGGGGTGAGCGGGTGAGGGGTGACCGAGCAGCTCTGCCCTGTGGGTCACTCCAAGTGTGTCCTGGCCTTCAGCCATGGCCAATCCTGTGCCTGTTACCCAGGACCTCCCACGGTGGGGACCCCAGACCCACTGCAGGGACCCCAGTGCCCTCACCATCCTCGCCACTGTCGGGACCCTAGCCCTTCATCCTCCCCGTCGTGGGGACCCTAGCCCCCCATATTCCCCATTGTGGGGGCCTCAGCCCCCCGTCCTCCCCATCACGGGGACCTCAGCTCCCCACCACTGTCTCCGGACACTGTATTTTGAGGGTGGTGTGTTGAGATGTGGACTCCCCACACTGGGAGGCACGGGGCCACTCTGTGAACCCGGCTGCTGCTCTTGGCTGCCGTGTGGGTCGGTGGGGGCCCTGGGAGCCGCATTCCTCCTGGGGTGTGCGCCTCATGGCTCCAGGAGGGGCAGATGGAGTCCCACGTGGGGGTCCAGCCTGGGCTTCTGGGCTACGTGGATCAGGCAGCGGGTGTGGTCTGGGGACAAGTGTCACAGTTGGTGTGGCGCCGCCTTTGTGCTCAGAGCTGCAGGCTGGCGGGCCTCATCTCTGTTCTGCTGGCCAGCGACCATGGGTGCCTCTGCCGCACGGGGTGCCCTGAGCAGTCAGCGGCAAGGTGGGAGTGGCCGTGTGGCCCCCTGGACCCCTGTGCGCCTTCCTTGGGAGGGGGCTGGCCCCAGATTGGAGGACTGTCACTGCCCGGACAGTGCCATGGGGGCCACCAGGCACTGCCTTCGTGGGGTGGCCTTGGGAACCTGCCCTAACCCAGCGCCCCATCTGTCAGCACACGAACCTGCCCCCAGACTGCTGCCCCCTCCTCGTGTTTGTGAACCCCAAGAGTGGAGGCCTCAAGGGCCGCGACCTGCTCTGCAGTTTCCGGAAGCTGCTGAACCCTCACCAGGTCTTTGAGCTGACCAATGGGGGGCCTCTTCCTGGGTGAGTCTAGTGGTCCCCCGCTGCGCTGCTCAGTCTGGCAAGCTCCGGGAGGGGTGCCTGCACACACCCGTTGAGAGGCCAAAGGGAACAGGTTGGGGTTCCGTGTCAGAACCCTCAAGGCCATCGTGTGTGGGGGATGAACTGCAGCCCCCTTCTGCCCCAGGGTCACCACTTCCTGCTCCCACCAGCTGTGCACCTGCGTAGGCATGGCTGCAAGAGCACTTCTTGTTTCCCTGTTGCCAGGTTCCACGTGTTCTCCCAGGTGCCCTGCTTCCGGGTGCTGGTATGCGGTGGGGATGGCACTGTGGGTTGGGTGCTCGCTGCCCTGGAGGAGACGCGGCGCCACCTGGCCTGCCCAGAGCCTTCTGTGGCCATCCTGCCGCTGGGCACAGGTGGGCTCAGCCAGCACATCCCATGCTTCAGTCAAGGCCCGGGGGTGGTGGTGGGTAGGTGGGTGTGGAGAGTCAGTCTTCTCTTGCCTGTGTCCCAGGGAATGACCTTGGCCGGGTCCTCCGCTGGGGAGCGGGCTACAGTGGGGAGGACCCGTTCTCCGTGTTGGTGTCGGTGGACGAAGCTGACGCCGTGCTTATGGACCGCTGGACCATCCTGCTGGATGCTCAGGAGGCTGGAGGTGCAGAGGACAGCACGGCAGATGTGGAGCCTCCCAAGGTATCCGTGTGCTCTGGTGAGAGTGTGGCATCCGCCGGGCCCCCTGCAGGCTGGGGGGTTCACGCCCGTCCCTGCCACCACCTGGGGTAGGTGCGAGTGCCATCCCGGTTACCGGGAAAGCTGAGGCCCTGTCAGAGCGGTGACTTGTTGGGGACATCCCAGGCCAGCCGTGATCCTCGTGGGCACCACGTGCCACGCCTACCTCCCCCTAGGTGCTGGTGGTCACCGGGCAGGGCAGTCACTGGACAGAGGCAGCCCTAGCAACAGGGACAGAGTTGGGTTGGCGACGAGGAGGCTGGACCCAGCTGGGGGAAGGCGGAGAGCAGCCAGTGGGGGCTGACCAGGGCCACGCGAGACCGTCTTGTCCCCAGATTGTGCAGATGAGTAACTACTGCGGCATTGGCATCGACGCAGAGCTAAGCCTGGACTTCCACCACGCGCGGGAGGAGGAGCCTGGCAAGTTCACCAGCAGGTGCTGGAGGGGCCAGGAGGGGGGCTGGGACTGCTCTGGGCCGCCCCCCCCCCCCCCCCCCCGCCCCGGCGACGGCACCCTTCCTGGGGTTGGCCGGCGGGAACTGGCGGGTAGGGGCGGGAACCTGGGGGCCGTTTTGGGCAGGGCGAGGGCGCGGCCTTGACAGGGGCGCACCCCCGCAGGCTCCACAACAAGGGCGTGTACGTGCGGGTCGGGCTGCAGAAGATCAGCCACTCACGCGGCCTGCACAGGGAGATCCGGCTCCAGGTGGAGCAGCGGGAGGTGGAGCTGCCCAGCATCGAGGGTCTCATCTTCATCAACATCCCCAGGTGCCAGCGGCTGGGGCTCTGGCCGCAGGTGGGGCTCCAGGCCCGCGTGCGGCCTCGCCCCTCTTACCCGTGCGCCCTTCCCTCGGTGCAGCTGGGGCTCGGGGGCCGATCTGTGGGGCTCGGAGAGCGACTCGAGGTTCGAGAAGCCGCGCATGGATGACGGGCTGCTGGAGGTGGTGGGGGTGACGGGCGTCATGCACATGGTGAGTGCGGGCAGGCCGGGTGGGCCCCGGTGTGGCCCCTCGGGCCGCTGAGCCCAGCCGGCCCTCTACCCTCCCAGGGCCAGGTCCAGGGCGGGCTGCGCTCGGGCATCCGCATCGCCCAGGGCTCCTACTTCCGCGTGACTCTCCTGAAGGCCACGCCCGTGCAGGTAGACGGCGAGCCCTGGATCCAGGCTCCCGGGCACATGATCATCTCAGCTGCGGGGCCGAAGGTAGGGACCGGGGTGGGCCGGGCGGGGCCTGAGCAGGCGGGGCGGCGGGTGTGGTGCTGGAAGGCCGTGGCCAGCCGAGTGCCCGCTGCAGCAGCCAGTTGTCCCGGAACGCCACACCGGGAGGCCTGCACGCTGAGGCCCCCTGGGCTCAACAGACCGAAGCTGCCGGGAGGCGGGCCGAGATAGCGCCTGCAGGATCACCCAGCCCTTTGTCCTGACTGGTCCTGGGACAGGTCCACATGCTCAGGAAGACCAAGCAGAAACCCAGGAAGGCTGGGACCCCCAAGGATGCCCGAGCAGATGGGGTGCCTGTCCCCGAAGGGGACCCCAAGTAGCAGAGAGCCCTGGAACGGTCTGTGTATCCAGCAGCAGCAGCAGCAGCCAGCCAGCCAGCCACGGATGGACTTGCCCATAGCTCTGACCGTGGGGTGTCTCCCCCTCATCCCTGTGACTCGTGGAAGCTGCTGGGTGGGTGGCAGGTGTTTCCTCCCCTGGCCTCTGGTCCAGTGACAGGGCGGGTGCGGGGCTTTGGCTGGCCAACGCTCTCGCCTCTTGGGGTCCAGGCCACCATCACCATCCTGGGCAGCACAGGCACTTCTCCCTCTGCATTCACTGCCGCCCCCCCGCCCCGAGCCTGTTGAGGTGGGCAGCACTGAATCTCAAGCCATCTCCCTGGATGCTCCTATAGGACAGCCAGCTCTGTGGGCCCTGGGTGCACCTGGTACAGACCTGGGATGCCCTGGCCATTGAGGGCTGGGCAGGGGCACCTGCTAGGTCTTGGGGAAGGTGCCTTGTCTCCTGGCCCCATCACTGTATGACTGCTTGGGCTGCACCTCCAGAGAGGGCCCTGACCCAGATGGGCTTGGCCAACAGCCTGAAGATGGTGTGGTGCCCAGGAAGCAGCAGAGCAGGGGAGCTGGGCCCTCACAGGGGTGGGGCAGAACGTGCCTGCAAGGGACCGGAAACACATCCAGGCGGGCCGGGGCCGGGAGACCCAGAGGAAGTTTACAAAGCATGAAGTGGGAAGAGCCAGCTTTAATCACCTGTTTGTCAACAATCAGTCCCAGTATCTGTTCAGCTGACTGGGCTCGTGGGTCCCCTTGCTGCTGCTCGTGGCGGCAGAGACGTGGCAGGAGGGGCGTGGGGCAGGCCTGCCGGGCAGACCACTGTGGCGTTCTTCCACCAAGCAGAGTTCAGACGGCCCGTGGAGTCCAGCCTCTGGCCCCAGGAGGAGTGTCTCCTGAGTCCTCCAGGAAGGCCCATGAACCCCCTGTCCCTCTTGTCCTGGCTCGGCCCTGCCAGCCACGTCCCCCAAGCTTCTGCCAAAACTGCACAAATGCACTGTAGTGGCCGTTTGTAGCAGAACACTCGTGTCATGTGCCTCTAGCACACAGCCGTGTGTTGTGTCCCTGTTGGTGTAATTATTTTGCTTTGCGGGCCTTGGTGTTGGTTTTGGTCTGTGGCTGTATGTGGTGGTCAGGGTGAGTCTGTCCTTCTGTATTTAAGTGCGTCTGTGTGCCCAAATGGGGCAGTGTGGGCCTGGCACCAAGGGCCTGTGTGTACCTGTCACTACCTGAATGTAATCATAATTTATACCCAGGATAAATACAGTCTGGGCGTTGCCGACCTGCTCCTGTGTTCTCTGTGCCTAGTGACCAGGGTGGGTTGCCCAGCAGCTGCCAGGGAGCTCTGCCTGCAGGAGGGTGGCCAAGGTGGGGACCCACGCCCCCTCCAGGGCTGAGGCTGTGGTCCCCCAGCTGCCCCTGGAGCCACCCGACTACCGGCGTCCGTGTGGGTCGGCTCGACGGAGAACGCGGGCCTAGGACCGAAATGGGCACGGGCGCGCACAATACAGAGCGAACTTGCTGCCAGACTCTGCAAAGTGGAAAACCTCCCGAGGGCGCCAGAAGAGAACAATGAAAATAAAGCCCCGGTGGGCCGGATGCAGGCTGGGGCAGGGAGGACGTGGAACTTACTAGGGAGACGGGAGGAGCGGGGACCGCACGTCGTCCTGGCCCCCTGGTGCCGGCAGGGGGAGGCCCCGCAGGGCCCGCAGCAGGGCCAGGGCCAGGCGCACGAGGAGACGCAGCAGCAGGAAGCCGAAAGGCACGGCGATCTGTGTGAGGTGGAAGATGGCTGTGCTGAACCTGCTGAGGAAGCAGGTGGAGGCGAAGGCCAGCAGGCTGGCACAGGGGTACAGCGCGAGCTTGGCGAACATGAACGCGTGCTCCCGGCCCCCGAACCGTGCCGAGGGCTGCAGCGTCTCCTCCTCGTGCAGCAAGGCCGTGGTCCAGATGGCAAACTGGAAGATGCTGGCGAAGAAGACGATGGCGCAGCTGACGCGCACGCTCTCGAGCTCGTCGTGGGGCTGCTGGGCGAAGGCCGAGGTCTGCTGGTAGGCCAGCGGGAGGCCGCCCACAAAGGCCAGCGACAGTGTGTTGAGCAGCCCCATGGACTGCGTGGCTTTGCGGATGTGCAGGAAGAGCGAGTGGTGGGCGAACCAGAGCAGGCCCACCGTGGCGAAGGAGCCAAAATACGCCAGGAAGTGTGGCCCGTACACGCTCAGTGCCGCCACCAGGCTGCCGTGGAACTTCTCCTTCACGTCCTTGGAGTCCGGGATGTTGTCCTCGCTGAGGATGGTCAACACACAGCATTTATAACAGCCTCGACGCAGGGCGTCAGGTCCGGCCACAGCCCCCACCCCATCCCGAGCCCCGTCGGGCGGGCTACACCTAGCTCCCAGGCACACTTGAATTTCACATAAAGGGCACAGACAGCTTTTGTTGTCTCCTACATGCACACTTAGTATACTAAGCGATTACACGTTCATCTGAAGTTCAAATTTAACTCCAGCCTGCACTTTGCTGACAGCCCCGGGCTGGTGAGCAGCCCTGGTCCCAAGCCTACAGCCCCCCTGGCCTCCACAGGTGGGTGCTCGTGAGGTCTGTCCATTCTCCTGTGGCTGTCCAATCAACTCGGGCAGCAGTCCCGCAGATCTGAGGGGGGGGGGGGGGGACAGTTAGCCTCTCTGGCTCTCAGATCTGGGCTGCACTTTATTGTAAGGAATAACTGCAAGGCATCTCTCAGGATTCTCCCTTCCACGGATGTCCCCAGTTGCACAGCCCAGAGAACCTGCCGCCCTCACAGTGGGAAGCTACAAGTGTGTTTGGGGGTTTGGAGGGAGCTGCAAGGATCTGCAGGTAGGGGCAAGAGACAGAGCCAGGGGTACTGCCCCAGGTCCTTGGGACGGTGGCTTTGAGTGGAGGAAGGAACACAGCCCCCTGGGCCCCCAGCCTCAGCCGGCCCGTGCCGCCACTCAGCAAGGGAACTGGGGCTAGCATGGCCCTGGCCACAGGGCAGGAGCAAAGCCACATCATTCTGGAACCTGAGGTCTAGGCCTCGGAGACTGATTACCAGTGAACACTTGCTCCCGATTTCTAAAAAATTCACAAGTTACAGTAGGAAAAAGCTATCAAGAGAGGATGAGGAAAGTGAAGAGTTTACCAGATACAAAATGTAAAATCACAGTGTTGTAACACGTCCAACAAAAGAAGGATGTATTGAAATAAGGCCAAAGAAACAAAAGGGTCTAAAAAAGAATGAAAAATTTCCGGGGGGGGGGGGAGCAGACAAAACCCAAAAATGCAGGAACGAAAATTCGAACTTTGACAGAATGAAGAGGCAGATCAGGTGGAGCACAGTGAAGGGAAAAATGAGAACAGAGGGTGCGGGAGGAGGAGCCCCGGGGGTGGGGACAAGGGACAGGGGTGGGGGGGAGGACTGGCATGGGGGATGGGGGATGGCAGGGGAAGGGGCGGTTGGCCTGGGGGTGAAGCCTAAAGGGGGAGGAGAGAATGGAGGTGGGGGAAGCCCGCCTGCCCCCAATCTGCCCAGCTTGGGGAAGGGAGAAGTGACCCTGCGTGTGGCCCTGGTGCCCCCTGCCTCCACCTGTGCTCTCCCATGGAGACCCTGAATTCTGGAGGGGGCTCCGGCCAGGGTAGGACTCGTTCCACAGGGAGGGTGGCAGCGGGAGGCCGCAGCACCCGCCTGCGTAGGGCTGGATGAAGAGAGACCCTCTAGACAGGCATGCCACAGACCCCTTCCTCAGGCCTGGGTCCTTACCAGATGTCCAGGATGAGGAGTGTGGCCACGATGGCATAGACCCCGTCGCTGAAGGCCTCCACCCGCTCCTTGCTGAGAGGCTCGTGCAGGTCAAATGTGAAGAACTCCACACTGTGAGCTGGGGGCTCTTGGGGGCCTGTGGATGTGCCAGGAGGGAGGAGCTGGCCAGGGGAGGGGACTCTGCAGGGACGCCTGGCCGTCACGGGCGCCTGGGCCCTTCCCATGCTCCACAGGCCTTGGGGAGCAGTGCCGAGGCCCCACACACCAGCCTGCCCGCACACCTACCCACAAGCCTGCCCTTGCACCAGCTGCAGGCCTTGCTGACGTAGGGGAGGAAGATGACCGTCGCCATCAGCAGGTACGACTGTATGAGACACAGACATGTCAGGAGGTGACGCTGCACCAGAAATCCCACCCAGGAGCCACCCGCTCCAAAGGGATGGCAGCACCCGCAACCTAAGAAACAGGTTAATTATACCTCATCAGGCTGAAAGCCGTGCGTGCATCCAAGAGCACTTCTCACACAACGGGAGAGCACACGGCAGCCCGCGTGGCAGAGGAGGACCTGGCACCCAGCACAGGTGGAAACTCCTCGCCTCCACGGCACAGAGACGAGCACCCAAGGAAAAGGGCTGGAGCAGACATTTCTCCAAAGAAGACGCCGTGGCCGACCCGTGAACGGAAAGGTGCTCGGCGTCACCGAGCCTCAGGGAAAGGCAGAGCGGAACCAGGAGACCCCACGCCACACCCCGGGGGAAGACGGCCCTCAGAAAAGCGGGTCCACGGGCCTTGGCGAGGGTGTGGGGAAACCGGGAGCCCGCGCTCTGTCAGTGGGACGTAAACTGGTGCCGCCGCTGCAGAAACAATGTGGCGGGTCCCCCAAAAATCAAACAGGGAGCCCCTGTGATCCGGTAAGCCCACGCCCGCCTCCCCCTGCGACCCAGTAAGCCCACGCCCGCCTCCCCTGCGACCCAGTAAGCCCACGCCCGCCTCCCGCTGCGACCCAGTAAGCCCACGCCTGCCTCCCCCTGCCATCCAGTAAGCCCACGCCCACCTCCCCCTGCGACCCAGTAAGCCCACGCCCGCTTCCCCCTGCCATCCAGCAAGCCCACGCCTTCCTCCCCCTGCCATCCAGCAAGCCCACTCCCGCCTCCCCCTGACATCCAGCAAGCCCACGCCCGCCTCCCCCTGCCATCCAGTAAGCCCACGTCTGGCCCGGGTGTGCACCCAGAAGAACTGAGAGCAGGGTCTCCAAGAGGTGCGTGCACCCCACGTTCACAGCAGCACTGTTCACATCAGCTAAGACGAGCAAGAACCCAGAGTCCGTCGACAGACGCGCAGGTGAGAAAACGTGGTCCACCCGACGAGAGGAAGTCCTGACACTTGGGGCGACGTGAACCAACCTTGAAAACGTTATGTTGAACGAAAGAAGCCAGACATAAAAGCCTCGTGTTTTATGATTCCATTTACGTGAATTACCCAGCACAGGCAGATCCATAGAGAGAGACGGAAAGTCGACTGGTGGCTTCCAGGCAGCAGGGGGGGGGGGTGAGAGAAACATTCCAGAAGGAGGTGGAGGTGGCGGCTGCACGCGATGTGCACTCCATCATTGCCGCTGGATGGTGTTTAAAGGACACAGTGGCGTGGGCTTCACTGCACACACACCCAGTAATTTGAACAAGAAAGGCTGTAGGGCCAGGCGGCGTGTTCCGGGCTCTGGCAGCGCGAGCCCTCAAGGCTGGGGCAGACTGGCAGGTCCCACGAGGGCTCTGCTCACCCTGCGGCTGTGGTACCCACACAGCCGACACCCCCGCAGTGAGGCGCCTCCTCCTGCCACCGCTGCCCCATTCCAGGCCTGTGCTCAAGGGGGGGCTCCCGCCCCTTCTGTCCTGCAAGCCAAGTACTTCAGGGTCACCTGACGCGGGGAGTACCATCAGGGAGACAGTGGCACACTGCAGACAGATGACGAAGGCCAGCATCACAGATCTGTTTATAGCCCCGACCACATCACTCAGCAGACACACTGAGGGACGGGCCTCCTGGGTGTGAAGCAGGTGGGAGGAGGCCGATCGGTGGGCAGGCCCTGCAGGATCGGTGGGAGGGAGCCACAGGGGAGGAGGAATCCCAATCTGGGGGGGGGGAGGGGACAGAGAAATGACACAAGTGGCTTCTACGAGATGCTGGCATGAGAGGCCCAATGCAGAGGCCCCAGAACGTCACCGCTGCAGGAAGGCAGCCACACCGGGATGGCCCGGGCCAGGGTGGTCAGAAGGGCTGGATCTAGAAGGTGAACCCAGCACAGCATCTGGCTGAGGGAGGGGGTGGCAAGGATGTCTAGGAGGATGGAGACCACGGGCTTCCTGGGGGGCAGGAAGCTTGCATGTGTTGTGTCACAGGTGGTGGCGGGCAATGGGGCTCCAGGTGAGGAGGTGAGAGGGCAAAGGATCAGAGCCACACGGCAGGGGAAGAGGGAAGAAGGCAACAAGAGGAAGGCTGATGGGCAGGTGGGTGGGGGCGGACTGACAGCAGACTGTTCCATCACAGAGCGCCACGGCCTGAGCCTACCCTCGGAGGCCACTGGACCCGCTGGTCACTTGGGCCCCCCCAGCCCTCCATTTCCTGTTTGGTGGCTGAGGTGCCCCTCCCCCACTGTCATCATGGCATCAGGGCAAGGTCACTGTCTAGGCTCCTCATGGACCCAATGGACACTGCCCACTCAGCCCAGGCTCCTGGTCCAGGCCCTGGCAGTGGGCATGGCCTGCCCTGGTCCTCAGCTCTGCTCGTCCCGACTGCCCATACCACACCCCAGCTGTCCCTCCACGCTCCATGCAACGACCTCCACCATCCTCAGCCCCTGACTTTGTCCAACCAACACCTGCTGTCGGCCACCATGAATGCGCAGCCGGGAGAGGCTGCCCCCCAGGATGTGTACGCGGCCTCGGGCCAGCTGCCCCTTACTCCTGTCCAGTGCGTCCCCCTTGCTGGCCCTGCCCTGCCCACCGGGAGCCACCCCACTGCAGGCCACAGCCAAGAACGCCCTGCCTGACTCCACGCACCCCTCCCACCAGCACCCCCTTCAATTTAAACACGCTCAAGACTAAGGAGACCAAGCAGAAGCCTGAGGCCTGCCCTCACCCCCCACACCTGCCTGCCTGCCTGCTTGCACACTGGTGTACCCCTCCCCCACCCTGCCTGCCTGGACCTGACCTCAGGGCGCCTGGGACGCTTAGCCCCCAGCCCCCAGCACACAGACAATGCTCTGCAGTGGCCCTTGCCCGCCTATTTGTTTCAAACTTGGAATTCTCTTGAAATGTGCACTAGACATCTAGAACATCAACCATTTCTTCATATTTACGACGCTCTGGTTCTGAAACCTCGCCGTTCTTCACGAGCGCTCGGGTAAAGGCGGGAACCGTGCACAAGCTTCCACCATCAACTCTGAAACAGCTGCTTGTCAGTATTTCCCTCAATTTCTGGAAGACGAAGCATTGCTAGAACAATATTCCTATTAAGTTGGCTGATGGCTACGGGCATCGGGGGCTCAGGTGGTTGAGTGGCCGACTCTTGACCTTGCAGTTCGTGGGACGGAGCCCGCGTCGGGCTCTGCACTGACAGCACGGAGCCTGCTTGGGACTCTCTCTCTCTCAAAATAAACATTAAAGAAAAAATTAGCCGAGAGGCACCTGGGTGGCTCAGTCGGTTGAGCATCTGACTTCTGCTCAGGTCATGATCTCACGATGCGTGGGTTTGAGCCCCACGTCGGGCTCTGTGCTGACAGCTCAACGCCTGGAGCCTGCTTCGGATTCTGTGTCTCCCTCTCTCTGGCCCTCCCCTGCTCACACTCCGTCTCTCTCTCTCAAAATAAATAAACATTAAAAAAAATTAGCTGGGGCGCCTGGGTGGCTCAGTCGGTTAGGCATCCGGCTTCGGCTCAGGTCATGATCTCACGGTCCATGAGTTCAAGCCCCGCGTTGGGCTCTGTGCTGACAGCTCAGAGCCTGGAGCCTGTTTCAGATTCTGTGTCTCCCTCTCTCTCTGCCCCTCCCCTGTTCATGCTCTGTCTCTCTCTGTCTCAAAAATAAATAAACGTTAAAAAAAAAAAAAAAATTAGCTGACAGGTAAAAGGCACTCGCCAACCTTGATTTGTGACTTGGCCGAGACAGCTCCAAGTTCTCGCATCCCCTGAAGTGCAGGGTGCGGAGCGGAGAGCACCGAAGACTGAACCAGAGATGTCCGTGTGAAGCATCCTGACCTCTGACCACACCTGGGTTTTCCTGAGACTCGGTAGCCAGTCCCCACCTGGGACCCTGGCTCTCCTCAGCCGGGCTGCACAATGGGGCTCCTTCTGCCAACAGCTTCGCCTCTGTTTTTTTTCCACTTTTCAGTTTCCTTTAGTTCAGGAATTTTCTTTCTTTGCTTTTTCTTTGGGTGGCTCATACCCTCCACGCATGTCTTTAGGACAGGCACAGCTCTGTCCACTCTCCCACGTGCTCACTCGAGTTCATCAATGTTTTTCCTAAGGTGCTTCTTGCCTGCTGTCATGGCAACACTGCTAGGAAACACCACACCCCCCCCCCCCCGCCCCGCCCCGGCCGGGGCAGTGTTGGCTGCCCTGGCAGCTTTGTGCAGACTCTGTACTCACCAAGAGAACGAGCACAGCCCAGACTCCGGGCACCTGTGTCTCTCTCCTCTGGTCTTAAAGCTCTGCCCACTTGGGGAAAACGTGGGTGAGGCATGGCCCACCAGCTGCCCCCATCTGACCAAGCCTGGCTCTGACTGTGGTGCGCGTTCACCTGCAGAGCAGGTCCCCGCAGCAGGGGGGAGCGGGTGGAGGGCCCTTCCCTCCAGCTACGTTCCCTGACACCCTGGGCACCAGGCCACGTGCTGCCCGGTGCCCCTGGAGACTTTTGCACAGCTCTGTACCCCTCCCCGGTGGTGCCTCCCCCGCCCCACCCTCTTGTGGCCATCTGCTCAGTGAGATGTCACCCCTGCCCACCCCCCTGCTTCCCCCACTCACCAAGGGGTAGAAAAACAGGGAGAAGCCAGCAGCAGCGAAGCACAAGGCCGGGCCCCTGAGGACGATGCCCAGGATGTGCTGCCGATACAGGGTCCTGTGGGTGGAGCTCTCTATCTGGGGGTTCAGGAGGTGGGGGAAGTGGAACGCGTACACCACGATCAGCGCCTGTGGGAGCGGCAGGATGCAGGGCCCGGGCAGAGGCTTCTGGCCAGTAACCCCTCCCACCCGTGGACATGAACAGGTGCCTCAGGGGTGGGGACCCCAGAGAAGAAGGTTCGGCTGGGAGGCTCCCCACGGGGTGTCCTGGAGGGTGGGGAGAGGGGACAGGAGCCTTTGCTCTGCTCCTGGGGCCGTGTGTGGGGGGTCTCCGGGACCCTGCCCCACCAGATGAGTGCCTCAGGACACTGGGCGGCCCCCTGCCTCTCTCCCTCCGTGTCGCTACGGGAGTCCGGGCTCGAAAAGCCTCTGGATCCGTCCTGCTGCAGCCTGCGGCTGGGGGTCTCTGGCAGCCGCTCTGCACGGCTCTCACTGCGGCCGACACGCCACATCCTACACGTGTGCACAGTGTGTGCTCCAGGAAAACAAGTGTATGGGGAGGGGGAGGCGGGCTGGGGTGTCCTACCTGCACGGCCCCGATGGCGATCACACACATACAGAACAAGAAGATGCCCAGAGGCACCTCCGGGAAGGTCACCATTAAGGAAAACTGCAGCCAAAGAGACAACACAAAACCAGGCTGTGCAGGGCCCTGCTGTGCCTGAGGCGCGCCGTGCACTCAGTGACAGAGCGGTCCCGGGTGGTAGCAGACCCGGAGCAACCCACAGAATGCTTTGAGCCTTTAAAGCTGCAACGTTCTCACTTTCACGAAGGATGCTCTGACGCACGGCCCTGCATGCCCAGACCACTGTTCCGTCAGGACTGACAGGGAGTGCGGGCAGGCGCGAACAGGGGGAGGCCAGGCTGTGGAAGAGCCCCTGGGGGAGGCGATGTGGGGGCCGCAAGTTGGGGAGGAACCCGGGACGGCAGGAGGCGGTGAGGTGGGGGCCGTGCAGGGGCCGGGGGCAGGGGTGTGGAAGCGATGCCGCTCGCTGGACCCTCAGTGGCCAAGCTGGTGTCTCTGCCATCGTAGTCCCTGCTGGGGGGCCCCTGGAAGCCTCTCCCCCTTCAAACGGCCTGGAGACCCCAGGTGTGTCCCACCCCTAGAGCAGGCCCGACTGCCACTGGCTCCCCTGGAACTTTCTCTCCTCTTTGCAACTCTGTGGTCGGGCCTCGGGCCACCCGGCTGGTCTGAGAGTTTCTGAGGAGGGAGCATCCCGGGTCGAGTCCCCTCGCCCAGGGGAGGGCAGGCTGGACCCAGGGGGCAACTGCAGGGTACTTACAGTGAAAGGTAGGAAAGTGATGGTCATCATGCAGGCCTAGGAAGGAGGAGGAAGGAGAGAGCTGAGGGTTAAGGAGGGAAGGCAGGCAGGCCACCCCAGGTGTCCTGCAGGCCCTGCTGCCCAGGGGGGCCTCTGGCAGTGCCGCCGCCCCAGAGGCAGATCACTGTACGACTCCTAGACCCCAAGGAAGCTCAGCTCATGCCGTCACGGTGGAACAAAGAAGGGAGGGGGCCCTTGTGTCGGCAGTGCCCGTGGGAGGATGTGTGAGGAGTCCAGGAGTGGGGGGCGGGGGGTGCCCAGGCTCTCAACACCAGAGGCTCTAGAGGCTGAGTGCTTGCTTCCCTTCTCCGGGGAACACAGGATTACAAACATAATCGTTTCTCAAGAAATGAAAACGACTCACCAGGTTGAGCAAGGCAAGTGTGTCGTCTATCTTCCCAACAACCTGGAACAATCTAAACAACGTAAGGAAAACAGAAAGACATGCCATCAATCAGGTGGCTCTAATAGCATCACACGTTCCAGCATTTGAGGATTAGAAATATCATTAAAAAGGTCATTTTTAATCGAATTTAAGATACTACCCAGCGTACAAAGTTTGGAAGAGACTGAAAATACAAAGAAGAAAACCCAAGTTCCCTAGAAATCACACTGTTTGCATTTCCACGAACTCTTCTGAGTCGACGCGCGTGGCTTCAGAGCTGGGATCACTGTGTAGAAACCAACGAGGCACGTGGTGGCTCTGGGGACAGTGTCTTCAGAGCCTGTGGAGCAGAGGACGCACCCCCCCCAGGAGGTGTCCCAAGTGCTCTGGGGTGTCCCTTGGCTGCCTGGGAGACTGGAAACCGGCAGGGGAGTCCTTCTTCTGGTCTTGTGCCCAAAGGCCACTTTTAAAAAAGGAAATCCTTCCAAGGATGTTATACACTTAACCTACTGAAACAGCCTAATTAACAGACAGATGGTTCTTATTTCAAGGCAGGAAATCATGAGCAGAAAACTAAACACAGAGAACGTGAGCGGAGCTCACCAAGGGTCAATGCAGGAGCTAGAAACAAAAATCTTTTTCCCTGCTCTCCTTGCCCTCCATGGAGTCCCCCTCCGAGGGGTCAGAGGACAAGGCCTTCTCCTGGGCGGGGCTCAGTGGGCCTCATTCCCCCCACCTGGGAGATCTGCATCTGGCCAGGGCGGGCTCTGGGGTCCCGCACTCCCCTACAGTCAGAGAAAGGGGTCATATCCCCCATGGACAGCAGCCCCACCGGCAACCCACGGAGCCTGGGGCAGATGGGCCCAGCCACCAGGGTCCTAGGTGGATCTGTGCCCACTCTGGGAACTCTGGCAGCAGGATGTGGCCTTTGACGAGCCAGTGCACAAACAAGGTGCTGGGTGGCCCTGTCTGTGCCGCTGGAGTGACAGGGAGCTCAGCCACATCAGCCACAAGCAGGACCAGGCAGAGAGTGGCCGTGGCCCCCCTCTTCACTCTGCGTGGACAGGGGAGCCCCTAAGCCTTTACAAAGGGCCAACCGTCCCTACCAGAAACAGTCATTTTGCTAAAAGCAGGTGTGTAACGTGACATTAAAGAAAATGGTTTTCAAACGTTTATTTATTTTGAGAGAGCATGAGCAGGGGAAGGGCAGACAGAGAGGGAGAGGCACAGAGAAGCCCAAGCAGACTCCGTGCTGTCAGCGTGAGCATGACTCGGGGCTCAAACTCACGAAGCGTGACATCGTGACCTGAGCTGAAATCAAGAGCCGGACGCTCAACCGACTGAGCCGTCCAGGCGCCCCTAAAATGTCAGACGTTTTTACTGCCAGCGCCGGTGTGTGGACAGCTCCCAGGTCTCCCTGTGTACCCACCGTCCCCCAAGCAGGGGCATTTCCTCAGCAAGGGCTCGCACCATACCCCAACCCTCTCCCCGGGAGCCTGCCTGCCTGCCTGCCTGGGTTGGGGGTCAGGGGTCCCCTGCAGCTTGGGGCCCTGTTCCTGTCAGACCCTCAGGAACCTTCTCCTTCTTAAGAGAAAGCTCTGGCTTGGGAGCGTGCACCCTGTAGCCTCTTCCTCCTTGCCGGAGCCCCAGGACCGGGCAGAGGGACCTGAGCACAGTGCTGCGGCGTTGCAGGGGTGCACGGGGCAGTCAGCTTGCAGTCCTTTCCCTGCCCGGTCCTGTGTGCGTGCCCACGCAAGTGTGTTATCCTGTGTCATCATCCCAGGCCCTGTTGTCACGTGGAGAGGAGGGCGCAGAGGCCTGCAGCCAGAATCTGGGGTGAAGTGGGGCCTGCTGACCCAGGAAATGAGGGAGGGGCCACCAGACACCCTGAGAACGGGTGTCTTATCGGTGCCCTGAGCACACGCCTGCTGCCATGCTGACCCCGGACAGGTTGGGGCCTGCACCCTCTGGGCACACGCGCTGAGTGAGCCACAGACATGTGGACCTCAGCCCAGAAAAAGCCCCCAGCCTGACTCTGTACCTTGTATGTGCTGCCCAGGCCACAGTCACAATGAGAAACGTCATCAGGTAGACAGCAATCCTGGTTGCTAGAAGTCTCTGTATACTTTTGTCAAACTGGAGGAACAGAAAAGCATCACCATCAGAGACCACTTCAGTCCATGGCACCCAGCGGCCCCGTCCAAGGTGCCGAGTCCCCAGGGCCTCTGAAGGGTCTGGCGGTTCCCACCTCCCCTTCTGGTTCAGCCTCTACCCCAGCCCACCCTGAGGCTCCTCTTCTGGGTAGCCTCCCCGCCTCCCCGCTGCACAGCACCAATGCCCCGTGTCCCGTCGTGCGTATCTGGGGATGCCCCGTGTCCCGTCGTGCGTATCTGGGGATGCCCCGTGTCCCGTCGTGCGTATCGGGGGATGCCCTGCATCCCGCTGTGCGTATCTGGGGACCTGGTGTGGAGCTCCCGACGCGCCAGCTCTTGGGGCAGAGAGTCTTTGCCGGGCATTCCCGGGCCAGCACAGGGCGCCAAGCGCACTGCAGGTAACCGATTCTGAAACAGCTGTGAAGCCTGGTGAGGTCGCGGTGCGCCTCGCCCTGGTCAGAAGGGACTCACAGGTGCAGTGGGGAAACAGAACCGGGCTCAACACAAAGCTGGGACCCTTGGAATCGCAAGATGGGATGTGATGCTTTGTCAGCAAAAGCTCAAAGTGGAAAACTGACCGTGTTACCACTTTCGCTGGTTTTCTACTTGCATCAGGGGGTCTCACCCAGGCCCCCACTATCTCACCGAGGACTCACAGCTTTTGACTTGCCGGGTTTCCCGCCCTTGACTAGTCTTTCCCTCCACACGGGGAGGAGCGCCTGCTGGCTGACACCTCCTTACGGCCCTGGGCTCCCAGAAGGAGTCCCCGGACCACCGCACCACCTTCTGGCTCGGTTCGTGCACACGGAGACCTCACAACAAGGTGCCGCTCTCCAAGAAGACGGGCCCAGTGCAGACAACTGGGGACAGTTTGTCCAGACACCTCCCCGTGTCACCTCCCGGCATCTCCTGCTCGCACAGCCATACCCCTCGTGACAGTGGCAGCACTGAGGTCTCCGACCCGGCACGAGTGTCCTCCACAGGCATTCTGGAGCTGGTGCAGTCAGGCGGGTGCCCCGGCCCTCCCTCACCCCAGCTGCTGGCTGGGTGCTGGCTGCTGGTTCCAGGCTAGGCCCGCATTCCCATTTCCTTCTCCTCAAGACCCTACCAGGGGTGCCGTTGCCTTCCCACACATGACGCGGCTCTTTTGACTCCCAACAGCACCCCGGCTAAGCGGGCCAGCCCCGGAGCCCAGCGCCCTGCTGTGCTGCGGGGCCTGACAGACCCGGCACCTCACATCCTCCGTCCCCTGAGACTGAACAACACCCCCGTCAACTGAGGGGCTGAGCGAGGCACACTGGCGCACGCACGATGCCCAGGGACTCTCAGGCATCTTCCCAAATCTGAGGGAATACGCCACCACCTAACTTACAGGACAGAGATGTTCCAAGTTGGCTATAAAGGGGAAACTGCTTCAGAGAATCTGTTTCCCACTTACTTCATGAGAAAAACCCCGTGTCCCTGTGCTTCAGGGAGGCTGGGAGCATCTCCCCTTGCCTCCTGAACGTGTAGGAGGGATGCTCTGGGGGTGACAGGGTACAGGTCTCCATGCCAACCAGAAGCTTGTTGGGCTGCCAGACCTTCCGTCCTCGGCCGACCCCCAAGCTCACTTCAAGGGCACTGCCTCTGTCTGCAGGCCAAGATTGGGGCCGACCAGGGCTGCTGAGGGAAGAAGGCCTGGTCCCACCCCTCCCAGCCAGGCACATGTTGGGTGGAGCCTGGAAGCGGGCTCGTGGACCGAGTCTTCTGTAAGCTCACCCTCGATGCCTCAGAGCACCGCTCCCAAGTACCTGTTCTGGGGAGATCTCCGTGTGGGTCACAGGCAGGATCTACGAGAGCAAACACACAAAAAGAGCCATGGGACGTTGCTTGGGCTGTGCAGAGACCACCCCTCGAATGATGTGGTGTCGGGGACTCGGGCCAGTGCTGGACTGCTTCCCCCATCCGTCCAGCTGCCCAAATGGCCGACGGACCCCAGGACACTGCCGAGACAGGGCAGGGTCTATGCTGGGCTGAGCTCTACCAGAAGGCTGTCTGGAGAGGGTGTGGCCAGGGGCCCTGAAGGGAGAGGAGGCTTGGGGGGGGGGGGGGGGGGCGCGGCACACGGACCATCACAGTGGCGATGATGGACAGGAGCGCATCACTGAAGCTGAGCATGCGTTGTGAGTGCTGGATCCCGTCGGCGGTGTCCTCGCCCCCTGTGCCTGTGGGGGAGTCTCCCTGCGTGCGGCGGGCCGGCTCTGGGGTCTGCGGCCCGGACATGGTGGGGCCTGGGAAGAAGCACAGCTCTGAGCAGGCCAGAGTGCTCCTGGGGGGCCTACCCCTGCCAGCTTCAGTGGTGGCAGACACAGGGCGGACCCGTGGCCGGAAGGACCCACCCTGAGGGGCAGGAAGGGTCCCTGCCACGCTGTCCTCTCCCAGGAACCCCGGTATTTCCAGCTGGCAGGAAGAGCACCTCCTCACTGCTGAGCACTGTCATCTGGGAGCCATGCTCTGTGCCTGTCCCCCCCGCCCCCCGGAAGTGGGAGAAACGAGAAGGCACACACACATGATGGGTGTTCCATCCGCTGTGTCACCGCCTGAAACCCCTGACCCCAACACCAGACACTGTGCCGTTAGACACTTTCGTCCTAAACATGGGGTATTCTCCCATCTAAGTACCAACCAGACCCAACCCTGCTTAGCTTCTGAGACCAGGCGAGACTGGGTACGTTCGGGGTGGTATGGCCGTAGGCCAAACGCAGGATGTTCTATGGGACCAAGTCCCTGAGGCTTGCACTGAGACAAAGTGCCAGCCCTCACCATGACAAGACAGAACAAAAACACACCCCACCCCCAGAACCAGATAAAGAAGGCTCACTGGCAATTTCTGGGCAGGAGAAACAAAGTGTGAATAAACAGAAAGGATATTCAGCTTCATTATCAACAGGGGAAAGGCAAGTGAGAACAATGAGGTACCACTAAGGTCCGCAGAAGTCCACCAAGAGTGGCGAGGCCATGGGGACACAGGCTTGGGCAGGGGTGGAGACCACACCGTGACATGTACACCCACAAGGTGGCAGCTCCATTTCTAGGTGTAGCCTCTAGGAAACGGATGCACACGAGTGTGCCGATGTGTAGTTTATTTTATGTGTCACCCAGCCTATTATTGAACGCTAAATGAATTGTTAAAAAGTGCTACGAACTGAACGTTTGTGTCCCCCAAACCCCTATTTGGAAGCCCTACCCACCCCATGGGGTGGCGCCAGCAGGGGGACCTTTGGGGGGGATGAGGTTAGATGAGGTCATGAGGATGGGGCCCCGAGATGGCACGGGTGTCCTCACAGATGTGGGGGAGAGGGGACAGGTGTCTCTGTCTTCTGTGAGGACACAGCGAGAAGGCGGCCGTCTGCAGGCAGCCACCTTGACCTCAGACTTCCAGCCTCCAGAACCGTGAGAACGAAACGTCCGTCGTGTAAGGCCCCAGCCCGTGGGCTTTTGTGAGGGTGGCCCGAGTGACCGACACAGGAAGTGAAGCGAAACAAAGCTACGTGTATAAAACCCAGAAACACGATGTTGAGAGGAATAAATGATGCCGCAAGAAGATACACATGCTATTATACCACTTATGTAAACGTTTAAAACACACTGACCATCTGCTCCCCTTGTGATCACACACTCGCACAGTAAGATGATGAAAACATACGCAATAACAGCACTCACCAGCTCAGGACAGCCCTGTGATCACCTGGGCGGGGATGGGGGGGTGGGTTTGCGGGGGCTGGGCTGGGAACGGGGCTGCAGCCGCATCAAGAAGGCATCTGTTACTTTACTCGCTGCTTACAGCTTAGACACAGTAGAGGGCACCCCTTCCGGGGTGCAGTTCTACCAACCGTTGACAACTGTACACAGGTGTGTAACCAGGACCTCAATCACAAAGCAGCTCTGTCCCCAAGCAGGCCCTCTGTGGTCCAGCCTTCCTTTCCTCCACCCCAAACCCGGGCCACCACTGTGCTTCCTGCTACCGTCAGCAGTAGTGACCCAGCAATGCGACAATAATCTGCCCTTTCCAGACTGTCCCATAAACAGACTCACAATCCACGGAATCTTGGGAGTCTGGCTTCTTTCACTTAGCATGATGCACTTGGGATTCACCCGTTTTGGGGGAGCACTGACATTTTTTTTATTGCCGTGTAGTTAATGCTACTGTATGGATAGACCCCTCTGTTCATCCAATCACTAGCTAGAAACGTGGGTTATTTCCAGTTTGGGGTGGCTATGAATAAAGGCACTGTAAATATTTGCACAGAGCCATTTGCGAAACATGTTTTTATTTCTCTTGAGTAAGCACCTCAGAATGTGTCTGCTGGGTAAACCGAGAGGCTGTACCGTTTGCACCCCCTACTGGCAGCACATGAAACTGCAACTTGTCCTCATTCTCCCCAGCGCTTAGTTTGGTAGTTTTTATTTCATTATTTTTTTAACTTTTTTTTTTTTTTTTTAAGAGAGAGAAAGAGAGAGCCAGCACACGCGAGCATGGGGGAGAGAGGCAGAGGAGACAAAATCCCAAGCAGGCTACACTCAGCGCAGAGCCTGACACAGCTCGATCCCACGACCCTGGGATCATGACCTGAGCCGAAATCAAGAGTTGGACACTCAACCAAGCCACCCAAGCACCCCTAGTTTGGCAGGATTAAAAAAAAAATTAAACTCCTGGGGCGCCTGGGTGGCGCAGTCGGTTAAGCGTCCGACTTCAGCCAGGTCACGATCTCGTGGTCCGTGAGTTCGAGCCCCGCGTCAGGCTCTGGGCTGATGGCTCGGAGCCTGGAGCCTGTTTCCGATTCTGTGTTTCCCTCTCTCTCTGCCCCTCCCCCGTTCATGCTCTGTCTCTCTCTGTCCCAAAAATAAATAAAAAACGTTGAAAAAAAAAAAAATTAAAAAAAAAAAAAAAATTAAACTCTTGAGTGGCTCACTTGGTTGGGCGTCCGACTTCGGCCTAGGTCATGATCTTGTCATTCCCGAGCTCCAGCCCCGTGTCGGGCTCTATGCCTGGAGACTGCTTTGGATTCTGTGTTTCCCTTTCCCTCTCTCTACCCCTCCCCCACTCACGTGTGCGCTCCCACGCTCTCTCTCCAAAATAAACATTATAATTTTAAAAAAAATTAACCTTTTATTTTAGTTGTACTAAAAATGTGTATTATACCTTGTGTGGCATTTTCCTACTAATTGGGCATTTTCACGTGCCTTTTATCCGTGTATATTTTGTAGCAAAGTGTCTGTTAGAATCTTTTGTTCATTTTTGGGGGAAGTTATTTGTGTTAGTATTGAGTTTCGAGAGTTCTTTATACATTCTGGTTAAAAGTTCTTTGTTAGATATGTAATTTGCAAATATTTGTTCATGGCCTGTGGCTTGTCTTCCATTCCCTTACCAATTTTTAAAACAGAAGTTTTATATTTTGATAAAGTCCAATTCATCAATTGTTCTCTCATGGATCATTCTTTTGATGTCATATCTAACAATGCTTTGCTTAACTCAAGATGACAAAGATTTCCTTATTTCTTCTAGAAGTTTTAGTGTTTTAGGTTTTAATTTCAGTGTACGATAGATTTGGGGTTAATATTTTTCAAGTTTATTTATATATTTTGAGACAGAGAGAAAGCACGAGTGGGGCAGGGGCAGAGAGAGAGAGGGAGGGAGAAGATCCCAAGCAGACCTTGAACTCACAAACCATGAGATCATGACCTGGGCCGAAGTCAGATGTTTAACCGACTGTGCCCCCCAGGAGCCCCCCAGCTTCATATTAAATCTTGAAATCTGGTAGAGTGAGTCTTCCAGCTTCGGTCTTCTTTTTCAAAATTGTTCTGATATTTTAGTTCTCTTTTGTTCACATGCTTCTGCTCACTGGGCCCCTTTTCACGGTTCCTCTAGGCAAAAAGATGGCAGTTTCTCTGAGTGTTTGCTGTCTATGCAGCAGCAGCAGCAACTCTCACAGCACAGCCCAACAGCGGGTGGCTGGCCTAGGGCCAAAGCCACGGGGAAAAGAGACTGAAAAGTAGAAAACTCACACTTGTGTGGGTCACTGCGCCGAGTTTCAACTACCCTCACCAATCTATCTGCACTCCATAGTTTTTCTTTTAGCATTTTGTCCAGGTTTTTACCTGTAATCAGCAGGAGAGAAAGCCTGTAGGTGGCTTATTCTGTCATGGCCAGCACTGAACTCTTAACACCTTACTTTTCAAAAGGGAGGGGGAAGAAAGAGGAGAGGGCAGAGGAAGGGGGGTTGGCAAGGAGAAAAAAAATCTGTGCTGAAAAAATAAGAGAAAAAGTAACATGTGTTTCTTTAGACACTAATTTTGGGAAACATGTCCATTACATTGTTTTTTAGATATTTTTGTATGTTTAAATTTTTAGATATTTTTGTATGTTTAAATTTTCATAAATTTTGTATGTTTAAATTAAAAAAAAATAGTTTTTTAAAAACCAGTAAATATTGAATATAGACACAAAAATTCTCAACAAAATGTGAACAAATGGAATCCAGCAATGTATTAAAAGGATTATATACCACGACCAAGTGGGATTTATTCCAAGAATGCAAGGTTGGTTTAAAATATAAAATTAATGACTGTAATATACCACATCAAAGGAACCAAAGACAAAAACTACACAATCATCTCAATAGATGCAGAAAAAGCATTTGACAAAATCCAACACCTCTTCATGATAAAAACATTCAACAAATTAGGAACGGAAGTAAACTCTGTCAACCTAATAGATGGCATCTCCAGAAAACCCGCAGTTAACGTCACACTCAACAGCGGAAGACTGACCACGGCCTGCCCGCAATCAGGGATGAGACAACATGGTTCAACAGAAGGCTGCCAAGGTTTTAGCCATTTCTTAGGCAAGAAAATGAAATAGAAGGCATATACACTGGGAAGGAAGAAGTAAAACTATCTCTATTTGCAGAGGGTATGATTTTGCACAAAGAAAATCCTAAGGAATCCTTATAAGAAAACTATTAGATCAAATAAATGGGTTCAGCAAGGTTACAGCAAACAATATACAAATACCAACTGCATTTCTACACACTAGAAATGTATACAACCAGTCTGAGAATAAACTTAAGAAAACAATTACATTTATAATAGCATCAAAAATAGTAAAGAAATGAACAAAGGAAGCACAGAATATTGTTGAAAGAGATTAAAGAAAACTTAAATAAATAGAAATATATCCTCTGTTCATGGACTGGAAGACTTAATATTGTTAAGATGGCAATACTTCCCAAATTGATGTACAGATTAATTGCAGTCCCTATCAAAATTCCAACTACCTTCTACACGGAATTGACAAGCTGACCTTAAAATTCACATGGAAATTTGAGGAACCTTTGGCTATTTATGGAATAGCCAAAACAAGAAGAATAAAGTTGGAGGGCTCCCATTCTCAATTTCAAAACTTAGTACAAAGCTCTGGTAATCAACACGGGGCAGAACCGGCATAGAACACAGATTAATGGGCAGAGCTGAGAGTTCAGAAATAAACCACTCCATTTATGGTCAACTGGTGTTTGATAAGGCTGTCAAGACCACTCAATGGGGAAAGAACAATCTTTTCAACAAACGGTGCTGGGATAACTGGATATCCACATGTGAAAGAATGAATTTGGATCCTACCTCATACCACACACACAAATTAATTAAAAATGAATCAAAGACCTTAATATAAGAGCTAAACCCAGAGAGAAAATCTTCATGGCCTTGCACTTGGCAAAGGACTCTTAAATATGATACCAAAAGTACAAACAACAAGAAAAATAGAAATTGGAGTTCATCAAAATTTTTACTTTTCTGCCTCAAAGGACACTATTAAGAAATCGAAAAGACGAGTGGTGCCTGGGTGGCTCAGTCGGTTAAGCGTCCAACTTCCGCTCACGTTGGGCTCCCCCAAAACGGGTGAATCCCAAGTGCATCGTGCTAAGTGAAAGAAGCCAGACTCCCAAGATTCTGTGGATTGTGAACCCAACGTGAGGCTTGAACTCATGATCCTGAGATCAACTGACTGAGCCACCCAGGCGCCCCCATGAATTTTTTTTTAAGACAGAAAAGACTAAAGAATTTAAAAATCCTATGGGAATAGGAGGAGAAGCTGAAATTTCATGTCATAGGAGGTAACTGAAGGCTTACAGCCCTGTAGGGCATTATGCACTGTGCTAAGCACTGCAGGCAGAGATAAAAAGGACAATCAGCCAACAGTGCAGGAGACGAGCACATTAGGGTGCCATGGGAGCATGGAGTCTGGGAAAGCTCGCAGAATGGGACATGCTAGAGCTGAGTCTGCAAATATTGATGACAAATGACAACAATGAGAGTAAGTGACATTTATCAACTACTATGTGCCAAGACTTGTCCCACGTACTTTGTATGTAGAAGCTTTTAATCCTCAAACAATGCTGTAAGAATTATTGAAAGACAAAAAGGAACTGGGGACAGCTTGGTGTGCAGCCAAGTGCAGAGTTTGGTAAGGCTGGAGCACCAAACTCAAACTAGGAGAAGCACCTGAAGTACGTTAGGACTAAATCCCAGACTCGTGTGTGCCTGTTCAGGAGTGCAGAAATTACCGTGAAGATTATGCACAGATTATGTGCTTTCTTTATATGTCTGCTGTATATGTACGTTCTGGGTATATCCACACGTGTGCACGCACGTATGTAAGATGTAGGTAAAGTTCATGCATTCCGGATATAAGTCCATTCCGTGATTTGTAAATACTTTCTCCGTTCTGGGTGGTCTTTTCATTCTCATGACACTATCCACCCATATACGTATTTATGTACGTTTACATATATGTATTAAATTTATAGGTTACTTAAAAAACATATTTAAGTACACTCCACATGCTATGTGGGGCTTGAACTCACGACCCTAAGATCAAGAGTCACAGGCTCCACAGACTGAGCCAGCTGGGTGCTCCTCATGGGCTGTGTTTTTGAGTAGTTTTAGATTTGTGGAGAAGTTGAGCGGAGAGTAGAGTTCCCACATATGCCCTCATCACCCCCCCTCCAGTTTCCCGTTATCAGCATCTCCCATTCGCGCGGTGCAGCTGGTGCAGCTGATGAGCCAATACTGACACCCCATCAGCCTAAGTGCCTCCCTCACAATGGGGCTCACTTCGTGTCGCAGTTCTACGGGTTTTGACCACACAGGACTTGTATCCACCATTATAGCACCATTCAGAAGCTTCACTGCCCTGGAAATCCTGTCCTGCCCTAGTCATCCCTCCCTGCCCCAGAAGCCCCTGGCAACCACTCATCTTTTTTGTCCCCATAGTTTTCCCTTTTCCAGAGTGTCCTGTAGTTGGAACCATACACTGTGGGGCCTTCTCAGTCTGACTGCGTTCACCTACTTAAGAATGTCTTCAACGATATATTTTGAACTTCTCAATTTTGATGAAGTCCAGGTTAACTGTTTCTTTTGACTGTGCTTTAGTATCGTATAAAAATTCTCATACATCTTTTTAGAAATTTTATGGTTTCAGGTTTTACATTTAGATTTATGACGCTTTGAGTTAATTTTTGCATAATGCAAGATAATGGATTAACAATTTTTAACATACAATATCCAATTTTTTCAGCATCATTTTTTGAAAAGACTCCCTTTCCTTCAATTACTTTTATTCCTTTATCAAAAATCAATTGACCTTGGGGCACCTGGGGGGCTTTGTCAGTTGAGCATCCAACTTGATATTGGCTCAGGTTGTCATCTCGTAGTCATGAGATCGAGCCCCGGGTAGAGCCCTGCGTGGAGCAGGAAGCCTGCTTGAGATTTGCTCTCTGCCCCTCTCCCTTCAAAATAAATAAACATCTTAAAAAATCAATCGACCTTATATACACTTGTGGGCCAATTTCTGATTATTCTGTTGCATTGACCTACTTACGTATCTTAACACCACACTACTTTGATTACTGTGGCTTTATAAAAAGTATTGAAGTTAGGCAATGAAAGTCACATGATTTGAGGGGCGCTTGGGTGGCTCAGTCGGTTAAAGCATCTGACTCCGGCTCAGGTCATGATCTCGTGGTTCATGGGTTCAAGCCCCGCATCGGGCTCTGTGCTGCCAGCTGAGAGCCTGGAACCTGCTTCGGATTCTGTGTCTCCCTCTCTCTCTCTGCCCCTCCCCCGCTCATGCTCTGTCTGTCTCTGTCTCTCAAAAATAAAAACATTAAAAAAAAAGTCACAAGATTTGAACAAAGGTTCAAACTTGACTATTCTCCCTCCTCTGCAGTTCCAAATGAATTTTAGAAGCAGTGTGCCAATCTTTTCAAGAAGTCTGATGGGATTCCGACAGGAATTACACTGAATCTATAATCAATCTGAGAAGAATCAGTCTGAACAATACTGAATCTCCCAGTTTATGAATATGGTATACTCTCTCCATTTATTAAGGTCTTTAATTTCTCAGTCAAGTTTTTTAGTTTTCAGTGCACAAGTCTTATGTATCTTTTTTCAGATTTATCCCAAGCATTTAATACATTTTCTAAAGTTTAATATACTTTTAATATTATTTACTTAAGTAATCTCTATACCCAAAATTGGGCTCAAACCCATGACCCTGAGATGAAGAGTCACACTCTCTTCTGACTGAACCAGCCAGGAACGCCAGCGTTTAATATTTTTTTGATGCTGTTGTAAATGGCATTTCCCCCTAACTCCAACTTCCCATATTTGTTGCCAGTTATCTAGAAATAACGTGACTTATCTTTTGCATATTAATCTTGCACCCTGCAACCTTGCTAAACTCACTAGTTCTAGTAGCTTTCTGTAGATCCCACCCTCCTGAGGGTGACATTGCCCCTCAAGGAACATTTGGCAATGTCTGGAAGCATCTCTGGTTGTGACAAGTGACGTGTATTAATGGTATCTAGGGGATAGAGATAGGGTGCTGCTAAATGTCCAACAATGCACTAGACAATGGCACATCTTCACCCCAACAAGGAATCATCTGTCAATAGTACCAAGGTTGGCAAGTGAATGTGAATGATCGTGTCATCTTCCTAAATAAACTTACTCATTATTTTCAGTCTGGAAGCTTTTTCTTGCTCCAATACGCTGGCTAGAATATCTAGCACGATATGGAACAGAAGCGGTGAGACCTGACAACTTTGGCTTGTTAGGGTCCAGTCTTCCATCATTCTATACACCAGCTGTAGGTTTTTCATAACTGCTTTTATTATGTTGAGGACGTTTCATTTCATTCCTAGTATGCTAGCAGGTTGTTTTTTTTTTAAACCGAAATGGATGTTGGGTTTTATCATGTTTTTTTCTGTGGCTGTTAAGATGATCCATGTAGTCTTTTTAACTGTTAATAGTGTAAATTATATTGATCAATCTCCAAATGCTAAGCTAACTTCGCATTCCTGGGAAAAACCTCACTTAGTCACGATGCAATATTCTTTTCATAGTGTTGGGATTCAACTTGCTAAAAAATGTTTTATTAAGTTTGAGGAAGAACACCTGCTCAAGAGAGTATACACACAAGCAGGGAAGGGCAGAAAGGGAGAGAGAGAATCCCAAGCAGGTTCCACTCTGTCAGCTCAGAGTCCGATGTGGGGCTCAGTCTCACAAATGGTGAGATCACGACCCAGTGCTACAAAGTGTTTTAAGGGGCACCTGGGTGGCTCAGTCAGTTAAGCGTCTGACTCTTGGTTTTGGCTCGGGTCATGTTTGTGAGTTTGAGCCCCGCATCGGCGTCCGCACTGACAGTGCAGAGCCCGCTTGGGATTCCCTCTCCCTCTTTCTGTTACTCCCCGAAGCAGGGGCTCGAAGTCATAAACCGTGAGATCATGACCTGAGCTGAAGTCAGATGCTTAAGCAACTGAGCCACCCAGGAGCTCAGCCACCCAGGAGCTCCTCTGTCATCGTTTCTCTTATTCACGTTATTAATCATTTGTCTGTTCTTTTTCTGGTTCCATATGACCAGGGATTTCTCTATTGTGTTGATCTTCTCAAATAATCAGCTTTTGCTTTCAGTGATTTTCTCTGTTTTTGTTTTCTATTTCATTGGTTTCCACTCTGACATTTATTATTTCCCTTTTAGTACTTGCTTTGGATTTCATTTGCTTATTATTCCTGTTTTTTTTTTTTTTTTTAATGTTTATTTATTTTTGAGACAGGGAGAGACAGAGCATGAAAGGGGGAGGGTCAGAGAGAGGGAGACACAGAATTGAAACAGGCTCCGGGCTCTGAGCTGTCAGCACAGGGGCCCGATGCGGGGCTCGAACTCACGGACCGCGAGATCGTGACCTGAGCCGAAGTCAGCGCTCAACCGACTGAGCCACCCAGGCGCCCCTATTCCTGTTTTTTAAGATGAATGCTGAAATTATTGGTTTGAGACCTATCTTCTAGTCGCGTCTTGGCCACATTCCACAAATTTTAAAATGCTGCACGTTTATTTTCATTCACTTCAAAATTCTAATTTTCCTTCTGATTTCTCCTTTGACCCATGGGTAATTTAGAAATGAGTTATTAGCTTCTAAATATTCAGGTTTTCCAGATATCTATTACTGATGTCTAAATTTCATTGTGGTCATAGAGCATAATTTTTTTTTTTAAGTATTTTGGAGGAGAGTACAAGTGGGGGGCAGGGACAGAGGATCTGAAGTGGGCTCTGAGCTGACAGGCTGACAGCAGCGAGCCCGATGTGAGGCTTGAACTCACAAACTGTGAGATCATGACCTGAGCTGAAGTCAGATGCTCAACCGACTGAGCCACCCAGGTGCCCCAGAACATACTTGTTTTGTAGCCCAGAATATTACCCATTTTGGTAAATGTTCTTCACATATACACTTGAAAATGTATATTTTGCTGGTATCGTGTAAAGTGTTCTACAAATGTCCATTAGGTCAAGTTGGCTGATGGTATCATTCAACTATACCCTTGGTGATTTTCTGGTACTTGTTCTATCATTTATTAAGATAAGGGTATTGAAATCGCCAGCTACAATCTACAACTTAATTTACAGTTGGGTTTTGTTAAAAAAAAAAAAAACAACCTGGTTTTGCTTCATGTATTTTAAAGTTTTATTATTAGATGCAAAACTGTTTAGGGTTATTATGTCTTTTTGATGAATGTACCACTTCATCATTATGACACGATCCTCTTTTTTTAAAGAGTTTTTTTTCTTAATATTTAGTTAGTCTGGGACAGCGCAAGCAGGGAAGGGGCAGAGAGAGGGGGACAGAGGATCCGGAGCGGGCTCTGTGCTGACAAGCTGACAGCAGCGAGCTTGAGGAGGGGCCCGAACTCACAAACCGTGAGATCATGACCTGAACTGAAGTCGGATGCTCAACCGAGTGAGCCACCCAGGAGCCCCAAAAGAGTTCTTTTTTTAATGTTTATTTTTGAGAGACAGAGAGTGAGTGGGGGAGGGGGCCGAGAGAGAGGGAGACACAGAATCGGAAGCAGGCTCCAGGCTCTGAGCTGTCAGCACAGAGCCCGACGCGGGACTCAAACCCACAAACTGTAAGACCCTGACCTGAGCCAAAGTCGGATGCTCAACTGACTGAGACACCCAGGAGCCCCATGAAATGATCCTCTTGATTTCGGACAGTATTCTTTGTTGTGAAATCTACAGAGAAATGGGCTTGCAGATGAAGACATAAATTCAGTTTTAGACACGGGTATGAGGGGAGATGTGGAGCGACAGGTGCCTAAGAGCCCAGGAGGGAAGCGTGGCGCGGAGACAGGTTAACAGTGTTGTTACCCCAGTGCCTGTGCAGTGTCAGTGTATCGAGGTGCTCCGCAAGAATTCCCGAAATAAGCAGTCTGAGCAAACGGTGGTCTCCAGGGCAATTCCATCATCTAGAAATCTCCACCTGATCCTAGGTCACGTGAGGATCAACTCATGGCCTCCAAATTCAAAGGAACCCTCGAACTCTCAGCTTTCCAGTGACTTGTGTCCTAGGGTTACCCCAGCAGCTCTGTTGGATCTTTTCCACGCTGCTCAAACCTCGGCTCTCTCACCTCCCTTCTCCTTTTCCGTAGGCGTTTAGTCTTCCTCGTTCAGTGAGAACAGAAGCCATCAGAGAATCCCTTCACTTGCGACAAACACGTAGCGTTTATCACCTACGCCGTCACCTGTGTCCACGATGCAAAGCGTCTTCTTACGGCCCTACGTTCTGGACGTCCTTCCCCTCCTACCTTCTGGAGGGCTTTCTTCATTATTCCCCTTCCTCTGCACCAGCAAACTTCCTCCGCTGGCTCCCTCCCGCCAGCTTCCAGCAGCTCGAGGGGCTCCCATCTGAAGGCCCCCCACCCCCACTTCTGGAGTCGCCTCCACTCTCCACCCCTCTTCACCCCTCTCGTTTCTTTTTTCCTGCACCTATCGTGACCTGCAGCTTCCACCCCAACAGTCCACCGAAGCCATTCCTGACACCGTCACCAAGGTCACCTCATCGTTGCCAAACCCGGAGGAAATCTTGTGTTTTTCGATTGGACTTTTAAATGGCTTTTTGCCCCTGGAGACGTCTTTCCGTGACTCCCATGACGCAACGCTCCTGCCTGCGGTTTTCTCCCCGCGTCCCTGGCGGCTCCTTGCCCACAGGCTGCTCTGTGCTCTGAATGTTCTAACACCTTCCTGCCCGCCTACGGCTCTGCTCCCTTCGGCTCTTAAGACCGCCAACTGCCAGCGACGAGCCGAGGACGTCCCAGCACCCGTCCCTAGCGAGGCTGCTTTCCTGAGCCCGACCCTCGCGATCCGCCACCAGACAAACGCCCTGGGTGGAAAAGCCACGACGTGGGCGGAATCCTAGCGGCAACACCCCTCGGCCTTGGCCAAGTAACGATACCGTCGGGCATGTTTCCCGTGCCCAGAAACAGGCCGCAGGGCGGGGAGTGACCATGTGGTGCCTTCTTGTCTGAGGTCCCGCAGGAGCGTTAAAACAAGCCACCACAGGGGCGCCCGGGGGGCTCAGCCGGTTAAGCGGCCGACTCGGGCTCAGGTCGTGATCTCACAGTTCGTGAGTTCGAGCCCCGCGTCGGGCTCTGTGCTGACAGCTCGGAGCCTGGAGCCTGCTTCACATTCTGTGTGTGTGTGTGTGTGTCTCTCTCTCTGCCCCTTCCCTGCTCAGTCTCTGTCTCAAAAATCAGTAAACATTTAAAAAAAAAAAAAAAAAAAAAAAGCCACTACGTACAGGCCGGCACGGTGTGAACTAAGCCCCTGAGCCCCGTTCGTCGGGAAACACAATTTTAGTAACTTGAAATCGCAGAGAACTGAGACGCGGATTCCAGGCCGACGATGAACACAGCGGGGGCTGCAACCTTCAACGCCTCCACGAACCAGCCAGGTGACACAAAGAGCCAAGCGGGCCAGGCAAACGCTGGTGTCTTACCTCAGGGGGCAGCTCTGGGTGAGTGGTGACACTCGGGGTCTGGGTCCAAGGCTACCACATCGGATTTTCCTACAGACGCTGGCAAACTGTTGCGTGCGTGTCTGTGTGTGTGTGTGTGTTTAACTTAAGTTTTTCAGTCTTCTGGTAGCAACCACCTCGTTCTTTTAAAAAAAGACACTTACTGTGGACTCCCCGCCACGGCAAGCCGGGAGCGTGCCGGGGGCTCGCCCTCGTACTCACGACACGCCGCGGGAGATTTCCACCTCCAAGAGGCAGAACTGAACGTTGCTCGAACGTTCCCCGACACCCGCCCGCGGCCCGCAAGCCCCTCGCACGCGCCGCGCACCCCCGCGGGACTGCCCACCCAGGGGGCGGCCGCGCTCACTCAAGCCAGAGCGCCCTGCGAAGCAGCCCCCGCAGAAACGACCGCGTGGGAGTGGGGAACCGTCAGGGCCCGGGCCCGCAGCCGCACTACCTGCGCTCGGTCGCCGCGGCCACTGTCACGCGCGTCTGCGCTCCGGTCGGCGAGGCGCCCGAGCCGGACGGTCGCAGGCTCCTCACGAGACCCGCGGCGCCGCGCAGGCGCGCTCTGCCACCGGCGCTCCGCGCGCGCGCCGACGCCCGGCGCGGCGGAAGTGAGGCGCTGGCGTCTTTCCGGGCCGCGACGCGCCCCCCGCGGGCCTACGTCACGGCGTCGGGGCGGAAGATGGTGCGGTTCGGGGCCGGCGGTTGCTGAGCGGACCCGGACGCAGCTGCACCCCGAGCTCCCCGCTCCGGCGCCCGCCGCGGGGCCGTAGCCATGTCGCTGCTGCAGTCTGCGCTGGACTTCCTGGCGGGCCCGGGCTCTCTGGGCGGTGCTGCCGGCCGCGACCAGACCGACTTCGTGGGGCAGACGGTGGAGCTGGGCGAACTGCGGCTGCGGGTGCGGCGGGTCCTGGCCGAGGGTGAGGCCCGGGCCGGGGGGCGCGGGGCCCGGCGCCGGGGGTGAGGGGGGGTCCAGCGTGGGGGCGGACGGGCGCGGGGCCGGCCCGGAGGGGGCGGGGTCAGGCTGAGTCCGGTGCGGGTCGGCCCGGCGCGGCGGGGGATGGGGGAGGATCGCCGCGGGGGGGAGAGGGTGAGGCCGACCCGGAGCGACTGCCGAAGGTGAGTGAGGCCGGGCGTAGGGCCGGGCACTTCCTTGCGGGAGGCGTGGCAGTCAGAGCAGGTGTGGGGCTGGCCTGCGGCCGGAGTTAAGGCCGTGGCAGCGGGTGGTGAGCAGGTGAGGGGCCACAGTGGAGGCAGAAGGAAGGGAACCTACACGAGTCATGGCCCTTCCCTTCACATCTTGGGCCATTGGGCGGGGGGCGGTGGAACAGCACTGGATCTCCGGACATCGGGCCAGCTCCCCTCGATTCTCAGGGTCCTGGGCGTGGGTGCTCGTGCAGCTTGGTGAGGATGGCTGCAGTCCTGACCTCCTTGGATGTTGGCGTAGACGGTGCTGTGACCGTCTGTGACAGCCTAGCTCCCTCCTCTTGCCACCTGAGCTTCACTTTGCCCTGATCTCTGTTTGTGAGTCCGTGTAAACTAGGGCATGCCAGCAGTTGTGAGCTGTATGGAACCTTGCAGGCTGGACTCGTCAGGCACGGAGAGATTTCCGGGCCATTCTTTAGTCATCTTTGTTTCTGCCTGCTGTTTCCAGCTTCCTGATGTCCTTTCTCTTCCTCACACAGAGACTATTGCCAACGTCGATGTGATCCCATTCTCTCTTCTGGATTTTCCTTACATTTTGTCGGGGGCGCCCACAGGGGTATGTCACATTTTGCTAGCTGGGATGCTTAATGGCTAAACACAGTTGTCTTTGGGGCTGGTACGGAAACAGAACGGCATTTCCCTGAATTAACATGGGGCGAGGGAGTGGTACAGGGCGAGAGAGCCGACCTGTCCGGTAGCTCTCCGGACCTCAGGTTCAGCTTGTCACGTGGCCACCCCTACTTCCGTTTATGCTCAGTTTGAGGTAGGAAACCACACCAGCTGACCGTTCACCTTATTCCTAAAGGCCTGAGGGGATGTTCTGGCTGCAGCATCAGCACACGCTGCTTTTCCACGTGGGTAAAAAAAGCAACAGATTTTGGGTGTGATTTGGTAAAAAAAAAAAAGCAAACAAAAAAAACAGCAACCCAAGGTCTTCAGAGGTGAGGCCAGAACCTCTATTAACATTCTGAAGGGTGGTATCTGTTAGAATGAGAGTTTCCTCACATCAATTCATTTATTCTGAAAATACCAGACAATTGTCTTGTTTTTTAAGAAATCCATAGTGGACAGTAGGTGGTTTTTGCTTCCTGGAATTAGACACACCCTCTGATGACAGGACCGCACAGCCCTGGGGGATTGTTGGGACAGGACAGGCAGTGGTGAGGGGTCCAGAGGGCCAAACTGAGGTGAGAGGGGAGAGAATGTGCCCCGGGGTGGGGGTGAGGTTGGGGGAGGGGTAATCAGAGCCGGGAGGTGGGTCTTGTGGAGCAGGAAGCTGTCACCATTTAAGTTGTTTAACACCAGGACGCAGAATAAGGAAATGGGACCAGCCTATGTGGTTGTGCAAAAGAACGCACTCCCTTTGCTATCTAGACAAGTCGGAAGATAAACATAACCAGTACAATTATGAGCTGTAGATTTCCTCTTTATACATTTAACAGCTGGCGTGTAGCCTTTAAAGTTGTGAAGCCTCTTTCGGAACTGAAATGTTGAGAAACTCGTGTCAAGTCTTTCATGTAAAACATCAGCCTTGGAACACGGGAATTCTTGCTGTCCTGTGTAAACGTGGGGAGTTCCAAACTCAGTCCCTTGGGTACAGATGTTGACAACTTCAGACTTATTTAGGGCTCAGAAGATAATAGACATCCTGTATATCCTGTATATTTCTACAGGAGTTGGGAATGTATTTAATAATAATCAAATCAGATGTTTGTACTTAGGTAGGTATCCTCACTGTGGGTGATTAAGTCTTTAAATAGCCCTATATCAGTTCGTGTCAGGTGTTGGCCCAGGTGAATTTACGGTACACCACGTTTTGCTGTCAATGGTTTAGGAAGAAAGCATTGTTTTTTGCATCTGTAATATGAAATGGCTTGTGGACAGAACTTGGAGCCAGATAGCCTCCTAACCTTTCAAAAGTTGGTTTTAAGTTTTCATTTAAAAAAACAACAAAACAAGTTAGTGGGAATAACACCCACGTCAGAGATGCTGAGTCCAGGCAGATTCTAGAATACAATCCTTATGTTCTCCTGTTTTGGATTTTGCACATTCTTGCTTCCTGCGGTTAGAAGAGGTAACGGGGCACCTGGGTGTCTCAGTTGGTTGAGCGTCCAACTCTTGATTTTGACTCTAGGGGCCATGGGATCAAGCCCTGTGTTGGGCTCTGTGCTGAGCGAGGAGCCTGCTTGAGATTGTCTCCCTCCCCTCTCCCCCTCCCCCTTCTCTCCCTCCCTCCCCTCTCCCCCTCCCCCTTCTCTCCCTCCCTCTCCCCCTCCCCCCTCCCTCCCTCCCTCTCTCCCTCCCTCCCTCCCTCCCTCCCTCTCTCCCTCCCTCCCTCCCTCCCTCTCTCCCTCCCTCCCTCCCTCCCTCCCTCTCTCCCTCCCTCTCTCCCTCCCTCTCTCCCTCCCTGCCTCTCTCTCCCCCTCCCTCTCTCCCCTCTGCCCCCCTCTTCCCCCTCTCTCCCGCCCTCTGTCTCCCTCTCTCTCCCTCTCTCTCCCCTGCTCACGTACCTTCTTTTTGCTTTCTCTCTTTCTGTCTCTAAAAATAAAAATTAAAAATTGAATTTAAAAAAGAGAGGTGACAGAAGTGATGGCTACAGCCAAGACAAGGGTTTTGTCATGCAAGGTGAGTCCACCTCTCCCGTGACTGCTTCACTGTGGCTGCACTGCTAGTGAGGTACACGAGGTGGCGTGTGGGCTTCTCTTCTGAAGATGAAACCAGGCCACAGAGCCGCCCCGCCATTTATGCGTAACTAGTCACGTGTGTTTGGTTGGATGTTACGTGAATTTCAGTCAGCATCTGTTTGCTGGAACGCCGTGTGCCACGCGTGGTATCAGTGGTCTTTGATAAACCTAGCGTGGGTCCCTTGTGTTCTCTGGGGTCGGTGCTGGCTTGAGAAGCCGTGAGGGCACAGTGCACGCTCACCGTGGGCCCTCCACTCCTCTGCCTCCTTGTCTGCAGCCGGTGTGGGGACCGGCAGGGCACAGGGACGGTCATGGGGCTGTGCGACAGGACTCTTGCTTGGGGGTGTCGGGAACCACTGAGGTTGGCGTGACGGAGGGAGAGGAGCGCTTGTTGGGTCAGGACACGCTCTACAGGCGTCCACGGCAGAAGACGTTTCCCTCGATCTTAAAAGACGATCAGTGGTCACAGCACGTTCATTTATCGCTCGTCGCTCTTTTCACATAGGAAGCGTGCCTGGTCCCCGAGCCCTGCGGCTTGGTGGCCTTCTTCTAGGTCATCTTCTCCATCGCCCACCACGGCTACTCTCACCCGGGGAGGGGTGCTGAGTGGCCCTCTCTCCAGACACCTGAGAGCACAGAGGGGCCAGGTCTTTGCCGTGAGAGCTTGGGCACTGATGCTAGTATTCAGGGTGGTGTCGTCCGATTTTGTGTCTGATCAGTCGCCCTCTCCCAGCTCCCCTTACCGCACCCTCTTCACCTGCGACTTGGCGACTTGATCATCAGCCCCTCAGCCGTGGTGACGAACACCTAGTGTGGAATAATAATAACCAGCCTAACACTGTTTACGGAGCTCTATTTGGTGGACACCGTGCCTGGTGCTTCACGTGGACTGCGAGCCTGACAGTGGCTGAGCTAAGGCCGGAGTAGCTTCCCAGAGCCTCTGGCCAGTGAGTGGTGGACTTGGGCCTGGGAGCCCCCGGGAGGCTGGCCTCCTTGGCATCTGCTCGAGTGTGTCTGGTCGCCTGCATGTTGGCCCAGGTCAGCCTGTGGGGTGCGTCCTGAAGGGAGAGAGGCGTGGAGGACGTCAAGGTCAAGGAAGCGAGGGCGGTGCACCTGTCTGAGGCAGATGGAAGTGGGCGGGGCTGTGGAGCCAGGGTGGGAGCTGAGTGCCAAGGCCCTTTGCTCCATGCCTCGGGCGTGTGTAATTTCTCCAGTTTCTTTCTGTTGAGGTGCAGGTGGCTGGAGTGGGACATCACGGGGGCGGTCACCGTGGGAGGGGTTACCTTGGGGGGAAGTCACGGTGGAGGGGTCATGAGGTGGGGGGCGCTATTGTGGGAGGAGATCACCCTCCCTGAAGGTCACCGGGGGAGGGGAGGTTGCCTTGGGAAAGGCTGCCGTCTGTCTCTCCGTGGCTCGGCCTGTTCCTCTCTGTGGACTCCTGCCGTCTGCACGGTCACTTCCGCATGGTCACGTACCCCGAAGATGTGTGGTGCCGATGTGAGGATGTGACGTGGGTGACAGGATTCTGTTCCTTTTGTGAAAGTGTTTCTTAGAAACAGTGCTGACAAAACGTGGTGAATCTCCCGGATTGTTCCTCGTGCCGTCGTATCTCTTCCTGGTGCTCACGGTCTTCCCCGCCAGTTCGCCACCTTACGTGGAGGCCTGCCAGACCCCAGTGTCCCCACACCAGCCCTCATGGTGATGGGCAAACACGTGTGGGCTCGTGTGGATTTGCCTTTCTCTGATTTACGAGCCGGTGCGTTTTTCGGTGCTCATTACTTGCTCAGGTTCCCCTTCTGGAATGGTGCGTCGATGTCCTATGCCTATGTTTCTTTTAACTAACGACTTAAATTATCGGCATACAGAAAGATCTCCAGAATGGAACTGCTTTGGTGAAGGCTTACACCCGTGTAGCCAACCACCTGAAGAGATAGAGAACGGCTGAGCGACCCCAGGAAGCCTCTCGTGGCCCCCAGCCCCTTTCCCCGCTTCCAGCCAGCCACCGGCTCCAAGTCCCCTCTCTGCCAGAGTGTCATGCACATGGCGTCACAGCTCGAGTGCCCCCTCTGGGCCAGCTGTGTGGCTCTGAGGTTTGTTTGCTCGCCTGCGGTGTGTTTTCTCAGGTAAAGTGCCCAGGAGGGGGATCTTTGGGTATGGGTTGGATGTAGGATGAACTTTACGTGAACACGGCTAACGCTTTCCAGCAGGGCTGCGCCGATTTGCACTCTGGCCGGCAGGCCCCGGGCTCCCGTCTCCACACCCTCGCCCGTGTTCTTCAACGTCATTTCAGTTCTTTCTGTCTGTTCTCGATGTGCACGCTGGTGCGTGTCCTCGGGTGTGCGTGCCCGTCCTCGGGTGCGCGCGCTGGTGCCCGTCCTCAGCGCGCTGGTGCGTGTCCTCGGGTGTGCGTGCCCGTCCTCGGCTGTGCATACGCTGGTGCCCGTCCTCCGGTGTGTGCGCGCTGGTGCTTGTCCTCGGATGTGCGTGCCCGTCCTCGGCTCTGCGCGCACTGGTGTGTGTCCACAGGTGTGTGCACTGGTGTCTACTTGGCACGGGATTTACATTTACCTGATGATAGTGTGAACACTTTTCTCCTGCTTGTTAACCAGTCACATATCTGTGTGTGTGTGTGTGTGTGTGTGTGTGTGTGTGTGTGTGTGTGTGTGAAATGCCTAAGTCTTGTCCATTTCCCCTTGGGCTGGAGTTGTGGGAGCTTTTTATTCCAGATGCAAGTCGTGCATTTTATATAACAGACATGCGTGTGCGTATGTGGGGAGGAGGAGGGAAGCCACGGATGGGGTCGCTGCCGTCCCTGGCCAGCCTGCCTTCGAGGGGCGAGGGTCTGGCCCCGACAGTTGAGGTACCTGTGCCTGTCTCCCAATTCCAGAACATACTCAGAATGAATGCATACAGCAGCGTCTTAGCAATGCCTGCCCTTTCGTTTCTCGAGATGTTTTATTCAGCAGTAATATTTTTATGTAAACTTGCAATTTTGAGAAAAGTGTGGGTTTATTTATTTGTAGTTTTAGGAAATGGCACCAGCATATTTTGCCCATTTCCCTCAGTGGTAACAACTTGAAAAACTAGTCAGTGTCTCGACCAGCATCTTGACGTCAGTAGAGTCAAAAACACAGAAGTTTCCATCCCCTTAAAACCTACGTTCTTAACGCCGGGAGCCACTAATCAGGTCTCTGTCTCTACAGTTTTACCATTGTGTGTGTATCCTTTTGGAATTGGCCCTTTTCGCTATTAGTGTCTGGAAATCCACCCAGGTGGTTGTGTCCGTGATCTCATTTTCATTGGTGAAGAGTATTCGTGGTGTGGGTGGCTCCATCTCTTCAGCCGTTCACCCGCTGAAGGACGTCTGGGTTGTTTCCAGGTGTTTTTTGGCTGTTAGAAATAAAGCTGCTATAAGCACTTGTGTTCAGGTTCTCATTTTTCTGGAGTGAGTGGCTGAGAGTGCAGATGACCGACTTGTGCGGTAGCTGCAGGCCTTGTTGTCTAGACCTGCCGGCCTGTTTGCAGAGCGGCTGTGTCCTCTCACACTTCGGACCAGCGGCAGACGAGTGTGGTGGTCTGCTCAGGCCGCCATGGCGCAGTAGCACAGTTTCAAGGCATAAACGACAAGAATTTGTGTTTTCGGTTCTGGAGGCTCCTGTCCCAGATCATGGCACTGGCAGCGTCGGTTTCCCGGGCAGCCTGTCCCCTTGGCTGGCGGACGGCACCTTGTCTGTGCACGTGGGTGGAGAGGGACCCCGGTCCTGCTGGGTCAGGGCCCCACTACGATGACCTCACTTCTTTAATTGCCTCCCTGAACGCCCTGTCTGCTGATCCAGTGACACTGGGAGCTAGGGCTCAACGTGAGGAGTCTGTGGCCACAAAGAGTCACCCAGTGTCTCCGTGGCCTTGCCAATGTTTTGTGCTGTGTTCTGATTCGATCGTTCGAGCAGGTGTGTACCGATAGCTTATTGTGCCTGCAGGTGCACCTTCCTGGAGGATGACCATGCACCTGCATGGGCGGAATGTCTCTGTGTGTCTTTTGCTTATTTTATTTTATTATTTAAAAAATTAAAAATTTTTTTTTTAATTTACATCCAAGTTAGTTAGCATATAGTGCGACATTGATTTCAGGAGTAGATTCCAGTGATTCATCCCCTACATATAACACCCAGTGCTCATCCCAGCAAGTGCCCTCCTTAATGCCCATCCCCCATTTAGCCCATCCCCCCACCCACAGCCCCTCCAGCAACTCTCAGTTTGTTCTCCATATTTATGAGTCTCTTCTGTTTTGTTCCCCTCCGTGTTTTTATATGATTTTTGCTTCCCTTCCCTTATGTTCATCTGTTTTGGCTCTTAAAGTCCTCATATGAGTGAAGTCACTATTTGTGTCTTTCTCTAATTTCACTTAGCATAATACCCTCCCGTTCCATCCACGTAGTTGCAAATGGCAAGATTTCATTCTTTTTGATTGCCGAGCAATAGTCCATCGTATATATATATATATACCACATCTTCTTTATCCCTTCATCCATCGATGGACGTTTGGGCTCTTTCTATACTTTGGCTATTGTTGGTAGTGCTGCTATAAACCTTGGGGTGCATGTGTCCCTTCGGAACAGCATCCCTGTATCCCTTGGATAAATACCTTGTAGTGCAATGGCTGCATCGTAGGGTGTCTGCTCACAGCTCTTAGTGTCATGATGTAATTTTCCACCGTGGGGAGCTAGAAGAAGCTAAGCAAATGAAACCTAAAAACAAGAGAATTACAGGGATTTTCAAAGGTTTAATCAACTCTTACTTAGTCACAGTGTATTCATATATCGTTGGGTTTGATATGCTGAAATTTTACCTTATGCAGAATTAAAAATTTGTTGGGACGTCTGGGTGGCTCAGTTGGTTAAGCCTCTGACTTTAGCTCAGGTCACGATCTCCTGGTTTGTGAGTTCGAGCCCCACGTCGGGCTCTGCGCTGTCAGCACGGAGCCCACTTTGGATTCTCTGTCCCCTTGTCTGCCCCTTCCTGCTCGCTTACCCCCCCCCCCCCCCAATAAATAAACATTTAAAAAAAGGACTTTTTGTGTTCGTGTGATATTGGATGTACTTTAAAGTCGTTTCGGGGCATTAAGGCAGTGCTGGCCTTCTGTTCTGGGGGTAGTTGCTCCTGTTAATTTTTCCTTTCTTGCTCTCACTCTCTCGGTGATCAGTTTATCTAGAATTTATCAGTTTCATTTTCTTGTTTTCAGAGGATGTTGGCTTTCAGAAGCTTTGGTGTTGTTGATTTTCTCCATTCTTTCCCTCACTCATCTCTGTTCCTGTGTTGATTTCCTTCCTGTCCCCAAAGCGGGATATTTAAAAGACAGCGTCATGTAAATGAGGGTCGTTTCTGCAGCAAATTGCTGGCCACAAGCCCGGTTTGTATTTCACTTAGGGAACGTATTTTTGAAGCTTAATGTCAAGGGAAGTCAGAGCACTGAACTGACCTGTACGTCTTTCTAATTTTCAGGAGGGTTTGCGTTTGTGTATGAGGCTCAAGACCTGGGAAGTGGCAGAGAGTACGCCTTGAAGGTAACGAGGGCGGCACTTGTGTGGGGTTTGGGCCATTTTAAGTAGATCTCTAAGTTTCCGGAGAGTCATCCCTAGTATTTAGTTTGCTTTTTTTTTTTTTAAACAGTCTGTCCTGTTTTTTCCCTCTGAGGGCGAGGCCATCAGCAGTTGCAGAACACTTTAAGCTGTGGCTTCCGACTTTGTGGCGAGGAGCGACCCCAGTGCCGACTGCCAGAAGGAGGGTTCCGCAGATAGCAGGGGGTTGAAAGTCACTGCTGTGAACTCTGTGTCCACAGCTTGGGGGGCGGGGGCCTCCCGGGGCCGTGCAGGTTCTGGTGCCAGGGCTGCTGCTGAGGGGCTGCCTGACTTTGGAGGTTCGGAACAGAGGCCCGCTTCTCTGCCGGCGTCTTCTCCCATTTTCCTTGATTTTCTAACTTTGCTGTAGCCTCTTTGGAGAAAGCCTCCTATTTTTCATTTTTCTGGTGTCCTTGGGTCACAAAAGACCATTTTCAAGGGTCTTAACCTTCTGTCAAATTTTTACACGGGCCAGATGTTAAAATACAGGTAAGCAGGTTAAGCTTTTAGATGCGTTGTATTTATTCTTCTGGGTGTAGAATAGAAAGGTAAACACTCCTTAATCTTTGTGTTTATTTCCCGATACAGAGGTTATTGTCTAACGAAGAGGAAAAGAACAGAGCCATCATTCAGGAAGTTTGTTTCATGGTATCCTTTTCCCGGGACGAGAGCACGTGCGGTCACGTGGGGAGGCCTGCGTCGAGCTGCGGCCGCCCGCCGCCGCCGGGCCGCTCTCTGGCTCTTTCGGACACGCTAAAATTGGCCTTCCGCCTTCACTGGACCTGTCTGTAGAGTATTGGTAGGAGAAGGTTTCCTTCCTCCTCCTTCGCTCCCAGGGTAACAGTCAGAGGTTCAGTAGCTTTGCGGCCCGGGAGGTCTCCGTGCTCACGCAGGATTTGCTTCCTGCTCTCCGCCCTTCTGTCTTCCCCTTAGTGAGCGTGGCGTGCCCCGCTGCTCCGGCTCTTGCCAGGACCCTTGCTGGGCCCGGTTCTAGTGGGCCTCCGTGTCCCTCCTGGTCAGCAGCCCCTCTGTCCCTCACCCTGCCCCCGGCAGTCAGGCTGTCGGGTTTCTGTGCACGGCTCGTGGGTCTGTGGCGCTTCTCTGGCGGGCTCTCAGCTCTGGCACACGTTCTCCCTCAGCTGGGCTCTTGCCCTCTGCTGTCAGAATGTGTTCTCTTTTCTCTCTCGAAGCTCTGTGTACCGTGAGCCTGCGGGCTCTCGCCTTGCAGAGGTTTGGCGGGCTCATTCACACCCGTGGCGTCCCGCACCCGCATGTGCCCTCTGTCTGCTGTCCTGCCTGGCCCGTGGTCAGGTGCGTGTGGCCAGCGTGGTGGCGGTTTTCACCCCCACCTTCCCTCTCCGTTCCCTCCTCCCTGCCGCCTGCCTTACACCCCCCCCCCCCCCCCACCACTGCCCTCCGTCTTTCTGCTCCGATGTGCTGGGACTGTAAGGTAATTTCATTCCACACTTTGACTTTAGTGTCTTAATGTCACATGTATATTTGTTTTTAAACGTGCAGACTTACGCATTCTCCTTTAACAAGACACCTGCAGAAAAAACTTTCTGGCCACCCCAATATTGTCCAGTTTTGTTCTGCAGCATCCATAGGGAAGGAGGAGTCGGACACGGGGCAGGCCGAGTTCCTGCTGCTCACCGAGCTCTGCAAAGGTAACGTTTCCTTGGAGTCTGGACCACAGTATTGTCACGTGGTTGAGCGGTCAGGTGTAACGGACAGGGTGGGGTTGCGGCCGTGGCCTTTGAGGGCACGTGACCTGCTAGGTCAAGCACTCCCCGTGTTCTTAGACTCCTGAGTTCCGTCACAGGAGTAGGAGGGACCCAGGCGCCTTCCAGAGAGCTGTAGGGGCAGAGTGGCCGTGTGACTGTGTGTGGATGGTGCCAAGGGAGCGCGGGCGAGGGGCGTGCCTGATCCCCCAGGCAGGGCGCAGTCTCTCTGCCCTGGGGAGGGTCAGGGCTCACGCCCTCGTGGGGCGTCTGCTCTGTGGGTGAGGCGGCAGTGAGCCCGGCGAGTGCCTGCCCGCTGGAGCTCACGGTCTTGATGTGCGACGCCAGACGGCACAAGTTGTCCGACAAGAGTGGAGGCGGGACTCGTGGGGCCGGGTGGGTGCAGACGCCTGGCCAGGACTGTCCGGAGCCAGAGGCGGGAGCCATCGGCCGTCGTAAGCCGGGTGCGCTTTCCTGTTGGTCACCGCTAGTGTGTGCTGGGAGACGAGAGGCCTCAGCCCCGTGGCCACAGGCCAAGGGGAGCAAGCGGCCCAGCCGAGCGCCGTGCCCACGAGAGGAGTGCCGAGAGGAGCGCTCACAGAAGGGAGCGGCGGGGGCTGTGAGCGTAGGCGCGGGGAGGAGTGGTGATGCAAGAGGAGAACGCGGGCGCTGTAGGTGGTGTGAGGGCAGAGGCGGTGAGCGCGGTGTGCACGGCCAGCAGTGGCCAGGAGCCAGGGTGAGGAACCATCCAGGGGCAGGACGTCCCTGTTCAAGCGTAGGGGAGTGAGGTTTTCCTAAAAGTGGGGGTTTGCGACACGTACTTCTCTTTTCTGAGAAAAGCTTCCTGCGTCGGGCATCTTCTCGCGCCCAAACACCTACTTGTTCTCTCCTGAAGGCTCTGCGGGGCCTCCTGGGTCCATCCCGCAACGTCCCCGACCAGCACCCTCTTTGTGACGCATACCGTTTCTTGACCACAGATGTTGGCGCACGGAGCTGCTGCGAGCTTGGCGATCCTGTGGTCGGGGTTGTGGGGTAGGGGGTGCCACGTGGAACCCCCAGTCAGTACGCGTGAGGCTGCACGCAGCTTCCCTCTGCCCCGGGGGCCCCGCTGCTGATGCTGGCCGTGCCTCGTCCTGCGTTCCTCAGCTGGCACGTCTGGTTCGCTCACCGAGTCCTTGTTCATCTTCAGGGCGCTCGGTGCTTCTGGGTCACTTTCATGCTGCGTTTTAGAAGGCTGTGGGTTCACCAGCGCCAGCGTCCCTCCCATGAGAGGCAGCAGGTGTGGGGCCTGGTGGTGGCGGCAGCGTGGTTCCACGACGGGGCAGACCCACAGAGTGCAGCCCTCGGTGTGGTGCTGCGTGGGCCGCCAGCCTGGGAGCAGTGTGAGAGGCTGGGGGTGCTTGTGGGGGGGGGCGGAGGGCGGAGGGCGGAGGGGATCTCAGGGAGGGGTGTGGGCGCCAGCCCCACTGAAGGAGGGCCTGGATGCGTGCTCACCGAGCCCCCACCCATCGCCGGTCCTCGCGCCCCACGCTCGTCCTCCACTGCGTCCTCTCCAGCTGTCCTGCCACCTTGGGGATTGTTACTTTTAAAAAGTTTCCTTTAAATTCTCGCTGGACCCAGAGGCCAGTGAACTGTGAACTGACGTTGTGACAACCTCCCCCCCCCCACCCCCCACCCCGTCCCCACCGCCACAGGCTGGCTCATTCCCATAACTCCAGGCAGCTTGGTGGTCAACGTGTCACCCTTGCTTTGGACCCTCTGCGATGCCTCGTGGGGCCCGTGCCCTGCCTGCCCTGTCTGCATCACAGGGAGGGCACCCCATCCCTCCTGAGGGTGCGGGTGCAAGGCTGGGAGGCAGGTGTGGCTGGGGGAGAGGGGAATGCTGGGGTGGTCTGGTGGAGTGAGGGCCAGGTGGGCTGGTGTGCAGGTCTGGAAAGAGGGCAGATCCTTGCAGAGCCACAGCAGAGGTGGCCCTGGCGGGGCAGGGTCAGACGTGTGGGGAACCGTGGCTGGATCACCAGAGTGGAGGCTCCACGGCAGATGGGTCAGTGGGCAAGAACGTGCGGGTCCTGAGCCGTGTTTCCCTGTTCTGAAAGTTGCAAAGGTGATGCAGTTATGAAAGAAATCCAAACCCCTTGGGAGTGTACGAAGTCCACACTGTTCTCCCCAGGCGCTATGCCTGTTCAGAGCAGCTAGAATCTAGTTCATGTTGAAAATCGTGTCTGGGGGCGCCTGGGTGGCGCAGTCGGTTGAGCGTCCGACTTCAGCCAGGTCACGATCTCGCGGTCCGTGAGTTCGAGCCCCGCGTCGGGCTCTGGGCTGATGGCTCAGAGCCTGGAGCCTGTTTCCGATTCTGTGTCTCCCTCTCTCTGCCCCTCCCCCGTTCATGCTCTGTCTGTCTCTCTCTGTCCCAAAAATAAATAAAAAATGTTAAAAAAAAAAAAAAAAAAAAAAGAAAATCGTGTCTGTTGGCACTACCGTACGCAGGCACAGGGGTTCAGTGACTCAAGCAGATAAAGCAGATAGACCCTAACCAAAGTCCTCAGTGATGGTTGGGTAGTCCCGTGCGAAACTGAGGAAAGAGGCCAGGGAAAGGGTGTGATGGCGCAGACCGGGAGCTGAAGGAGGTGAGACAGGAAAAGCGTCCCAGCTGAGGGTGCAGCATGTGCGAAGGTCCTGGGGCAGGACGGAAAGGAGGCATGTGGCTGGAGGGGAGTCTGTGTGGGGATGTCACAAGAGATAAGGCCTCTGGGGTGGTAACCACCTTGCTTCTGCTTCAACAGTGTGCCGGCAAACTGAAGGGGCTGCAAGGCTGAGAGACAGCCTGGGGCCTGGAGCAGGGAGGGAGCGGTGCAGGGCCCAGGAGAGGGTGGGCTTCCGGAAGAGGCTCCAGGGAGGGGGCCGCAGGTGGGAATGGGGTTGTAGGGGTAGGGTACGAGGCGTGTGGTGTGTGGGCAGCTTGTGGAGGCAGGCGCCGGAGGCAGGAACGTGGGTGCTCCGTGCGGGGCGGGGAGGAGATGGCCTGTGCTCACAGAGAAAGCTCTCGCCCCGCGTACGACGGAGCCGGCTGGCCCCGCCCGGGAGTTTCCCGGCTTCACTGCGCGGGGTCCAAGGACTGCAGGTGTCTGGGCTACAGAGACGGGGAGGAGCGGCCCAGGGAGGGCTGCGTCCGGGACTGGGGTGCGGCCCAGTACCTCGTGCCTGCCTGTGGCCTCCCCCTCCCCCCGTCCACGCGCAGTCTGTGCGTTTACTGGGACGTGGTGCTCACAGACAGGTGACCTGTTGCCTGAGGAGGCGGGGTGGCCGCTTCGCTAGATGTGGTTGAGAGAGCTCCGCGTGCACGTTTGGGGCCGTTCCTCTTGTAGCTGCCGCCCTGCGCCCGGCTGCGTGGGGTACGCGGTCCGTGGTGAATTTGGGGGCTGCCTTGTACCGCGCGCACCGCTGGCCGTTGTTCCACGTGGCCGCGGCCGGCGGTGTTCCCACGGAGGCTCTGTAAGTTCGTCGCATCCCGGTGGCGGTCCCTGCACCTCACGTCCCTCCGCGGGGTTTCCCGGGTGTCCGGGCCCTAGCGGCGGACGCTCACCCGCGAGTGCCGCGGTGGGCTCCGGGAGGGCCGCCCGGGGCGGGTGTAGCATTTCTGGCTCCATGGTGATGTGAATTTAATTGTCTCTTTTAGGGCAGCTGGTGGAATTTTTAAAGAAAATTGAATCTAGAGGTCCGCTCTCGTGCGATACTGTTCTGAAGATATTCTATCAGACGTGCAGAGCCGTGCAGCACATGCACAGACAAAAGCCGCCCATCATCCATAGAGACCTCAAGGTACCGCCTCCGGTCCGTCTCGCGGGCCTGCCCCGCTGCCCCCGGTCAGGATGGCCAGCTTGCCAGCAGTGAAGTGTGCGATGGCTTTTCCAGAGAAGAAGGAGCTTCTTAATGCCAAACTGGGTTGCTGGAAGTTTCTCCCCTGAAGCGGCGCCGAGCCCTCTCTCTGTATCATTTGGCTTTGTGGCCTCCTGCGGCCTGGTCCTGTGGCTTCATGCCACCTGCTTGGCCATCACGCCCCCTGCCGGCCCTTCGGCCGGCCCGGGGATGCTCTCGACTGAGGCTCCCTCCCTTCCGTCCGCCCCCAGGAGCGGGGAGGAGGCCGCCGCCCCTCGGGGTCGTCCGTGCCCTCGCCCTGTGGTCATCCGTCCCGGCGTGACACCACAGGGCTCGCTGTCCCGCAGCAACCAGTGCCGCCGAGGGACCACAAGGAGTGCGCACGTGCCTTGGCAGGGCACCGTGGGGCTGCGGTACTCGCAGCCGCCCGCCTGCTGGGGACGAGGGGCACCGCGGTCCTGACTCTCCCTTTTCCTGGTGATTCGTGAAATAGACGGTTTTTGCTGTGTTTGTAGTCAGTGCCTTATTCTTCGGTTAACTTGCTTTTTGCTTTTTTTCCTGTTTTCTTGTCCATCAGGTTGTTCGTTAGCAGGAGCTCCTCCCTCTGTTCTTACGGCGGCCTTTTTCATGTTGTCTGTGCTGCGAATGCCTTCTCCTGGTTAATGGCCTAGTTTCTATTTCCCCTGTTGTGTCTTTGGGAAACTCAAGACTTTGTGAGATTTGCCTGACGTCCACGAAGCTCACACCCTGACTCCGACCGCTTCTTGGGGGAGCGGTGGCCCCCGCTGTGTCCTACTTGCTGGCACAGGTTGTTTTTGCCGGAGAACCTTACAGTCCCTTAGTGTTCTCTCTTGTCTGGTCTGTGGCCAGCTTTCAGGTATGAGGAAAGCGTGCCTCCGACCCGGCTGGTCTGGGACAGCGCCCTCTCCTCCTCAGGGCCGTGTGCCCAGGGAGGCCCTGGCGCCCTGTCTGTGCAGTGATGTCTCTGTTTAGATTTGACCTTGGGTGAGCCTGACCTTTTCCTTTCGTCCCTCAGCCCGAGTGGTCGGCACGTGCGCCCCCGTTACAGAAGGTCTGTGAGGTGGGGGCCACCGCCTTAGACCCCGCTCACAGGGCTGCAGGGGTGTGTCTGGAGGGGCCTGGGCCGCGGCTGCCCTGCACACCAGCCGGCCCTTCCCTGCTGTCTGCATGGGCCTTCCTCAGTTGACTGGGGGCTGGTGGATTGTTTCGTGGCGTCAAGACCCATGCTTTGTGTGTTAATGCGGGTGCTTGTGTGTCCGTAGTCTTTTTAAGGGAAGGGATATCTAGAAGGGTAGAATCAGTAAAGGATCAGCGCTTGTGAGCTTAGCCCGGGTTGGACGTCCCTTGTCTTCTCAGCGCCCTCTGTTCGCCCAGTGCTGGGACCCCCTGCAGGTGTCCCTGTGGCCAGTGCGTGGACCTCACCGTGTGGCGCCCTGCGGAGGGGCAGGCGGGACACGGGGGATGGCAGAGACCACGGGGACGCGTGTCCTTCTTGTTCTGCTCCTGTGCGTGGCTCCTTCCAAGCCTGCGGGCTGTGGAGTGTAGCCGGTGTCGGGCTGTTTGCTCGCGTTAGGGTTTGCGGGTCCGTCCGTCTCGTGTGGGGGCGCGTGTGCTCGTGCACTTGGTTGATGTCCGCTTCCTGGGCTATTCTGAACCCCGATGCCCTTGTCTGTGCTTTGGCCCGTGGACGCTTGCACCTCTGTTGGAAGTCCTCACTAGCAGCGCGTGGCGGCCCCTGTGCCCGCACTTTGCTACGTGACCCGGGTCATGTGGATGTGGCTTAAGTGGTCCTAGTTGGATTTTCCTTCTGCTAACAAAGTTGAGCATCTTTTCAAGCGTGTCGTGCTTTGGACGTTCTCCGTGGGGGCGCCTGTGGAAGGGTCCCTTTCACTTTGGCTCATTAGAGCCCGCGCTGGTCACGCTGCGGCTCGCACCATCACCCTCTGCACAGCGTCTCCGATGGGACGCTCTGGTTTCAGTGGAGCTTCCGTGTCTTGCCGAGGCGTCTTGCCAGGCATGCTGTTCGGGGGACCTGGCGTCCACCTTTGCCCGTAGGGGCGGGTCTTCCTTGGTGCATCATGGGTGGCCCCCTGGCTCTCCCAGCACCTTGCCTGGATGGCCGTCCTGTTCCCTCAGCGCCGCCTTGCCACGGGCGTGGCACTCACTGGGTGTCCTGTGGGGCTGTTGGTTGGTCCTGGACCCTGTGCTCCTTTGCCTTATTTAACAGAGCTTAACAGTTAAGGCCTGACTTCTTAGGGATCATGTGGCTCTTTTTGGCTCTTTGCATCTCCACATGACTTTTTGAATTAGGTTCCTCCCAGAAAACTTTCTGGAATTTGGTGAGTTGCCTTGACTGTTCCCCACCCCCACCCCACCCCACCCCACCCCCAGAGCGTGAGTTGACAGACTTCCTGTAAAAGGCCCGACTTTAAACATTTCAGCTTTGCATACCAACCTTCCTGAACAGCGCAGGCAGCCCTACGGACAGCCAGGCGCGACCACGCCCCTAAAGCTGCTTCTGGACCCCTGTTAGGAGATGTCAGTCTTTTTTGATTCTTCCGCCAACCATTTAAATATGTAAGAGCCTTTCTTAGTTTGCGGGCTGTGTCGAGGTAGGCGGGGCTGGACCACGGCTGGGGAGCCTGCTCTAGAGTGGCTGTGCACACCCGTGCCTTTCATGTCAGGAGTGTGGTCTGGTCCCTTGTCTGTTTGGATTTTAAGAGTTTGTCTAAATTTTTATAGTTTTCCAGGGGTGTCTGGGTGGCTCAGTCAGTCAAGTGTCTGACTCTCGATTTCTGCCCAGGTCGTGATCCCAGGGTTGTGGGATCGAGCCCCGCGCTGGGCTGTGGGCTGATCTTGGAGCCTGCTAAGATTCTTCTCTCTCTCCCCGCCCTTCCCCTCCCTCGGCCCCCTCCCCTGCCACTCTCCTGTATACACAGGTTCTCTCTCTAAAATAAGAAAAGAGATCTTTAAAATTAGAGTTTTCTGAATAGGAAGTGTTTTGTGTATCTTTTGTTCAATTTTTTCCTAGGTTCTTGATGTATTTGGTAATTTTGAAGTGGTATGTTAAGTTTTTTCATTTTTTAACTGACTTATTATCTTTAAAATGTTTTTTAGTGTTTATTTATTTTTGAGAGAAACAGCGTGAACAGAAGGGGCAGACAGAGAGGGAGACACAGAATCCGAAACAGGCTCCAGGCTCTGAGCTGTCGGCACAGGGCCCGACAGAGGGCTCGAACTCATGAACCACGAGATCATGACCTGAGCTGAAGTCAGAGGCTCAACTGACTGAGCCACCCAGGCGCCCAATTAACTGACTTATTTTTTAAATTTGTTTAAATTTTTTTCTTGAGAATGTGTGCAAGTGGCAGAGAGGCAGAGAGAGGTAGGGGACGGAGGATCCGAAGTGGGCTCTGTGCCGACAAGCAGAGAGCTGATGTGGGGCTCGAACTCACAGACCGTGAGATCGTGCTGAGCCGAAGTCAGATGCTTAACCAACTAAACCACCCAGGCACCTCTTTTTTTTTTTTTTTTTGTAGTTTCTTTATTTTGAGAGAGCATGCATGTGCAAGCCAGGAGGGGCAGAGAGAGAGAGAGAGAATCCAAAGCAGGCCTCGTGCCATCAGCACAGAGCCTGACTTGTCGGGGCTCGATACCATGAACCGTGAGATCAAGACCTGAGCCAAGATGAAGAGTTGGACGCTCAGCCGACTGAGCCCCCCCCAGGCGCCCCTAACTGACTTTCATAAAGGTTTTTTGTGTGTTTGTATACCTTACATGATCGATTAGAGTTGTCTTTGATTTATGGTTGGTCATAACTTTATTTTTCTGAGTTCCCCGTTTTCAAAGGCACACGTGCTGACTTCGATCAGAGAGAGGTTAAAATGCCGTTTCTTCCCCTTTGCGGGAGGAAGGCGCCCCCAGGCCTGGGTCTCGGCACCCGAGCCCCTGACCGCCCTCTGGGATTCTGCAGGTGGAGAACTTGTTGCTCAGTAACCAGGGGACCATCAAGCTGTGTGACTTTGGCAGTGCTACGACCATCTCGCATTACCCGGACTACAGCTGGAGCGCCCAGAGGCGGGCCCTGGTGGAAGAAGAGGTGAGTCGTGTGGCACGTGGTGCCCTTTGTGGTCTGCTTGGCCTGGGTCTCCGCAGTCGCCGATGCTCTGGCTGCGGCCGCGCGGCCTGCCCGTCCCACATCCCGGCGTTCGCCTCCCGGGCTCGTGTGTGGGCCGGGAGACGCCGAATTTGAGGCTTACCTCATGTCTCCGTCCCTCACTTCATCCCAGACCTTCTTACGGCCTTTGTTAATTGCGGTGTTTTTTTGTATTGTGATAAAAAACACACAACATAAAATTTACCATCTTATTTAATTTAACCATTTTTAAGTGCACGTTCCAGTGGCATTAACTACATTCGTCATCGGTCAGCCGTCCCCACTGTCCATCCACGGAACTTTCTCACCGTCCCAAATGTGGTTATTAAAAAAAAAAAAAATCACTGAAAACTCTCCCTCACGGGTCCCACAGGAGACCCCACAGGAGATTGGTAGGTTTGTCCTGAGGACGTGCGGGTAGCAGGCAGCACAGAGCAGGACAGAGCCCGTGCACGTGTGACTGTGCAGCCTGGGGGAGGGACCTGGGGGGCTCTTTGGTGTGCCCTCCGCTGGACACCCCCAGCCGTTCCCCTAGGGGCTCGTACTTAGATAAGCAGCTCACAGAAACCACACAAGCCAAACACAGGAGACAGGAAGCCACGCAGAATGACGGGGGAGGGGAGGTGCTGCATCCGTGCTCTGCCGGGGACCCCGAGGAAGCCCGCCGTGAAGGAGTCGGGGACGGGATGTGGGCCAGCGGGGCACCTCTTGTCTGGACGGAGTCTGTCCCTGGACCGGGTGTCATGGGTCAAAGCACAGGTGCTCCTGACCTGCTGGCTGTTCCTGGAACTGACTGTGCTCCATTACTGAATCGGACGCACGTCGGATCACCCCAACCCAGCGCATTCCTGCTCGTGCGTGAGAGCGTTCCTAAGGAAGTCATTCCCGGCAAAGAGAGTATGTTTAACGCTCCCCTTCAGTTGCTCGGCTGGCAGAACGGAACAGCATAGCAGCGTGGGAGGGGGCCCCTCGGTCCCGTGTGGTGGGTGGTTTTGTAACCGCCTCATGGGCTCTGAGTCCTGTCTCCATCACTGGTCTCAGCGGGTCCTTGGAGGTGTGCGAACACCCACTGTGTCTCACGCACACCTGTTTTTGGGTGATGGTTGCTTGGTTGCCTCCGTCTCCCGGGCGGGGGCATGGGGGCCAGCTGCTTGCTCTGGCTTCCTGTCCTTTGCCTCCTCCCGCCTCTGCTGTTTGCCCTGGTGACGTGTGTGCCCCACTACCCTGGCAGGAGCCCCCCCACACCTCCTGTGATGGTTCTTCATCAGAACTCGTGGGTGCCGTCTTTTTCGGGGTTTGTGGTGTGTCCTTCAAATGCCCCAGATTCGCTTCCCACTTGACCCTATGTTCTTTGTCGGGCTCCCATCCCTTGGGAGCCCTGCCCACTTGCCGGGGCAGGAGGGCGTTCTGGGCCGAGCAGGTGCCTGCCCTGCCGACCCTGCTGTGTGCGTGCCCGCCTTGGAGGAGAGCCGCCGGCTCGGGGTCGGGGGGAGGGGGAGGCACCGGAGACCACTCAGGGCGTGCGTGCCTGTGTGGGCACGCCTCCACGCATGTCCTGTGGCAAGTCACGCGTCTGTGCCAGTGCCTCCACTCTGGTGTGTCCGGTGGGCTTCTTGCCCCCCCACCCCACATCTGCGTGTCCCCGTCTCCCAGCGAGCGGCCCGGTAGCGTCACCATGTGCACCTGCGCTCCACTCCAGCGCACGTCCGAGAGTTGTGGTGTCACCAGAGAGCGTGAACGTCCCAGAAGGAAGTCAGGGTGGATTTGTGGCCCTCGGGTGTCCCCCTCCCCCGATCTACAGCCCAGACCAGGCGCGTGCTCTCAGATGCTGTGTTGACAAGTCCTTGCATCTGTGCTCTCTCCTTCCAAGGGGTTTAGTTACTCATTTGATTGCATCTTACTTTTTAATTACTTGACCTGACTTTTCGAGCGGTTGCTGGTTTCCGGGAGAATTGAGCTGCAGGCGGTGCCGTGTTTCTTCTGAAGGGCTAGGCCCGCGGACGCGCGTCTCCCAGCTCCCCGACCCTCACACTGCACACCCTCTCCTGGCTTCCGTTTGCTTTTCGTGCTTTGTGGGCTGTGCTGGGTCAGCATGGGTCCCTCTGTGGTGCACCTGGGTCTCTTTGGCCAGTGCCGCGTGCGCACGGTCAGGCCGCGTCCGGTGTCCTGTCGTCTGCACGCTTACAGGCGGCAGCATGCCGAGCGGCCCGCACGTGGGTTCTCGTGTCTCCTCAGGGTGTGAGCCTGGATCGCAGCGGCCGGTCTGTGAACAAATCCGGCGTAGAATAGGGCTCTCCACGGGAGCTCGCCAGACGGGCACAGCAGCGCAGAACCCTAAGTGTGCGGCTTGGCGACTTGTCCCGCGTGGGTGTTCCTGTCGCCCCACGTCTGGGCTGCGTGGTGCCCCCGGCTTCGCCTCCCTCGCGGCATGCCGGGTGCGTCCGCCCGAGGACTTACGCGCTCTGACCCCGGGCCTCACCTGCACCCCTCCCGTGGCCTCTTCAGAGGGTTGCCGTGGAGTAGCACCTTCAGGTGGAGAACAGCCCGTCACACTTGCCACGTGTTTGTGTTTCCTTGTCCGGCTGAGGTCGTGGCAGCGGAATCTGTAGCCCCGTGGCTGGTGTTCGTGTCTGCCGTGTGCGGCGACGCACGCCGTGGGCGTGTGGCTCTCCCCCTGGGCTGTGCTGCCAGCCTGTCCTCGGTCCCGTGTCCTGCCCTGTATACTTGGGTCTCAGGATCTTGCGTGTGAAAACCTGAACCGACCAGCTAAATTTGGTTTAGTTCTCTCTCCCGTTGGAGAAGGTTCTTTGTCCACAAGATCCCGTCAGGAGGCTTCTTTTAGAATAGCACTTCCTCTCAGAGACACGAGCGACCCAGCTCACGGCTCTGGACAGACTTCCTGTGGGTGACACCTGCTTCTCCTCACACCCACACGAGCTAGGGTGCCCGCAATGAATGCTTGGCGTGCGTGGCTGCGTCAGGAGCACCAGAGGCGCTCGGGAGACGGGCGGCAGTGGGGGTGAGGAGGGAGTTGAGCAGCCTGCCGTCTGTGTGGGACGCAACGGGGTGTAAGTGAGCGTCGTTCACAGACGTCCTGCGGGGTATTTGGGGAAGTAGCACGACATCGACGCGGGACAAGTGGTGCTCACGAGTGGCCTTCCTTTGAGACGTCTGTGTCTGTCCTTCAGATCACCAGGAACACCACACCCATGTATAGGACGCCGGAGATCGTGGACTTGTACTCGAACTTCCCCATCGGCGAAAAGCAAGACATTTGGGTGAGGCGGCACGGCTGTGTGCCCGGGCAGCCGTGCCTCTGGACGGGGGTTCTGGCCTCCCCACTCCGCTCCCCGTCCCTCTGGCCACCCTTCTTTTTCTTCTCCTTTCCTTGTCACAAGAACCACCGTGATTGCCCTTAGTGGAGCGGAACCGAGCATAAGTTGGGTGGAGGGTGGAGTGTCCGAGTGCTGCAGAGTCCCGGGGTGGCACCTTCTGCCCGGACCTGTCTGCCGCCTGCAGGCCTGGGCCTGAGCTCCCCCTGCTCAGAGCCCCTTCAGAGAAGCCGGGGCTTCGTGCAGCCTGACCAGTCCCAGCCTTGGGTCTTTTTGCCGGTCTGGCCGTGGCCAGAGTGAGGGCCGGGCCCCGACGCCTAGGCGACCCCGCTCCCTTCACCTTTCTGAAACCCTGTGGCACTTCCTGCGTGGCGTAGCGCTCCTCCTGGGGTCCGCTGACCCCTTCGTCCAGCATCAGGGTGCGGAACTTGGGGAGCGCAGCTCTGAGCGGCCCGGGGCTGCGCCCGCCGGTGCGGAGGCACCCCGCCCCTTCCCTGGCCTCTCCGAGCAGGGACAGCCCCAGACCTCCCAGGCCGCCTCCAGTGCTGACCCCGCCGTGGGTGCCGACGGGCTTCACCGTGTCTAAAACGCGTGAATCGGTAGGATTTGCACGCTGGAGCCTTTTCTTGGGATAGCGGCAGCCTGTGGTGTCAAACTCACCGCGCATCTCCTTTCCAGCCCAGTAGGTGCTCCTCAGCACGGTCGGCTGGGGGACACTCGTACGCACACACGGCGGTCGATGGGGGGACTGACGTTGGGCGCCGAGGGTGTGGCCTCCACTGGGCCCCGAGTGCCCTGCTCAGTCTGGGCCACGAGTGTGCCCGCATCGGAGGCCACAGGGCTAGCAGGCAGCGGCAGACCCCCAGGACCCGCAGGCCTGCTCCCTGCCTTCTGCCCTAGTGGTCTCTGGAGCTGCCCTGCTGGGTCCCAAGTGCCCGAATGTGGGCACTTTTCCCGTTGAAAGGACCTCTTGCTGAGAAACTAAGATTGTTGTCTGTTCTTCCTCTGGTCTCCATAGTTTGTGCCTGATGAGGGCAGAGAGTGGGCTGGGTGTGCCTGGAACTCAGACCAGGGTGTGGCTCCAGCTCCTTGACCTTTGGCTGGATGGGCCCCGCCCCCTCCCCCACCCTCTCAGCCCCCAGCCCCTCCCCCCCTCCCCCCCAACCCTGTCCCCACCTTAGCCCCCGCCTCCTCAGCCCCCTCCCCCTCCCCCCCCCACTCCCTCTCAACCCCTTCTCCCCCAACCCCTTCCTCTCCCCTCTCAGCCCCCTCCCCCTCTGGGCCCCCAGCCCACCTCCTCAGCCCCCTCCCCCACCCTCTCAACCCCTCCCTCCAACCCCCTCCCCTGCCTTCTCAGCCCCCTCCCCCACACCCCCTCCTAGCCCCCACCCCCACCACGCCCCCTGTCCCCTGCAGGCCCTGGGCTGCATCTTGTACCTGCTGTGCTTCAGGCAGCACCCATTTGAAGACGGAGCAAAGCTTAGAATAGTCAACGGGAAGTTCTCAATCCCTCCTGATGACACCCAGTACTCTGTGTTCCATGACCTCATCCGTAAGTCCCGCGTGCGGGGACCTGTGTCACATCCAGGGCCCCGGCCGTCCCCTGCCCCTCACGGCTGTGTGGCGGCCGCTCTGCTCAGGGCTTTTCCTAGCGCTCAGCCCCCTTGTGAATTCTCGGTGCTTTGAGTGGCCGGTTCTGGTAACTTTGTGCCGTTTTCGCTGTGGCTCTCTCGTCATGTTTCCCTCTCTCGCTTGTAAGCGAAATCAGTGCTGTAAGTGAAATGAGGGGTCTCGGGTCTGTGATCTCGGGGAGGGTGGGCACTGCTGACCCCAGACCGTGCCCTGAGCTCACCTGCCTCTGCCCTAGGCGCTACGCTGAAGGTCAACCCCGAGGAGCGGCTGTCCATCACAGAACTGGTCAACCAGCTCCAGGAGATTGCGGCCGCCAGGAATGTGAACCCCAAGTCGCCCATCACTGAGGTAGGGGCCTTGACGGGTGTTGTCAGGACGTTTCCGTGAGAGGCCGCACCTGCTCTAGGGCAAGAGACACGGCTCCCCGAGGGGGCTCACGAGTGCCGTGGAGCCTCCACAGGCCGGGGTGACAGGGGAAACGTCCCACCCGATCATAGGAGCCGGGGGAGTAAACCGGGCGTGGGGCCCTGGTGCTCAGTGCTTAACCTCCTGGGCTGGTTCCCTGCATCCCAGGGGCCAGGGCGGGAGGTGGAGAGGAGCACGGGTGAGGAGAAGGCCACGGAAGGTCACAGCGGGGTGAGGGGGGAGAAGGCCACGGAACGTGGCGGGGCGGGGGGGGCAGTGGGTTCGGTCCAGAGAGAGCCTCGGAGCAGTCTGGCGCTAAAGCGGGTCGGCCCAGAGTGCCACGTAGCCCCGCAGAAAACGTGCTCGTCCCCAAAGGCGAGCAGGGGCCCCGGGCGGCGTGGGGAGGTGTCTGATCGGTGGGCAGGCCTGCCTGCGTGCGCGCCCCTGGGAGTCCCCGTGGACGGACGCAGCTCCTGGTGGGTCCACTGCTGCGCGTGTCCTGATGCTAGTGCTTCTGAGACCTGTGCCCCATGCGTGCAAACCTTAAACCTCTTATGTAGGGGCCGAGTGTGCAGCGAGGCCATCCTCCCCACGGGAAGGCAGCCCGCCACACAGGGCCGCATGCAGCAGACAGGGCCCCTCGAGAGGGGGAATAGGAATCGAGTCTGAAACCCAAGAGTGGAGGCATACGAAGTGTTCGGCTGTGTGGTTCAATAGGATGCTGTGAAAAGGAACTTCAAAAGGAAAACGGGTGTCATTTACCCGTCTTTAACAACACAGTCTCTGAGATACCGAGCAGCATTCGTTAGTTTACAGGGAGTCGTGGGAGGCATCGGGTCATGGTAGGGGATGTTCTGTTTCTTCCAGAAATTGATAAGTAGAGAATTTGCGAAGAGGAGACGTGGCCTAACAGTGGTAGTTGCCGACCACTTGGTGGCATGTGTATTATTTTCAGGAACTCGTAGGATGTTAATACCGATTCCCTACTAGGTCACTAAGAAAGGCAAGATGTCGTCACGTTCAGTAGAAACGATAGCACGTGTACCTCATTTCCTGAGTTTAATGTGGTAAAACTCCACCTCGATGGTCGTATTTTGTAAAGCTTCACCAAAAACCCTAAAGCACACTACCGAGTAACTTATAAAACAAGTCACCGGCAGAAACTGCATCTTCCCTGAGACTGAGGAAGGCTGAGGAAGGCTGAGGCCGCCTCAAGGGGGCTGAGCAGGAGGCCTGCGCCGTGCACCTTGCCTCCGGGCTGCACGAATCTCTTCGAGGCTCCAGCCCCACACTGGCCTCGGGCTCAGCTCGCCAAAGAGCCTCACTGTGCACAGCCCACTGCCCCGCTCCTGTGGCAGCCAGAGGGCACGAGCCGACTGAGTCTGGGTGCACCTCCCCACACAGATGCCTCAGCCCCGAGGGTCTGCCGTCCGCACGCCCCATCTGCCCTGCGTCGCCGTGGAGCCTTGGCGTGCGGTGGGCGTGCAGGGACCACTTGCAGAGTTGGGCAGGTTCACGGCTGCCTCCTCTGTGTTAGGTGTGTGCCCGAGCACGTCGGCTCCAGAACAGCACATGGGCAGGTCAGTTGTCAGTGTGGTCTGCCTTTTGGTTCAGCTGGGCTGTTCAGAGTCCGGGAAGTTCTCTTGGATGTTTTAGTAAGTCAGGTAGAGAGAGCTAGGTTAACTTGGTGGCCAGCGTACCTGGGGCCCACAGGCACCTTGTGCCAGCATCTGAAGGTTTTCTGTTTGGGGAGGAGCCACCTGAACCCTGGCCCCGGCCTCTGGAGATTGATTATTTGCATTTGGAATCATTGCAGCTCCTAGAGCAGAATGGGGGCTATGGGAATGCTGTCCCGTCTCGAGGGCCTCCCCACCTCGGGGGCTCCAGCAGCGGTGGCTACAGTGGAGGTGAGTGCCCCCTGCCTTGTGCCCCCCCCCCCCCCACCGTTTGCCCCTGGGGTTACCATGCTCCCGCTGTGTGCGGTGCACCTGACAGCAAGAGACAGGCTACGTGTTCAGGGCCCCCAGGACCACCCTCAGGTTCAGATTCCCTGGAACCGCCAGGACTCAATGGAACTGACACACTCAGGACCACAGGGGACAGGGGAAGAGGCGTGAGCATCAGCTGTCCTCTCCCGACACCATCAGGGCGGTACCGGTCCTCTAGCATGGAGTGACAACTGGCGGTGGCCACACGGGCCACCCACCCGCGTGGCTCACTCCGCCTCGGAGGCCCACAGCCGCTCTGTAAGTCACTTCTTGGCGTGTAGAGGAGGGCGTGCCTTGAAGGGCAGAGAGTAACCAGGAGGACAAGTGCGTCAGAAGGAGGGTGTGGGGAATAGAGCGGCCATGGTAGGATCTGGGGGGCTGGAGGGCTCCGAGCGGGGACTCAGACGGGGGGTGGCAGAGGGTCGGCTCTGGCAGCAGTGGAGGTGAGGCCGGCGGCCTTCTATAGCTCAGGTCACGTGTGGTGAGCGACCTCTACTCCCCTCGGCCAGTGTGTATCAGGATGGGTTGGGTACCCAGCAGTGGCATAACTATGTCCCCACAGAAGCCCTCAGCCTGAGCTCTGTGTGGCCATGCCTTGGAAAGTTCTGGAAGGCCATGCCAGGACGTGCTTCTCTGCCACAGGCCCCCGTGCTCATCCCCCACCTCTCATTCTTTGGGGCGTGGAGTCCTGGGTCCTTCAGCTGTCCCCGCCAGCCAGCAGGGCCCATGCCCTGGGCGCTCCATATCCATGCACGGTGGGCCCTGGGTGCCTCCCTGAGTGTCCCATGTGTGGGGCTGCCTCATCTGCCATGGCGGGGGGCGGCGGGGGAGGGGGGGGCTTCTCAAGGCCCCAAGGGACGACCCTGCCGCACATGGGCTCACACCACACGAGTGGTGGTGCCTGGCCAGGGCTGGGCCAGCTACTGCCTAGTGACGAACCAACAGAAACATCTCACGTGTGGGCCATGTCGTCCAGCCTCGTCCCAGCCGCGGGCCGGCCGTCTGGCCGCTGGTGCTGCCGCTTTACGCACAGAGGCTGCCAGAGAGGCCCCCGCGGCACAGGTGCAGTCGTAGATCATGCTCGTCTCTTCACACCGACGTCTCCCACCCGAGCCCCCTTTGATGACCCCACCGTTGCGGCCCTGGGGTTTCAGGGACTGCCTTCTTTTGCTACCACCCTGTTCTCATCCAGGCAGCCGTGTCCTGCAGGTGCCCGTTTGGAGCTATGGTCAGGAGCCTGGGCTCTATGCCAGCAGCCCTGTCCCTGCAAAAGATAGAATTGTGCCCCAGGCATGCCCAAGGTCTACCATGTGGCCTGTGGCCTGGCTTGGGGTGACCAGGCCTCCCCCCTGTACGGCCCACCCCGTGTTCTCCCCCCTCGTCCTTCCCCACCCTTTCCTCCTCTAAGCGTCTGTGGTGTCTGTGTCCGCCAGGCTGCCTCCCCTTCGCTGGTCCCCTCAGCGTGAGTTAGTGCATGCTGGGAGTGGGCTGGTGGGACATCACCGAGACGGGAATGGAGGGCCACGTGTGCCCAGAGGGACCAGCTCCTCTTCACGGGGCCCAGCTTCTGCCCTGGGGACAGAGCAGCTGGCCAGGCACTTCGTGGGTGCCGGGCAGGGCGGGGCTCCCCCCCAGGCTCAGGCAGCATTTGGCTGGTTTCGTTCCTGTGCCCGGATACTGTGCCCGGATACTGTGCGCTGATGGTCGGGCTTGACAGGAAGCAGGGCTCCCTGCCCGTTCTGGTTCTCCCGTCTCCCCAGGAGCTGGCTCCCACCTACGCCTCGAGGCCCCGCCTCCAGCCCCAGGCTGTGCTGTGACTTGAGCCGACTTGTCTTTGCTTCCAGGCCTGGCGCTTGCCGAGTACGACCAGCCCTATGGCGGGCTCCTGGATATCCTGCGGGGGGGCACCGAGCGCCTCTTCACAAACATCAAGGACACCTCCTCCAAGGTCATCCAGTCCGTTGCCAAGTGAGTGAGGGCACGTGGGCACGGCGTCTAGATGACAGTGACAGCACGTGGTCTCTTTGTAGTAGGGGTTTCCCGACCTTTGGGCTCTGTCCCGCCTCCAGACCTGGCAGGACCTGCACTTGAGGCTGCTGGTGAGCGTGTGATGCCATCAGCCTCGTGGGCCCAGGCAGGGGGGTGGCGCTGCCTGATGGGGGTGCCTCGGCCACCCGTTCCCACCCCTGCCGCGGAGGGGCACATGGGAGTGCCCGAAGCCACGGGGCCCTGCCACCCTCGCCCCCGGGAGGTCTTTTCCATGGAGCACCTGAGCCGCCAGCCTCAGCGCCTCCCTTGCACCGGGACAGTGCCCCTCGCATTTGTGTGGTTTCTTCTCCGTGGCGTGGAGCAAGGGGGACAGTGGAGGGGCCCAGGACACCTCACGACCGCAGGCCCACTGAGCTAACATGTTGAGTCACTCGGGCCGCTTGGGTTTGAGCGTGTGGGTAAATCAAGTCGCTTTGTGAGCAGGTTGTTGAGGGGAGTGCGCATGTGCACAATCGGGGGCTACCCTGTCACCCTGGACACCGGCCGCAGGCCCTCGTGGCCAGCACACATGGCCTGCGTTTGCCAGGTCCTCCGGAGGCATCTCCACTATGCCTAGGGAGCTCCGTGGGAGCCTCACAGGCCCGGGTCTCCAGCACGCCCCCCCCCCCCCGCCCCCGCCCCCGCAGGCCAGCTCAGGGATGTCAGCGTCCACGTGAGGCTCTGCTTCTCTGTGCCGATGGTTTCAGGGGATGATCCGTGGGAGCTGGTTCTCAGGCCGGGGGTCGGGACCCTTGTTCTCTGTAGTTACCACGTGTGTCTGATTGCGTGGAGGCTCCTCTGCTTTCCCTGTTCTTGTGTGTGCGCACACACCAGCCGCAGACAACACAGGTAAAGTCGCACACACGTTGCGTGAGCACGCGCGCACCCGTGTGAGTGTTGCACGCGTGAGCACCGTGTTAGATAGCAGCGCGCACGCAGTCTCTGATGTGACTTTATGTAACGACGAGAAACCCGATTTCTACTGGCTGTGGGTCAGTGTCCCGGGCCACGCCTTGTCGAAGGAGCTCTCCGGGTCTGTCCCTGGGGTCGGGAGCGGTCCGGCTGCTGTGGCTCACATTCTGGTTGGGGGGCCCAGGCAGGACAGGTGGGGACGCCCGTGGCCTGCAGGCTCGCCTGCCGTCTGCGGCGCTTCTCCACTCGCGCCTCCGATGAGGGGCGACCTCGCACGGTGCCGCCATGTCGTGGGCCCCTCCACGTGGCTCACCCCACGGGCCGTCATCCTCTGCATGTCGTGCGGCCGCAGCACCGGCAGGGCGGACGGCAGGTCTCATCCCAGCAGGTGACGTTGCAGGGGTCTTGGGGCTGGCTTCTGGGACCGGAGGGCTCTGGAGCCATAGCCCCTGACGACGATGAGCGGGAGGTTCCAGAACGCGGGAGAAACTTCTCAAGTCTCTCCGAAAAAGGCGCACCAGCCGTGCGGAAGCCCTGTTTCTTGCTGGGCCTCAGGCGTGAGGCGGGTCCAGCATTTCACAGCCTCTCTGCTGAGGTGCAGGGAGAGAGCAGACGGGCCTCGGCTGCCAGCCTCTCCAGGGTGGGTGCGGGGGCTGGGTGCCCGTGGCCTTCTGTGCGACCAGGATGCCGGCGCCCCGAGAAGCCAGGGCTGGGAGGCGGTGCGGCGGGAGGGGGCGGGCTTGGTGCCACATGCTCGTGCACTCGTGCACTGCTCTTAAAAGCAGTTTTGAGAAACGAAGGAACGTAAAATCGTTGCTTGTGCGTGTGTTTTTCTTTTAACATTTTTTAATTTTGAGAGTAAGCGTGTGAGCAGGGCAGGGGCAGAGAGGGAGAGAAGCCCAGGCAGGCTCCCTGCTATCGGCCCACATGGGGCTTGAACTCACGAACCGTGCGATCACGACTTGAGCTGAAATCGAGAGTCGCACGCTCCACCGGCTGCACCCCAGGGGCCCCCGTTGCGTGTCAGGCTAGAGGTGGTGGTGGTTCGCTTCTGGATTTAGCTGTTGTTGCGACTGACTCTGGGTTTGTGCAGCTATCTTATACCTTCAAGTGGAATATTAACAAAAAGTAATAACCCTAACGGCGCACCTCCGACCGGCGGCACAAGCAGAATGCGGTCGGGGTGGCGGCCTGGGGATGTTAGCGGATGTGCCTCGGGGCGCGGGCGCACAAGTCTGGGAGGCTGCTCGGGGTCATCCCGGTGCGATGGTGAGATCGGAGCGCAGACGAGGATGAAACGGTATCGCCCGGTGTCCTCGGGATCAAAGGTTTCTAGAACAAGAGAAAAAGGATACGTGTCAGGGTCC